>NC_044032.1:311362038-311691420 GCF_901765095.1 Microcaecilia unicolor | reverse complement strand
AATTCAAACATGCGTGGGATATGCATGAAGGAATCCTGTGCAGTAGGAATGGATCCTCAGAAGCTTAGCCGAAATTGGGTGGTGGAGCAGGTGGGGGAACAGAGGTTGGTGGTTGGGAGGCGAGGATAGTGCAGGGCAGACTTATACGGTCTGTGCCAGAGCCAGTGATGGGAGGCGGGACTGGTGGTTGGGAGGCGGGAAATACTGCTGGGCAGACTTGTACGGTCTGTGCCCTGAAAAAGGCAGGTACAAATCAAGGTAAGGTATACACATATGAGTTTATCTTGTTGGGCAGACTGGATGGACCATGCAGGTCTTTTTCTGCCGTCATCTACTATGTTACTATCCAGCTTATAATCGAAAGAAAGCGCCGGCGAAAAACCGACATAAAAGGAACATTGCCAGCTCCGTCAAAGAAAGCCGGCTATAAGCCATAATCGAACGCCATCCTTTCCGCCGGCGTCACCGTAAAGCCGGCCAACTAAGGCCGGCCACATAAGGGGCGTGTTAGGGGTGTGTTGCGGGCGGGGTAACGAGATGCACGGCTGCAACGTATAACGGATAGCGAAATAGTAACGCATAGCCGGCGACACAGGCGGCGTGATTAGACCACAAATAAAAGCGACCAGAGTAAGAGGCAAATTGTCTATAGACCCATTAGCGATTGTGTGAAGTTGGAAAGTGGCAAAATCGTTGTTGGGAGAGTTCAACTGGTGTTTGCAGAGAAAGCTGAGAGATTGTTGAGTACCTGTTAGTGTGTGTCCCTGTCTGCCTCATTTGTGCTTTACCTTCCTCTGTTTTTGTGTTTGTCCAGTGTAGTGCTGCAGCTGTTTGTGAAGACTGTTGTTTGCTGCTTGGAGAGTGAGTGGCTAGAGGGTGTGGCAGGAGAGATTGTAGTGGGTGTTTGTGGCTGGTGTGAGAGTGAGTGGCAGCTTCTGTTTGTTCCTGGTGTCTTTCACTGGTGTATTGCATCTGTACTGTGGGGAAATGGAGGCACTAAATGCACAGGTGGCTAGCATGTTAGAGGAAGAGGGGAGGCACCGCAGGAGGTATGCACGCCCCAGAGTGTTCAGGCCCCGTTCCACTTTCCTAGACCTCACTGACCTGCAGTGCCTCACTAGGTTCCGGTTTGATAGAGCTGCCATTCATTACCTCTGTGACCAGCTCCAACCCCTTCTGCAGGCCAGGACCCGTAGGAACAACCCCATCCCTGTGCACCTAAAGATCACTGCTTCTCTCTCTTTTCTGGCCACTGGGAGTTTCCAGTCTGTCCTAGCTGTGAACACGGGTCTCACACAGCCTTCCATTTCTAACTGTCTCACCCAGTTCCTTGATGCCTTCCTCACCCACACCCCTGAGTACATCACCTTCCCCACCACCCCCCAGGCCCTGCACAACAACATGGCTGACTTCTACGCTGTAGCTCGCTTCCCCTCGGTCATAGGTGCCATTGACTGCACACATGTCGCACTCAGACCCCCCCGGGCACAAGAGGCCACTAATAGGAACAGAAAATCATTCCACTCCATGAATATGCAAGTGGTGTGTGACGCCCAGGGGGAGATTCTAGATGTGTGTGCCCGATATCCAGGGTCAACCCATGATGCATACATATTGCAGGTTTGACTGAGGGGAGATTACCGGCGGATGGCTCCTAGGTAAGAGCAGCATGGATGTGGCCAAACTATCACCTCCTCCAACAGGCAGGCCTCAGCACTGTCTACATCCCAACCTCCACAAGGTACCCACTCCAAATAATACATACTCATCATCTGTCTCATTCTGCTTCTCTCCAAAGGTGACCGAGGCTACCCACAGCGGACTTGGCTCATGACCCCCATAGTGCACCCACAAACAAGGGCAGAGGAGAACTACAACAGTAGGCATCGGACCACCCGTGGCATAATAGAGCAGACGTTTGGACTACTAAAGAACAGGTTCTGATGCCTGGACCATTCTGGAGGGGAGCTCCTCTATAGCCCCCAAAAGGTGGCAAAGATATTCCTGGCCTGCTGCATGCTACATAATTTGGCAAAGCGCCGAGGACAGGCCCTCCCAGATGAGGTACAGCCACCAGAGCAGCAGCAGGCCCCAGAGGAACAGGATGAGGAGCCCCCTCCACCTCCCGCCCACAGAGCAGAGCTCACAGCTCACCAGCTGGGGGTCAGAGCCAGACAAAGACTCTTGGACACAAGATTTCAGTGAAGTAAATGCATATTTATTTATATCTTACACTATTTACACACTCACAACACCCCCTCCCACCACCATCACCCGCTCTGTGCATAGTCCCCTCCTTCCACCCCTCAACCCCCAGCATGTGCCATCACTTTTCCCGTCCTCTCCCCCGTCCCCTCCTACCCCTCCCACCATGTTCCTTTGTAGCTGGTGCTGCATGGGAACTCTGTTGAGAGTCCTCCTCTGAGCTCCCACTCTCCTCCTCGGTGTCCACAAGGCAGCCCGCTGCCTCAGCTGCCCTGGTGAAATCTGGCCACCTTGTTCTCTGTCCCTTGTCCTGCAACCTGGCCACAGGACCCAGAATGGGAGCTGGATGGGTGGCTGGGGAAGCGGATGATCTCAAGCTCCACTTCTTCGCAGGTGGTTCATGTGCAGTCGAAGAAGTGGATGGCAGTTGTTGTGGTGGTGGGTGCTGCACAGCTGAACTAGGTGGTCTCAGGACACGGTGTAGGCCCTCAATGCTGTGCTCCAGCCGTTGGAGCTGCTGGATCACAGCATGTTGGGCCTCTACCGCTTCCCGTTGCACCTGCATCGCTTCCTGGTGAGCCTCCCGTTGGGCCTGGAGCGCTTCCTGCTGCACCTGGAGCACTTCCTGCTGCACCTGGAGCGCTTCCTGCTGCACCTGGAGCGCTTGCTGGTGCATCTGTAATTTCTTCCGACGGTACTCCTCCATCTGCAGATTGTGGTTCAGCAACTGTGTGGCCAGGCGCAGTAGCTGCCTCCTCTGGCTGCCTGGCCTCTGCTGAGCAGCTGCCCCCCCTTCTGCCTCATCACTTTCTTCATCTGTGCCATCATCTGCAGCTGGAGGAGGCATAGGTGCTGCGGCAGCTGGTGGAGGCATAGGTGGTGCGGCAGCTGGTGGAGGCATAGGTGCTGCGGCAGCTGGTGGAGGCATAGGTGGTGCGGCAGTTGGTGGAGGCAAAGGTGGTGCGGCAGCTGGTGGAGGCAAAGGGGGTGCGGCAGTTGGTGGAGGCATAGGTGGTGCAGCAGCTGGTGGAGGCATAGGTGGTGGTGCTGGTGTTGGGTGTTGTGGTTCAACCCTATGGTCCTGTGTTGGTTGGTGTGCAGGCCCACGGCTTTGCTGCTGTGTGTGGTGGGGCTGGAGGCCACTAGGGTCAGCTTCTTCCTCCCACTGGGTGTCATCACCTGCATAGCAAAAAGGGAACAAGTGTGTTGGTCCAAATATTCTGCATTTGTTTTTCAGCATTCATATACATAGCCCCACAGGCAAAAACCCAGCAAAGAGATGGTGAGGAATGGGATTGGCAGGCAAGCCACAGATGTCATCGTGCATGGTACAGAGCTAGAGACAAGGAATGCAGTGCACTGCAGAGACCGATGTGCAAGACAGCCATACAGACAGGTGGGTAGACATACAACTGTGAAAGGAGTGCAGAGGACACAGTGGCTAGAGTACAGAGGTGTGGGAAGGAGATATGCAGAGTTTGGTGATGGGGAAATAAGGAGGGAGTGGGGAAGGCACCCAAAGGTGTGAAACAGTGCAAACCTACACACGGTGTATGTATTTGATTTACGTGTATATATAATCTTGTAAATATCTTGACATGTATGATATACATTGCTGGAGACTTTACCCCCCCCCCCTCCTCCCTCCCCCCTCCTCCCTCTCCATATGTGATGGTTTGCAATGATGATAAGCATTGCATGCTGTTCTGTTCCCCCTTTCCCTATTGAGGAGCACCACACTGTCCCCCACTTGTGTGAAACACAGTGTAGTACAGCACAACAGATCCCCCAGCTCCCTAATGGTGAACCTACCTGAGGCCTCTGCCTGTACAGATGTGTCCAGGGACCCAATGCCATGGATCCCCTCCTGGGGCAAGAGCCTATGGACGACCAATTCAATGGGGGTGAGGTTTGCTGTGTCATTTCCTGGGGGGTTTGCACCAGCCTTCCTCCGCACATCTTGCCTCAGCCGGCGCCACTTTCTTTTGCAGTCTTCCACATCTCGCCCTCTGTGGAACACTGCATTGAGCCTGTCTCTGACAGCCTCCCATTCCCTCTGCTTAGTGGTTGCCGCTAGCCTCTGGCCGGTGGGCGCAAACAGGTTCATGTGCCTCCTGTCTATTTCTTCCACCAGCAGTTGCACTTCAGCATCAGAAAAGTTTCCCTTGCGGGTAGGTGGTAGTTTGGGTGCCATTGTCCCAATCTAATGCAAAAGATTCGAAAATACGAGAACGCCGCTTAAATACGCTGTTATGGCCGGCCATTCGAGAATGATATGGGCGGGTCTCACATAGCCGGTGTATTTTCGATAATTGCCAAATGCAGTATCCGCCCACACCCGCTTTCCCCCGATGGCCGGCCTAATTTTGATAATTGCTAAAGCATGTGGCCGGCGTCATTTTGATTATCGTTAAAAGCCCTAATTCCCCGCTGCTGCTTTTTGCAGATAGCCGCCGTAATGTTGATTCTCGGTAACAAACTACAGGTGTTCTCATCTGCACTGTTTGGATTGTGCTCATCACGATGAAGGGTCACAAAGTCGCCAGCTGCTCTTCCCATTTAGAATCTTACATTTCCTTTATTGGAACCTCTTTAAAAGGGCTTTCTCTGTGCTGTACTTTATAGGTTTCCATTTATAGTATGGGATGGCTTTGCAGTGCGGTTTTCCCAAATGTATGCTTTTCTATATATACTGTGTGTGTGTTGTTTTGGGTTCCTGGGGGGGGGGGGGGGGGGGGGGGGAGTTTATGGTTAATGGTTGAAAGGGGGGGGGGGGGAAGATTTAGGACACTTTTGTAAAGAAAACTGATGTGTGCAGTTTGTTTGAGACTGGGTGGTAGTTGCTAGCCTAGCATATACTATGCAATTTCCACCTCAGACCAACTCTGCATTCTGTACCCTCCAGGACCTCCTTCCTGGTTGTGATGTGGTGGTTCCCTTCTCTCTCTCCTGTGTTGAAGCAGCCAGCCTCTGGTCCCTTGGAGCCTACATATTCCAGCACCACAAGTTCTAGGTAAGCTCATACCTCTCAGCCACCTCTTTCCTCTCTGCTACCTACATAGTAGGGTACAGAATGTTTGCTAACCAAACACTTCTTGCATCTTGTAGGACAGTTGCTCAAGAGGATTGCAAGACACAGCAGTGGACCTCAGAGAGCCATGATTTGTTCAACCCACTTCATTGTACAGATGTCTTGTTCTCTATTGGACACAATCAGCAGTGGCTGGCTGTGGGGTGGGGGAGGGGGAGAGGCCCTGAGAATGGATGTGTGCATCCCTCATGGGTAAGGGTTCCCCATTGTATCTGTTTTCACCTGGTTCACAGGTATCCACAGCTCGTAGTTTGTGTCATGCTTTGCCCCTCATGTGTCTCCCCACTAGGTTCTATCCTTCTTTATGTGGTGAACCCCAGTCCCCTGTTCTGAAGTGCCCACCATTCTCAGGGTTGTTGGGGGTGGGGGGGGGGGGAGAATGCATACATACATAACAATATATGTTCATTACTATGTCACAGCTGTATATTATTGCAAAGTTAATTTACTGCTTGCATTGTTTTAGTATGTCGTGGTATTCTTGATGTAGCTCTTGTAAGCCACATTGAATCTGCATCCAGTGGGAACATGTGAGATATAAATGCTTTAATGAAATAAACAAATCAATTAATATGCCCTGAATGTCTTTTCCACATTATTAAACATAGTCCCACAATTGTCCATAATTATGGAACCACAACATTTTTATATTCCAGCCTGTTAACTATTTTCAAGGTGGCCACAGGTACGTGGCTACTGAGCCCTTAAGTCATGCTGAGAGCAAGGGTTTCTGGTTACAATTCCTACTCCAAATTACGTGCAGGTGGCTATAGCCTGTTGGCTGGAGTGGCCTAGTGGTTAGAGTACTGGTCATGTAATACAGAGGTTGGCAATTCAAATCCCGCTTGTGATCCTGCCCAAGTCACTTAACCCTCCATTGCCTCAGGTGCAAACTTACAACTCTCCTGGGACTCAAAAGGCTGTGAGCAAACTCACAATCAGTACAACAATATACATTTATATCCCCTAGCCTAAGCCCTTCTGTACCTGTGGTATTGTATTGCAATTGTGAAGAATCAAACATCCATCTAATGCTTTTAACATTGGTTTCCCTTTTCTGTTGAGCACTATATAGCATTGCTCAATGTCAAACGATGGCCCAGCTCCTTGTAACATCTTTGTGGCCCCCACCAATGTGGTTTGATTGTGGGTGAGAGTGTCTGGTGATCACAGAGCAAACCTTGTCTAGGGGCTACCTATAGATATCTCCAAGTTTCTACTTGGCAGTTCACTAGTGCTACACAACTCTCTGGTGTGCAGCTCTAAGGTAAAGGGGGAGGGAGGAAGAAGAGGCTGGATGGGCATTTATGTTCCTCACCACAAATGCCCACTCAGCCTCCCCCCTTACCATATAGCCATGCAGATTGGATGGAACAGGTGGCCTTCTGTATGGCCACACATCACACATATGTACCCAGGTTTCTCTGTCACAGTTCACCTGTCATGCAATCCATATTGCTGCCTCCTCTCATATGAACCCCAGCATTTAATAATATGTAGTGCAGAAAGGGAGACACACACCTTGTTATGTGAAGAATAAATAACTTATATTAGAACAATGCAATACAAAACTATTTACAGGTTCCCCCCTCCCTCCCCCCAAATGTCCTTCATCGACGGCCACGTCTTCCTGGCTGAATGGCCGTGTACAACAGGCTAATGAGCAGCATCAGGAGCAGCGTCACTGCCCTATGGTGCTGCTCATTAGCCTGCCACATTGCTCCCATCTGCTGCCTCATTGCTGTCACCTCCTGCAGCAACTGGTTTACCTCATTCACCAGTTGCTGCAGGAGGCGCAGTGCTGGGGCAGGAGATGGGGGTGGGGGTGGTGATGGGGCTACAGCTAGGGATGGTGGTGGGGATGGGGTGGAAAGGGCAGGGGGTGTGGGCCCTTCATCATCTTCCTCAAGGGGAGGCATGTCTGGCCAGGCCTCCTCCTGCTGGCCCGCCGCCTCCTCCTGCTGGGCCGCCACTGCCGCCTCCTCCTCCTCCACCTCCTTCTGGCCCATCTCCTCATCCTCCTCCTCCTCCTCCACCTCCTTCTGGCCCATCTCCTCATCCTCCTCCTCCTCCACCTCCTCCTGGCCCATCTCCTCGTCCTCGTCCTCCTCCTCCTCCTGGGCCATCTCCTCGACCTCCTCCTCCTCATCAGACATCTCCTCCTCCTCCTCCTCGGACGTCTCCTCCTCCTGGGCCGCCTCCTCCTGCCGCTGGTGCTCTGTGTATGTAATAGGATTGTGGTTCAGATCAGCACATCCAACATAGCTTACATAGTGCAGGAGCTGGCTGGCCTGAGGCGGAAGATGGGGTGTGAGATGCATGAGATGAGATGGCAAGGAACCGGGAATGCTGGTGTGACACAGGCAAACCACACTCACTGCTCAGCAGCATGTTTGCATTATAATTTGTGACTACACGGTTGCCTGACTATTTTGGGTTTCTGTTGATTTATTTTGTTATTATTTTTTTTTTTTGGGGGGGGGGGCATAAGTTTAATATGAGGCAATGACATCCACTAAGAGTAGGACCTCAGGCAGGAATACCATGAAACAGTATCCACCCCAGAAAGAGGGATACACAAATGAGGCATGCCATCTCATTCATCTCACAGGAGGTTATTTGGAAGTTGCAGCCATACCTCACGCCTTGATCTAGGATAGCGGTGTTATGACTTAACTAGTTGCTTATTAGTCACATGGAAACTGATATTGTAACATTTGCAGTATGACATACATTTACAAAGGAGTACAAGTGCCCTGTTTATAATACTTACGTTGAGCCCTGAGGCGCCGTCTTGCCGCCCTAATCATGTGAGGGCTCTGCAGCTGGACGCGGCGTTACCGCCGCCGGAGGGACTCTAAGTCCCTCCTGATGCCAAATCTTCTGCAAGATATAAGTTTGTACACCAGGAGTCAGGGGATGGGAGCACCCAAATTCATTTGTAAATCAAGTAGAAGAGATTCAGAACACTGGGGGGGGGGGGGGGGGGGGAATGTGAGGACAGATAGAACCTTTGTGTGCATGTAGGGATATGGCAATGGTTTTAATATCTACTACCAGTATATTAATGAATGTGCATGTACACATATCATTGATTACCCTTTAATGGAGACTCCAGTTTGTGCTTACATACTGAGGGAGTTGTTATATATGTAGCTACAGGAGGGGGGGGGGGGGGGGGCTGAAACACTTACCTGTGTAACCTGTCCCTGATCTCAGTCCAGGTTCTCAGGCAGATAGCCCTGGGGGGCAGATGGTGGTGGTAGGGGAAGAGGGCATGCCTGTGCTTGACACAGAGGTACACCAAGAGGAGATTCTCTGCAACGGAGAAGTTTGGCTCTCTTCGCATCGACATATTGGAAAATAAAACTGAGGCCACGTGCGTCGCCTTATATGGCCGGCCATGGCGATGGCCGCCTTCACACGCAAACCTCCATATATGGGTGACCATTCCATATATGGATAGATCAGCACGTGAACATGTCTCACCATGTACAATGGCTCTACACGTGGCCGGCTATGATGCATGGCCGTCTGTGACGCATTCCCATCATGTGTGCGGAGTTGCCCTTATATGGGAGTTTCCATATATAGTTATCAGATCTGCGAATTTCATACACAATATATTTCCTGTAACTGCATGTTCCACAAATACAATGCAGTTGCGGACATCGAGATACAGGGAAAATATCAAGTACAGTAACATATTTCTCAAGTACCGTATTCTTGGTATGCTATGGCCGGCTTGATTTGGCCGGTTGGAACCGCAAAAATCGAATGTTAATGGCGGCGTTTTTATTGCGCTTTGGCCGCATCAGATTTGGCCGGCCTTGGTCGAGATAATGGTACGGTTATGGCCGGCCATATTATTTTTCGATTATTCCTGCCTATTTTTGCCCGCTTATATGAAGCCGGCCAAATTCAGAGATCGCCGGCGTTTCGATTATTCCCCTCTATGTTACAGTATATATTCACACAACCAGTTATCCGATAAAGAGTGGAATTGATTGTGGCCTCAGCATTCTACAATTTATATCTATAAATTATTCACAATTGCAAGCAATTTTCAATCATGTATACATTTTACAGTAATAAACAATCAAATATATGACTTGATTTCTATCTAGAGCATTTGAGGCAAGTGGCCTAGCTTTTTTGAGTCACACAGTTCTCTCTCTCTTTTTCTGCCATAATCAAGCTGTAGCTTTTTGCTCCACCTGGGGCATATACTGCCGACATTCCCAGGTCTATTAGATTGTAAGCTCTTAGAGCAGGGACTGTCTTTCTTCTATGTTTGTGCAGCGCTGCGTACGCCTTGTAGCGCTATAGAAATGCTAAATAGTAGTAGTAGTAGTAGTAGTAGGTGCTAACATCACAGCTTTGCTCAAGGGATTGCCATAAAAGCATCTTCCCTCTCATACCTGTTGACTCTCTTTCTTGAAGCCTTCAGCCTCCCCATTCTGTCCAAATCTGAGGTAGGCTCCGCTGATCATCTGCTAATCTGGCACTGGCTCCCCTCCATAGAAGTGCAATATCAACTGCACATGCAAGCGACACTATCAGGCTCAGTTTCGAAAGAGAAGGACGTTCATCTTTTCACATAAATCGGAAGATGGACATCCATCTCCCAGAGACGTCCAAATCAGCATAATCAAAACCCGATTTTGGACATCTCCAACTGCAGTCCGTCGCAAGGATGTCCAAATTTCAAGGGGGCGTGTCGGAGGCGCAGCGAAGGCGGGACTTGGGCTTGCTTAACACTTGGATGTCTTTGACCCATAATCGAAAAAAGCAAGGATGTCCCTGACGAACACTTGGACGTTTTCACTCCCGGACGTGTTTTTTTTTAACGAATAAGGCACAAAAAGGTGCCCAAAATTACCAGATGACCACCAGAGGGAATCAAGGATGACCTCCCTTTACTGCCCCAGTGGTCACTAACCCTCTCCCACCCTCAAAAAACGTCCTTAAAAATATTTCATACCATCCTCTATGCCAGCCTCAGATGTCATACTCAGGTCCATGACAGAGCATGAAGGTCCCAGGAGTAGTTTTAGTGGGTACTGCAGTGCACTTCAGGCAGGCGGACCCAGGCCCATCCCCCCACCCACCTTTTACAATTGTGGTAGTAAATAGGAGCCCTCCGAAACCCAACCGAAACCCACTGTACCCACATGTAGGTGCCCCCCATTACCCTTTAAGGGCTATGGTAGTGTTGTACAGTTGTGGGTAGTGGGTTTTTTTTTTTGGGGGGGGGGTTGGGGGGCTCAGCACTCAAGGTAAGGGAGCTATGTACCTGGGATCAATTTGTGAAGTCCACTGCAGTGCCCCCTAGGGTGTCCTGGCATGTGAGGGGGACCAGTGCACTACAAATGCTGGCTCCTCCCACGACCAAATGGCTTGGATTTGCCTGGTTTGAGATGGCTGCCATTAGTTTCCATTATCGGCGAAAACCAATGGCAGCCATCTCTATCACCGGCGATCTATAAGGGCAGCCCAAATGTTGAGATTTGGCTGGCTCCAACCGTATTATCAAAACAAAAGATGGCCAGCCATCTTGTTTCGATAATACAGTCGGGTACGCCGCTTTACGGGGCCGTCATTATACATGGCCACCCTTATAAATGGCTAGCCCTGTTCGATTATGCCCCTCTCTGTTAATTATTAAAGGACTGTACATTCAAGTCCTTTATCACAGTTGACATGACGTTTCACTATTCACCGTGTGGAGGGGCATTTTCGAAAGAAACGTCAAACTTGCGATTTGGACATCGTTGCAAAACATCGAAATCCAGGGGTGGGGAAATCCGTATTTTCTAAAAAAGATGGATATCCATCCTTCGTTTCGAAAATACTGTCGGAGACATCCAAATCCTTAAATTTGGATGTCCCTAGATTTGGACGTCCTTGGATTTGGACGTTTCTGACTTTTGGCAATTTTCGACACCAAAGACGTCCATCTCAAAAACGTCCAAATGCAAGCCATTTGAATGTGGGAGAAGCCAGCATTTCTAGTGCACTGGTCCCCCTGACATGTCAGGACACCAACCGGGCACTCTAGGAGCACTGCAGTGGACTTCATAAAATGCTCCAGGGAACATAGCTCCCTTACCTTGTGTGCTGAACCCCCAAAACCCACTACCCACAACTGCACACCACTACCATAGCCCTTACGGGTGAAGGGGGGCACCTAGATGTGGGTACAGTAGGCTAGTGGTGGGTTTTGGAGAACTCAATGTTTCCTCCACAAATGTAACAGGTAGGGGGGGTATGGGCCTGGGTCCGCCTGCCTGAAGTGCACTGCAGTACCCACTAAAACTGCTCCTGGGACCTTCATGCTCTGTCATGGACCTGAGTATGACATCTGAGGCTGGCATAGAGGCTGGTATGAAATATTTTTAAGGATATTTTTTGAGGGTGGGAGAGGGTTAGTGACCACTGGGGCAGTAACGGGAGGTCATCCCCGATTCCCTCCGGTGGTCATCTGGTCATTTCGGCCACCTTTTTGTGCCTTATTCGTAAAAAAAAACCACGTCCGGGTGAAAACGTCCAAGTGTTCGTCAGGGCCGTCCTTGCTTTTTTCGATTATGGGTCAAAGACGTCCAAGTGTTAGGCAAGCCCAAGTCCCGCCTTCGCTACGCCTCCGACACGCCCCCTTGAAATTTGGACATCCTTGCGATGGACTGCAGTTGGAGACGTCGAAAATTGGGTTTCGATTATACTGATTTGGACGTCTCTGGAAGATGGATGTCCATCTTCTGATTTATGTGAAAATAAAAATAAAACACTAGTTTGCCGGTCTCTATGCAAGCCTTCAATGTCATACCCAGCTCCCTGACAGCAGTATGCTGGTCCCTGGAGCTGTTTTTAATGGGTGCAGTGCACTCCAGGCAGGCAGACCAAGGTCCACCCCCCTGTACCTGTTACACTTGTGGTGCTAAGTGATGAGCCCTCCAACCCCCCCCCCCCCAAATCCACTGTACCCACATGTAGGTGCCCCCCTTCAGCCATAAGGGCTATGGTAATGGTGTAGAGTTGTGGGGAGTGGGTTTGGGGGGGGGGGGTTTGTGGGGCTCAGCATTCAAGGGAAGGGAGCTATGCACCTGGGAGCTATTTGTATTTTGTTTTTAAATTTTTAGAAGCGCCCCCTAGGGTGCCTGGTTGGTGTCCTGGCATGTCAGGGGGACCAGTGCACTACAAATGCTGGCTTCTCCCACGACCAAATGCCTTGGATTTCGCCGGGTTTGAGATGGCCGGCATTTTTTTCCATTATCGCTGAAAAACAAAACCGGCGATCTCAAACCCGGCAAACTCTGGCATTTGGCCGGGCTAAACCGTATTATCGAAAAAAAAGATGGCCAGCCATGTTTTTCGATAATAAGGTTCCTGCCAGCTGTTGCGCCGCCGCCAAAATAGATCGCTTGGGATCTATTTCGCCGGCGACGTTCAATTATGCCCCTCATTGTAATTCAGGTTCCTCTTTCCCACATGCATCACTTGAACTTCATCTGCCACTTGGATGCCCAATCTCCTAGTATCGCGAGGTCCTCCTGTAATCTTTCACACTCCTCCTGCGACTTGACGGCCCTGAATAACTTTGTGTCATCTGCGAATCTAATTACCTCACTAGTTACTCCTATGTCTAGGTCATTTATACATATGTTAAAAAGCAGCGGTCCCAGCACAGACCCCTGAGGGACCCCACTAACTACCCTTCTCCATTGAGAATACTGACCATTCAACCCTACTCTCTGCTTCCTATCTTTAAACCAGCTCTTAATCCACAATAATACCCTACCTCCGATCCCATGACTCTGGAGTCTTTCATGAGGCACTTTGTCGAACGCCTAATGAAAATCCAGATACACAATATCCACCGGCTCCCCATTGTCCACATGTTTGTTCACCCCCTCAAAAAAATGCAGTAGATTGGCGAGACAAGACCTCCCTTCACTAAAACCGTGCTGACTTTGTCTCATGAGCCCATGTTTTTGTATGTGCTCTGTTATTTTATTCTTAATAATAGCCTGTACCATTTTGCCCAGCACCGACGTCAGACTCAGCGGTCTATAATTTCCCGGATCTCCTCTGGAACCTTTTTAAAAAATCGGCGTTACATTGGCCACCCTCCAGTCTTCCGGTATCTCACCTGATTTTAGGGATAGATTGTATATTACTAACAGTAGCTCTACAAGTTCATTTTTCAGTTCTATTAATACTCTTGGATGAATACCATCCGGTCCTGGTGATTTACTGCTCTTCAGTTTGCAGAATTGACCCATTACATCCTCCAAGTTTACAGAGAATTCGTTTAGTTTCTCTGACTCGCCCACTTCAAATACCCTTTCCGGCACCAGTGTCCCTCCCAAATCCTCCTCGGTGAAGACCGAAGCAAAGAATTCATTTAACTTCTCCGCTTTGGCTTTGTCTTCCCTGATCGCCCCTTTAACACCACTGTTGTCCGGCTGAAGTGAACTCTCATGGCAGCTCACAGTACTTTGTATAGTACCATGAGCTGCCACGAGAGGTCACTGCAGCAATTTTCTAAGGGAAGCCGCAATGGGCAGGAGTGAGGTGCATTCGCTCCTGCCTCCAATAACCCCACAGACCACCATGGACATCAGGTAGGCCTGGGGAGCATACCTACACCTCAGGGGATTGGGAATGAGGGGGGCTCATTCTGGGGGGGGAGGGAAGGGACTTTCTAATGGACTAGGGGTAGAAGAGAGAGCGGCTGCTTGAGAGGCTGGAAAGGGAATCGGGGGGGAGGAGCTTTCTTGGACCAAATTAATTATGTGGGCTCCGGCCGATATGCTGCTGTTTTTGTGGGCCCCAACTGAATATCGACCAGCCCAGCATAAGCTCCTGATGCCAACTCATCTGAAAATAGCCCCAAATATACAGTGCCTGGCATTAGAGACTAATCTAGCCAGCGATGATAGACATTTTAAAAAATGCTGACTGCCGTTGGCTGAATATTGGGGGAACTAAATTTGTGTGTTTTTTTTCTAGTGCTGTGAATATTATACACTATTCACAAGTAGTGCTCACTGTTCACGCGAGAATGTGCACATTTTCCAGATAGTAGGAATAGTGTGCATTGTTCTGTGATTGGTTCTTCAAAACAGTCACATTATACACGAGAGCAGATATAAGGTGTGAGAATAAGAATGCCACCACCATTTTGGAGCTGGTTAACTTAGTGGCTTGGAAATGTCAGTGCTGTTCGATACAGTTACAGTTTGGTAATTTATGCCTTTGTTCTAGGAGAGATTCCTTGAAACAGCTGTATAGCGAAACATAGCCTATATCAGATCTATAGGCCCACAGCTGACAGAGGAATTATCATTCTGAAGATGATTATTTAAATTTTCATAAGAAGATATAGATTTGATTTTGGGAAGATATATCTCTGGGGCAGATAACAAGGTGGGTGCGTGAGTCATGCTAATTTAGAGTTTGGCATCAGTGAGGGGCATCACTGAGATCCACAGATATAGATAATCAGAAACTATTGCTTTGGACTGGTTCAGAAGAGTGCATATTCTCTCCAAAAGAGTGTGCACTCTTAAAGACATTGCTCCTAATAAAACAAAAAATCCAGGAAAGAATATGGAAAACAGTAAGAAAATGAAGTTTTTCTGGCTGCATACTCCTACTCCTTACTCCCAGGGATAAGCCATGGGTTTCCTGAAGTCCACCTTATTAACAGTCTATGGACTTTTCATTTAGGAACTTGTCCAACCTTTTTAAAACCAGCTATGTTAATTACTTTTACCACATCCTCTAGCAACAAATTCCAGAGCTTAATTATATAGAGAGTGAAAAAAAATCTCAGATTTGTTTTAAACATGTCCTCTAGTCTTTGTACTTTTTGAAAGAGTAAACAACAGATTAATTTTACCATTCCACTCCAGTTATGATTTTAATGATCTCTATTATATCTCCTTTTAGCTATCGCTTCTCTAAACTGAAAAAAAGACCTCTTTAGCTCTTTGTCATAGGAGACTCATTACAGCGCTTTTATTATTACATCCCAACTATGGAATGCATTACTAAATGCCCTAAAAACAACACACAACCTAACAATCTTCCAAAAAATTTTTAAAAACCAACTTGTTCAAAAAGGCATACCTCAATGATTCATCCTAAATACCAGACAATGAAACTCTTCCAGAATTAGACAAAACCGAACTCTCCACACCTGACTGCTTCAATAACTCTGCCACTAATGGCCGCGAATACACTTCCACCTTATTTCTCAAGCTGAAATGAACTGATTATCTAATTTAATTTGTGATTTACTCTACCATCTATGTACTTAATGCAATACCACTTTGTATTCCTCATACCGGAAATGGCGATCACCACTACGGCATACTGTAAGCCACAATGAGCCTGCAAAAAGTGGGAAAATGTGGGATACAAATGCAATAAATAATAAATAATTATTTTGGTAGCTCTTCTTTGGGCCTTGTTTCATTCTCCTATATTTTTCTTTTAGATGTGGCAACTAGAATTGAACACAATACTCAAGCTTCGGTTTTCCAACAGTGGCCAATCCAGGTCACAAGTACCTGGCAAGATCCCAGAACAGTAAAACAGATTTTGTGCTGCTTATCCCAGAAATAAGCAGTGGATTTTCCCAAGTTTCTAGGGGCTCCTTTTACTAAGCGGCGGTAAGCCCAACGAGAAACAAGATAAAATGGTGACTGAGTAGGTCGCACCAACGGGAGCTGCAGGCTTCCAGGAAAGCAGCGCTGGAGCAGAGGCAACAAACGGGACAGAGGCAGCAAACGATGTCTCACGGTGGCCCACGACGATCTGTGAGCCCATGCGGGTCCTGCGGAGGACACAGCTGTCGCCTCCGGAGCAGGGAGAGGCACCTGAACCCTCCCCACGGGGAAACCGCACGAGGCAACAGATGGCGCTCAGGCAACAGACCAGAACCTAACATTAACTAATACTAAATGGACAGAGACACCCTGGACCGACCACTATAAATTAAACCTAACTCTACATTGGCGAAAGAAGGGTATACAACGAATATTAGAACGCACATCCTATATCACAAGAGGTCAAACAGACACGAAAACATTCTGGCAACTAATATACAATAACGAATGGGCAGCAAAAACAGACTCCATACACTACTTCACAGAATGGGACAAAAGATGCAAAAGCATTCTAGATGAAATTGCACCCTTATGAACAAAAACCTCACGTAAGCATAACCCGACACCATGGTTCAACGATGAACTGAAAAAATTAAAAACTCAAACCAGGAAACTCGAACGAGCATGTAGTAAAACAAAAGATGAACATACACTCAACACATGGAAACAAACACAAAAAAAAATACAAATACGCAATAAGGCAATCCAAAAGATCATACTATAAAACCAAAATAGGGACAGATTACAAAGACATAAAGAAATTATACCAACTTGTGAACAAACTCCTAGACACCAACCTGGTCATATCCACTAAAACAGACATCCAACCTGCTGACAACCTTGCAAAGTACTTCAACGAAAAAATTGTAAATTTACGCAACACGCTACCTCAAAATAACACCGACATTGAAAACTTCCTTAATGAACTGGACCCAACCATTGGAGAATACCTGGCAGATCGGACCTAGCTAAACTTCGCCCTCATCACCACTGAAACAGTTACCCAGGCGATTAGCAGGTTTTCCGGGGGTGGGGGGTGGGAATGAACAAGATGGCTGCCAGGGAGGATGTTACTTGCTGAGCTCCTGACCTCAGTTAAAGCTAGCGGTGGAATTACTCCTTATCCAATGACATCATGGGGAAAAGGAAGAGAAAAACGGGGTTACAAGCTTCCTCTGCCCCCGTTAGTTCCACTCCCCGTCAGCCGACGCTTGAGTGTTTTGGAATACAGCGAGTTGAGCCGCAGACGCCGACGAAGGTCAGTTTTGACGGAATGACACAGGACTGCAGTATTGAGGAGGCTTCGCTAAGCCAACCTCTGGTGCTGTACCTCCTCGACCCAGAAGCATTTTACCTGTAGCGAGATCACAGCTTGTCGGGCAGACCGGTGAGTCGAGCCCGCAATCAGTCAGAGGAAGATCCGTAACAGAAGGGACCCCAGTAACTACTGCTACCTGGAAAGGTGAAACGGAACATGCTACCTCTGCCAATGTATCGGGGCTACCTTCCGTGGACATTCGAGGAGATAGAAAATCAACAGCAATTACTCTTGAGAGCCTATGGGACGCCATTCAGGCTATGAACAGGAACCTGGTCCAGTTAACTGATATATTAAAAGAAGACTTTTCCTCTCTTAAAACCTCCCAAGCTCTTGTCACTTCCCAAGCAGAAAAACATGAAGAGAAAATAGAGACTTTGAGTGAGGAAGTAAAATCTTTACAGAATGTAACAAGCCTAATGATAAAAGATAAGGAAATTCTGGTGAAAAAGGTTGAATACCTGGACAACCAGGCTAGACGGAACAATTTAAGACTTCTCAATTTTCCTAAAGTTCCTTTAATACCTCCGGTTACTATGTTCAAGAGATATTTGGGAGAAGTCTTGAATATTGCTAAAGAAGCTATTCCACCAGTTGTCAAGGCACAATAAATATTTGGGGCAAAATCAATTTCACCAGAAGCATTACCTGACTTAAATGTGATGGTGTTTTTGGAGAACGTTTTAGAATTAGTCACTCAACGACTGACTTTAATAGTTTCCTTTGCTTTCGAAGTTGATAGGAACAATGTTTTTCGTTTGTAATTTAAAAATATGCAAACCAATTCTTAGGTGGTAAAATACAAATTTTCCCAGATCTGAACAGGGATACTCAGAAAAGAAGGCGTGAGTTTTTGGCCTTAAAACCAAGGACTCTTGCCTTAGGAGGAATTTATACTTTGAAATATCCCTGCAGATGTTTGTTAACAATTAATAATATTAGTTATGTGTTTCTGGAACCAAAGAAATTGGAAGAATTTATAAAAGCCAAGGAAGAGGGAAATGTTCAAACCTGAATGACCCCATAGGAAAATACTGTTTGTACCTTTTAGTGGGCGAATAACACTCTCCACCCTGATTGATTGTTTTGATTTTTTCTTTATAATTTTTACCAAATCTTGTTCCAGCAATTATGGTGGTCAATATATATAACTACTTTTTCCTTCTTCTCATCATTTAATACGTTATTGTGGGAAATGCTGAGATGTTGCATAGTCTTTGTATTTTTTCTGAAATCCTGCAATTATAGTAATATGAATGTATTATTGTAAAACTATAAATAAATAATAAAAAAGCAGGTTTTCCAACACCCACTGTAAACTAAATACCTGCCCCAGCTACCTAATGAAATCTGCCCCTAACCGCTTCATAGCAGACCTCACATCCCATCTAAATTGCATGCTTCCCCAAGGAAAATGGCAATATCCTACGCACCCCAATACCAAAAGATACCAAGAATAATTCAAACGAAATCACTAACTACCGCCCAGTAGCATCCATCCCACTGGTGGTTAAACTAATGGAAAGTATAATAAGCAAACAATTCACTGACTTCATAAACAAATTCTCAATATTACATGAATCACAGTCATGCTTTCGCCACCTCCACAACACGGAAACAGTATTACTCACTCTTCTAGTCAAATTCAAGCAGGAAATAGCAACAGGCAAAAACATTCTACTCCTCCAATTCAACATGTCTAGTGCATTCGACATGGTAAACCATAATATATTAATAAGAATACTAGATAAGTTCGGGGTTGGTGGGAACATACTTAACTGCATCAAGGGCTTCCTAACCACAAGAACGTACCAAGTAAAATCCAACTCAAACAAATCATCACCGTGGAAAGCAGACTGTGGAGTACCACAAGGATCACCGCTTTCACCGATCCTATTCAACCTGATGACCCCACTTGCCAAGTCCTTATCCAACTAAGGCCTTAACCCTTTCATATATGCAGATGACATCACAATATACATTCCTTACAAAACCAAACTGACAGAAAAAAACAACGAAATCAAGCTCAGCCTGAATATTATGGATTCACGGGCAAATGCATTTCAACTAAAATTCAATTAAAAAAAACCCACACTGTCTCATCCTATCATCACAACACAATATGGACATTCCCACGAGTATCAACACCCCAGATCACACCCTTCCTATTTCAGATAGTCTGAAAATCCTCTGAGTTACACTGGACCGTAACTTAACACTAGAGAGCCAAGTGACATCCACAACAAAGAAAATGTTCCACTCAATGTGGAAACTTACACGCGTGAAGCAATTCTTCCCGAGGGAAACATTTCGCAACTTGATACAATCAATGGTACTAAGCCACTTAGACTACTGCAATGGAATCTATGCGGGATGTAAAGAACAAACCCTAAAGAAATTTCAGATCGCTCAAAACACCCCTCCGTGAAAAACTACACTGGCTCCCAATCAAAGAACGCAATGCCTTCAAAATCTGCACCATGGTCCACAAAATCATCTACGGAGAAGCCCCAGGTTATATGACAGACTTGATCAACTTACCAATTAGAAATACATCTGAATCAACATGAACTCATCTAAATCTGCACTACTCAAGCTGCAAAGGACTTAAATATAAATCAACTTACGCATCTAGTTTTTCCTACATAAGCACACAACTGTGGAACGCATTACCTAAATCCTTGAAAACGATGTACGACCATCTAAACTTCTGCAAATCACTAAAAACTAACCTGTTTAAGAAGGCATACCCTAACGACCCGACCTAAATGCCCAACCTCAGCAACACGACCAAACTAAAGCACGCAATGGCTGTACCACATGAACATTATCTTACCACAACAACACCTTGTATTTGTTCACACTGGAGCCTGCAAAGGCCCTCCGGTATTATGTAAGTCACATTGAGCCTACAAATATTTGGGAGAATGTGGGATACAAATGTAACAAATAAATAAAATAAAATAAATAAATACCATTGAAGATACATAGGCATTATGATATTCTCACTTATTCTTCATTCCTTTCCTAATAATTCTTAAAGGTCTAATAGTGGAGGAGTAGCCTAGTGGTTAGTGCAGTGGACTTTGATTCTGGGGAGCTGAGTTCAATTCCCCCTGCAGCTCCTTGTGACTCTGAGCAAATCACTTAACCCTCCATTGCCCCTGGTACAAAATAAGTACCTGAATATATGTAAACTGCTTTGAATGTAGTTGCAAAAACCTCAGAAAGGCAGTATATCAAGTCCCATTTCCCTTTCCCCTAATATTAAACCCATGGTGGTCAGTTTATGTTTTAACACTGACTGACACAGGTTTTTCATTATCCAGATACTATGCACTGAGCCATAAGTTATCTAGGTAGCTATGTACATAAGTACATAAGTAATGCCATACTGGGAAAAGACCAAGGGTCCATCGAGCCCAGCATCCTGTCCACGACAGCGGCCAATCCAGGCCAAGGGCACCTGGCAAGCTTCCCAAACGTACAAACATTCTATACATGTTATTCCTGGAATTTTGGATTTTTCCAAGTCCGTTTAGTAGCGGTTTATGGACTTGTCCTTTAGGAATCCGTCCAACCCCTTTTTAAACTCTGCTAAGCTAACCGCCTTCACCACTTTCTCCGGCAACGAATTCCAGAGTTTAATTACACGTTGGGTGAAGAAAAATTTTCTCCGATTTGTTTTAAATTTACTATACTGTAGTTTCATCGCATGCCCCCTAGTCCTAGTATTTTTGGAAAGCGTGAACAGACGCTTCACATCCACCTGTTCCACTCCACTCATTATTTTATATACCTCTATCATGTCTCCCCTCAGCCGTCTCTTCTCCAAGCTGTATAGCCCTAGCCTCCTTAGTCTTTCTTCATAGGGAAGTCGTCCCATCCCCGCTATCATTTTAGTCGCCCTTCGCTGTACCTTTTCCAATTCTACTATATCTTTCTTGAGATGCGGCGACCAGAATTGAACACAATACTCAAGGTGCGGTCGCACCATGGAGCGATACAACGGCATTATAACATCCTCAAGCCTGTTTTCCATACCTTTCCTAATAATACCCAACATTCTATTCGCTTTCTTAGCCGCAGCAGCACACTGAGCAGAAGGTTTCAGTGTGTTATCGACGACGACACCCAGATCCCTTTCTTGGTCCGTAACTCCTAACGTGGAACCTTGCATGATGTAGCTATAATTCGGGTTCTTTTTTCCCACATGCATCACCTTGCACTTGCTCACATTAAACATCATCTGCCATTTAGCCGCCCAGTCTCCCAGTCTCGTAAGGTCCTCTTGTAATTTTTCACAATCCTGTCGCGATTTAACGACTTTGAATAACTTTGTGTCATCAGCAAATTTAATTACCTCGCTAGTTACTCCCATCTCTAAATCATTTATAAATATATTAAAAAGCAGCGGTCCTAGCACGGACCCCTGAGGAACCCCACTAACTACCCTTCTCCATTGTGAATACTGCCCATTTAACCCCACTCTCTGTTTCCTATCCTTCAACCAGTTTTTAATCCACAATAGGACATTTCCTCCTATCCCATGACCCTCCAATTTCCTCTGTAGCCTTTCATGAGGTACCTTGTCAAACGCCTTTTGAAAATCCAGATACACAATATCAACCAACTCCCCTTTGTCCACATGTTTGTTCACTCCTTCAAAGAATTGAAGTAAATTGGTCAGGCAAGATTTCCCCACACAAAGCCATGCTGACTCGGTCTCAGTAATCCATGTCCTCGGATGTGCTCTGTAATTTTGTTTTTAATAATAGCCTCTACCATTTTCCCCGGCACCGACGTCAGACTCACCGGTCTATAATTTCCCGGATCTCCCCTGGAGCCTTTTTTAAAAATGGGCGTTACATTAGCCACCTTCCAATCTTCCGGTACCACGCTCGATTTTAAGGATAAGTTGCATATCACTAGCAGTAGCTCCGCAAGCTCGTTTTTCAGTTCTATCAGTACTCTAGGATGAATACCATCCGGTCCAGGAGATTTGCTACTCTTGGCACACTGGAGCCCTTTTCCCCCCTCCACCCCACCCTCTGCACCAGAGCTGCAGTGCCAGCCCACTATCCACTGTCAGGCAGTCCTGGACCCCCACATATACTCAGGGCTTACCAGGGAGGGGGGTGTTTCTTGGTGATCTAGTGCCTGTAGCCATGAGTGATCCCCTTCTGCACTTGACCCAATCTGGCAGTAGAAATGGGACCCAGAAACCCAGTAGTAGTCTTGCAAGACAACCACTAGGGTCAAATTTCCATATAGGGGTGTTCCTGAAAGGTTGACCCCTAGGTAAAGTCTTGCAGGACTATATTTATGTTTATCTATAATGTTTTGATATAATGCCATCAAAGCAGTGTACAAGTAAAACACAACTTAATTAAAATACAATAGAAAGGAATGCCACAAAATACCGTCAGAGTACACACACTCAGAAACAAGCACTCTAAAAAGACCTGAGGTTTAATTAAGAGAAAACTACATAACAATTAATGTGCAGTTTTAAGAGAAGGCAGAGCTAGATGGTGAGCATCCAATGAACAAAGAGCACAACAGGGGGTATACAGGATAGTTACAGAAGAAAGAAAACAAGGGGAACCTGTGTAAAGAACCTTATGACAAGACAATGACAAGAATTTTAAACCATGCTTGGAATTTTATTGGTAGCGAATGAAGCTGTTTGAATAGAGGAGTCATGTGATCAAATCTATTAGCTTTGTACAAAAAGTGAACTGTAGAATTTTGAAGTTTGTAGAAGCCATATTTGAAAGGAAGAACTACCACAGTAAACTGTATTGCAGTAAACCAGTTGGGAAATGATGAAAGCATGAACTAAAGTATTAAAGACTGAAAATCTAGGAAATTTCTGAAAGAGCAGAGGTGATGAAAAGCCAGAAGTAATCAATACTTCTGGCTGAAGTACCTGGTTAATTTGGTGCTCAGATGAAAGATGTGAGTTGATAACAATTCCAAGGTAGCTGAATGAGTCTGCTTTTAAGATTGGAATATTGAAAAGTATTGGAATACAAGAAAGTTGAGAAAGCAGTCCAGTTACCAAGCAAGCAATATGAGATTATAACCAATTTGTGAGTAACAAACCAATCTGAGAGAACATTAAGGCAATTAAGGTAATGATAGATCAGAGGCAGCTGGAGATGTTAGAAAAATCAGAAGAACTTGCATAAAAGAAAAAAATGTTATATTTAAATATTGGATCAATGTGGCAAGTGGAGTTTAAAAAAATGTTAAACAGAAGAGGTGAGAGGATGGAGCCTTGAGGGACTCCATACGAAAGAGACATGTCAGCTGATGAAGGTGTAGAAGTGAGAACAGAAAACAAATGATTAGAGAGATGAGACATGAACCAGTCAAAAACTGTTCCAGATAAACCAATATCCTTAAGATGGGTCAGAAGCAAGACATAGTCAATAAGGTCGAACACTGTTGAGACATCCAATGACACTAACAAAACAATGTTCCCTAAATCCAGTTCGCTATTAAGTGCTGTGTTAGTTGTTTCAGTGCTATGATTATTCCTGAAACCAGTCTGACCAGAATGAAGAACAGATGACAGTTATTGAGTAATTGTTCAAAAACTATTTTTTTCTGTGATTTTTAGAGAGAATGTTAATGTTAGAGATAGGACCAGGGCTTTTTTTGAGGGGGTACTGAGTACCGGCACCTTTTCCATTGTCTGCTAAAATTGACCCATGGTCTTCAAGTTTTAATGAAAGAGGTCAGGCTCTACACACCAATTCTGCCTTGTCATAGATTCTGTGACTGCTTGCAGGAGTCCTGGCTATTGTAGGATGGGTCCCTCAGTGATCACCCCACCTCTGAAGGGTGGCCTGGCATTTGAGTACCGACACCTTTTTTGTTGGAAAAAATGCACTGGATAGGACGATAGTGCTCAGGGTGGGAAGGGTCCAAAAAAGTTTTTTAAAGAATAGGTTTGCAACCGGATAAAAGACTTTGAGATACTATCTGAAAAAGAAGTAGAGAAAGACCATGTCTTGGTAGCCACAGCCAAGTAGAAGGTAACAGATCAAGGTGGGAAGCAGTAAACTGCATTTTATTTAGAACTAGTAAAACATGCCCGTTTCTTGAGCAAATGAAACGGGCGCTAGCACGGTTTCCTTCTGAACCTCCCCCCCCTCCGTACTCACCCCTTCGTCGTTTTGAAGGCACTGACCGCCATTGTTGCGGACCTCGGCACGCCACCTTCAATCTGCTGAGTCGTTGGTTGTGAAGCCACTGACGCCATTGCTCCGCCCTCGACGTCATCACGTTTGACGCGAGGGCGGGGCCCCAACACAGTGTTTTCAGTGGCTTCACCACCACGAAGGCTTCGAACCGGAAGGAAGTGCCCGGAGGACCTGACAGTGACATTAGTGTCCTCAGAACGTTGAGGGTGAGTTTTATTATATAGGATAATTGAAAATTGTCTAAAGGAGGGAATATTAGACCTGCACCAAAGATGGACATCTACCTGCTCTGGAAGAGCATCAGACACCAGACGGTCTGCTACAGCAACTGATTTAACATAGTTATGGAGAGAAGTGACCTTAGAGGCAAAAAAATAATAATAATAAAGATACTAATGTTGTAGCACAGGACATGAGTGAAGAGATGGTAGATGGTTTAGGTGCCAATAGCTTAGAAACAATGCTAAACAATTTATGACTTGGATTATTAGAAGTATTAATAAGCCTGGAATAGTATTTCCTCTTGGCCAACCTCAGCTCATAATTGTAATGTCTACTGACATTTTTGAACAAAATAATAGAAAAGGAAGTGTAAATTTTATGCCACAGGTGTTCGACCCTGAGATCCTGGCACCTAAGGAGGAATAACCCATGGTGAAAGCAAGGTTCACAAGCATGGAGCAACTGGGAGGTTGATTTGAGACAACTGATGGAGAAAAATTAGGGCTGAGTGTCTCATCCCAGCATTGAGCCATGTCTTCTAAATTTAATTCAAGAAAATTACTAGGGAAAAATGAACAAAGAGGAGGATAAGAAGTTGAGTTTTGTAAACCAAAACAGGGAGGCTGACAGCCAGACAGATTAATAGTCAGGAGGGCAGGGGGAGAAAACTTAGATGAGACTTTTAAGGAAAAAGTTATTAAAGTGTGGTCTGACCAGGGATTGGAATTGAAGAGTGAACATTAACTGACAAAGGGAAAGAATCTTGAAGAAGATTAAGGTCCAAAGTATGACCTGGGGTGTGTGTAGGAATATGTACTAATTAAATGACCAATGTCAGACAAGAAAAGTAGAAAATGCCAAAGCCCGGGGGGGGGGGGGGGGGGGGGGGGAGGCAGCTAAGTTATCGATGTGTACGCTGAAATCCCCCATTATAAACAAGTTTGAAAAGCACGTTGTAGCATCCGCTAGTGTCTGTAAGACGACATCCCAGTCAGACAGGGGAATAGTAGGTGGGGCATAACAGATTAAGAGGACCAATGGAAAGGGAGAAGTAAATTTGATGATAATGATCTCAGAGTAAGAATAATCAGTAGAAGGTATTTCCATAACTCTATAGTGAAGTGGCAGACAAACAGTAAGTCCATCACCTGTTTTAGAAGTATGGGCTGAATGGTAGGCCGGGAGTAGGCCTTGAAAAAAGTAGGCCTTCTCACCCTCATGCAACCAAGTCTCTGAGAGGCATAAAATGTCAATGGAATAGTTGGCAAATAAATTGCATAAAAGAACCATCTTAGATTGAATAGAACAGCAGTTTAATAGTCCAAATTGAAGAAATTTAGAGAGGACCACTGAATCTCTAGGATGTGTTGGAAACATAGAAAGACAAACACTGTTCCCTCTAAGCTGAGTGGGAGTCCTCCACCTCCACCTCTCGTCTCAGGAGATAGACCTTGGGGTGATGGTTTCCGAGGATCTGAAGGTGATGAAGCAATGTGACAAGGTGGTGGCCATCGCCAGAAGGATGCTAGGCTGCATAAAGAGGGGTATAACCAGTAGAAGAAAGGAGGTGTTGATGCTCCTCTACAAATCATTGGTGAGGCCCCACTTCGAGTATTGTGTTTAGTTTTGGAGACCATATCTTACTAAGGATGTAAAAAAACTTGAAGTGGTTCAGAGAAAAGCAATGAAAATGGTATGGAATTTGTGTTGCAGGATTTATGAGGAGAAATTTACTGACCTGAACATGTATACCCTGGAGGAAAGGAGAAACAGGGGTGATACAGACGTTCAAGTATTTGAAAGGTATTAATGTGCAAACAAAACTTTTCTAGAGACAGGAAGGTGCTAGAACGAGAGGGAGCGGACTCAGGAATAATGTCAGGAAGTATTTTTTCATGGATAGGGTGGTAAATACCTGGAATGGTCTCCCATGGGAGGTGGTGGAAATTAAAATGATAATGGAATTCAAAAAAGCATGGGATAAACATAAAGGAATCCTGGTTAGAAGGACTGGATCCAAAGAAGCTTAGCAGAGATCATGAAGCAAAACTGGTAATTGGGAAGCAAAGCCAGAGGCGACGAGGGTTGGAGCCAAGAGAATTGGTTAATTGAGAATAATATTCCTGTTTGGCAAGGAATAGGGAGGACTGGAAGGAGGATAGCATGAATTTGTAATGGGTGAAGTCTGACAGGGTGCAAGATTTCCTCCAGAGTCGTTCAGCAGATCGGGTGCAGGAGCGAAGGTAACGGATGCAAGGGGTTAACCAGGGCTGAGGATTAGTGCGCTTAGTGGGGCGAGAGACAGATGGTGCTAGGGTATCCAGAGCAGTGGAGAGAGTTTCATTGTAGGTAGAGACAGCCGTGTCGACAGATTCAGAAGACGAGATGGAAGGGAAGAGATTGGAGATGTGAGAGGATAGGGTAGGGGGGTCGACAGCTTGGAGATTCCTGAAGGCCGTGGTTATAGTTGGGCGAGGTTGAGGGGGAGGGTGATGAAGTGTGAGGGTGATTAGGTGATGATCTGAGATAGGAAGGACTGAGGTGCAGAAATTGGAAGGTGAGCAGGAAGAGAAGAGAACGAGGTCGAGACAATGGCCATCACGGTGAGTAGGGGTGGTAGAGCATAGTTGGAGGTTAAAGGAGGATATCAGAGTGAGGAATTTAGAAGCGTAGGAGTTGAATGGGTTGTCAACGTGAATGTTAAAATCACCAAGAATGAGGGATGGAGATGCGGGATCAAGAAAGAGGGTGAGCCAAGCGTCGAAGTCAGTAAGGAATGAAGAGAGGGGCTTGTCAGGGGGGCGGTAGATGACTGCAACTCTGAGTGGTAATGGGTAGAATAGCTGGATGGAGTGAGCTTCGAAGGACGAGAAGCAGTGAGACTGCGGTAGGAGGAGGGGTTGGAAACTACAGGAGGGCGAGAGAAGTAGCCCGATGCCTCCACCACGGCCATCTGGGCGGGGAGTGTGGGAGAAGAGATAGCCTCCATGACAAAGGGCCGCGACTGAGGCAGAGTCGTTAGGGGAGAGCCAGGTTTCAGTTAGGGCGAGCAGTTGGAGGGAACGAGAGATGAAGAGATCGTGGGTGAAGGGCAGTTTGTTGCAGATCGAGTGGGCATTCCACAAGGCACATGAGAAGGGGCGGGAAGAGGGGGGGAGGAGGGGAATAGAGACGAGGTTGGAGACATCACGGAATCGTTTGCATGGATAGGAGGAGGACAGGTGGGGGGGGGGGCTGGATTAGGATTAATGTCTCCCGCGGATAGCAGGAGGAGGAGCAAGAGAGTGAGGAGGAGGGTGGGGCAGGTTGGACGACGAAGGCGACGAAGACGGGGTGCACTTAGGAGGAATGGTGAAGGGTTGATGGTAGGAAGGAGGTGTTGGAGATTAAGGGCTAGGAAGGAGGAGGGGGACAAGAGAGATGGTGAGGTGGTGAGGGATGAGGGTGAATAGGGTATTGCCGTAGCGGGCAGGACAGGAGGGAACACAGGTGGGCAATGGGTTCCAGCGGTAGACAGCGGTAAGGGGAGGGGAAAAAGATTAGGAAGGGACAGGGCAAGGAAGAGGATGTGGACAGGGGCCATAAGTAGTGATTGCGGTGTGACAGGTGTAAGTGTAGTGACTGAGGTGAGAAGCAGATAGATAGAGCGAAGAGCCGGAGGCTTGGAAATGGAGGGATTGATGGACTGGAGAGTGGGTAAGTCAGTGGCTGGCAAGTTAGGAGGCAGGCAAGTGAGGCAGTGGCTGCCAAGCTTGCAGGCGGGGTGGAGCAAGCTGGTGCGGATGGACAGGAACAAGCAGGGAGAGGCAGGTGGGCTGGAACAAGCAGGGAGGCAGGTAAGTCAATGGCTGACAAGCTAGCAGGCGGGTTGGGGCATGCTGGAGCCAATGGACAGGAACAAGCAGGGAGACGCTGGAGAGCAGGTAAGTCAAGGGCTGACAAGTTAGCAGACAGGCAAGTAAGTCAATGGCTGACAAGCTAGCAGGCGGGCTGGAGCATACTGATGCAGGAGGACAGGAGCGAGCAGGGAGAAACTGGAGAGCAGGTATGTCAATGGCTGGTGAGTTAGCAGGCTAGTAAGCTAGTAGGCAAGTAAGTCAATGGCTGACAAGCTAGCAGGTGGGCTGGAACAAGCTGGTGCAGATGAACAGGAACGAGCAGGGAGAAGCTGGAGCAAGCAGGCTGGAGCAGATGGACTGAGACAGGCAGGGAGAAGCTGGTTCAGGTGGATTTGAACACGCTGGAGCAGATGAACTGGAGCAGGCAGGCTGGAGCAGGTACTGGAATAAGCAGATGTACTGGAGCAGGCAGGCTGGAGCCGGTACTGGAATAAGCAGGGAGAAGCTGGTTCAGGCAGACTGGAGCAGGTGTACTGGAGTAAGCAGGGAGAAGCTGGATCAGGCGGACTGGAACACGCTGGAGCAGATGAACTGGAGCAGGTAGGCTGGAGCAGGTGTATCGGAGCAAGTAGGCTGGAGCAGATGGGCTGGAACGAGCAGGGAGAAGCTGGTTCAGGCGGACTGGAACATGCTGGAGCAGATGTACTGGAGTAGGTAGGCTGGAGCAGGTGTACCGGAGCAAGTAGGCTGAAGCAGATGAGCTGGAACAAGTAGGGAGAAGCTGATGAACAGGCCACTTCAAAAATAAAACCCAAGGAGATGAAGAATTAATAGTGGAAAATAAGACTCAACACGGCACCATGTTTAATGAGAAACGCCTGCCTCAGGAGTCTACAATTTAAAAGAAATAAATAAACATGAGTCCATTAAAATGCATAGTACAGAGTGAAGTATATGGATATGTAATTATGTACATATTAACTTGAACAGTAAAAACATATATAGCCATCTAGAAACACATATGAAGATATATGGAAAATGGAAAATCTAGGTACATAAAAGCATAACACTGCCGCGACACTGATTCTGGGAAAACAACGATTTGCACATGCGGAGCCTCTGTGCTACAACCTACATTGGCTGCCTGAAAAGGAACGTATTATTTTTAAAATCTGCTCCTTAACCCACAAAATCATCTATGATCTTGCTCCAGACTATATGCTCAACTTGATAGATCTTCCACCAAGGAATGCCACGCCTGCAGCACAGTCATATCTCCAGCTACACTTCCCAAACTGCAAGGGCGTCAAATATAAGATGATTTTCACCGCTTCTTTCTGCTACTGGTGTCCTAAATACTGCAATGCTCTTCCGCAGCACCTCAAAACGCAAGCAGACCACATCCTCTTCAAAAAATTGCTGAAAACTTACTTCTTTGTTAAAACGTTCTCCCCTAGCTACTCTGCTGCTTGATACTCCCTCCATGATCCCCCACCCTGCTTAGTTCCCCATTGTTAGCTATTGCTCCCCTTGTCTATTCTTTGTCAACCTTACAATATTTTCTTAAATTGTAAATTTTCCTAATTTTCTGTAAGCCACATTGTGCCCGCATGTGTGGGAAAATGTGGGATACAAATGAACCATAAATAAATAAATCTAAAACATAATATGGAGAATAAAAGAAACATTGTGTGTATATATAGGCTTAAATAGTAAAAACATATGTGACCTTCTAAAAACATAATTAAGAGTATGTTAAACATAACATTGTGGATAGATAAACAGGTAGTACTGACCTGTATACGGTAAACGTCAGTGGGTGGAGCTGGACCAAATCAAGCCTTTAGAAAGAATAATGATTGATAGATATACAGGATACATTGATAGAAAGATTGGTAGATATACAGGATGATAAAGGTGAGACAAGACAAGAGCTAAAATGAGAAGGCAGAGGAGGGCAGCAGGGAGGAAGGGTTCAGCGGCACAGATACGGTGAGGGGCAAAGAAGGAGGGATGGATAACAGAATCATATAAGGGGAACAGCAGCCACTGAAGGATTAAGGAAGTGACATGTCTTAATCCCTCCAGTGGAGAACAGCTCAAACAAACCATCTTTCTGTAACTTGGCCATGCCAAATACTGAGTCTAAATAACATTCATCTGTTTGGACATAAATGTCCCTTCCCTTTCTGAAGTCAGAGTTAGATGTTCATATTTTGGCCCCTTCCTAGTCCCTCCCAAAACACACCCAGACCACACCCCTTGAAATAAGGACATAGCATTACATGGGCTGTAAATGTTTCAAATCTCTCTATATAAAACGCACCTCCAACATTCTAATGAAGCCTCACTTTCCCAACGTCCTAAAGTGAGGCGGCAGAGACCACTTTTTGAACATCAGTGTTTGCCCCGCCCACGCGCTGCTGATTGGCTGTGCCTCAGGTGATGCACACAAAGTACGGTTCCACCTCCCAAACACTCACATGGACTTAGAAACCACCAAGCCTTTGAATTGGACCGGTGCTGCAGAGGAGCAGGAGTGGGACAGCGAAGAAAATGCAGCGGCGTTCAGGAAAAAAAAAACACACACACACGAGTCCCGCCCCTTCCTGAGGAGGGGGTAGCTACCAGCACGGGGACCAACCGCGAGGAAAGCGCGGACGAAGAACGCCACTAAACAACCACTACATCGCGGACCTTACTCTGCAAGCTGTTCATGCGGTGAGTCTCCAAGCCGGCGTTCAGTGCCTACAACAGAGACTTCCAAACACATGCGCCCTCAGCCCCGCCCCCCCTACAGAACGCCACCCACATTCCACACTAAAACCAAACCAACCCCCCCCCCAAAAAAAAAACACCCAAACGGAAACCTCCAGTGCCCAACCCCCCCCCTAAAAAAACGGATCACAGCCCACCTGAGTGCCCAGCTGAAATCAGTGCCTACAAGGAGACCTCCAGACACATGCGCCCTCAGCCCCGTCTCCCCCTACAGAACACCACCCACATTCCACACTCGAAAAAAACCCATATCTACTCCTACTGCCTGCCTGCAACGGATCCCTCTGGTTTCAACAAAAATACAAGTGCCTACAAATACCACATCAGAGTGCCCTGCTGAATTAAGATTACTGTATCACACTCACACGCAGAGAATCACCCCCTACCAGCCACAAAAAACCCCCACATCTAATATGGACAATCAACATCACTCACTAATACACATACATACAACCAAACTGCCCACCACCCAAAATGCCACACACTGCCATGGACAGACAACATCTTGCTTTCACACTCATACACACACACTCCCTCCCCCAACCCCCTTAATACAAAAACTGAAACAGTAAAAACCTACATCTCTCTCTTACAAACACCCACAGAATCCCATAATCCCCCCCCCCCAAAACACAAACACTCATACAGAACAACGCTACCCTACCCCACAAACACCCCTCCCCCCCAAAAAAATAGCATACACCCATAGACCCCCACAACCCCCCCTCAAAACCACAAACACTCATACAGACTTTACAACTTAAAAAACAAAACTCTTTTCCTTTTTTAAAAAAAATATATCCCTTAATATCAAACAGAAAAAAAAAAACACATGCTAGCGCCTGTTTCATTTGTTTTGGAAACGGGCCTTTTTTACTAGTAAATAAATAAAATACTGTTTTAGATGTCCATATCCTGGCTTTATAAGATCGGGATTTGGACATCCATCCAATATGGATATCTAAGTGTCAATTTTATTATATGCAAAACATTAATAGAGCTTCTATCCTGCCCCCACCCCCCAGGATAAATTCAAAGGAGAACACTTACATAAGTACATAAGTAATGCCACACTGGGAAAAGACCAACGGTCCATCGAGCCCAGCATCCTATCCATGACAGCGGCCAATCCAGGCCAAGGGTACCTGGCAAGCTTCCCAAACGTACAAACATTCTATATATGTTATTCCTGGAATTGTGGATTTTTCCCAAGTCCATTTAGTAGCGGTTTATGGACTTGTCCTTTAGAAACTGTCTAACCCCTTTTTAAACTCTGCCAAGCTAACTGCCTTCCACACGTTCTCCGGCAACGAATTCCAGAGTTTAATTACGCTTTGGGTGAAGAAACATTTTCTCCGATTTCTTTTAAATTTACTACACTGTAGTTTCATCGCATGCCCCCAGTCCTAGTATTTTTGGAAAGCGTGAACAGACGCTTCACATCCACCTGTTCCACTCTACTCATTATTTTATATACCTCTATCATGTCTCCCCTCAGCCGTCTCTTCTCCAAGCTGAAAAGCCCTAGCCTCCTTAGTCTTTCTTCATAGGGAAGTTGTCCCATCCCCGCTATCATTTTAGTCACCCTTCGCTGCACCTTTTCCAGTTCCACTATATCTTTCTTGAGATGCAGCGACCAGAATTGAACACAATACTCAAGGTACGGTCGCACCATGGAGCGATATAACGGCATTATAACATCCTCACACCTGTTTTCCATACCTTTTCTAATAATACCCAACATTCTATTCGCTTTCCGAGCCGCAGCAGCACTCTGAGCAGAAGGTTTCAGTGTATTATCGACGACGACACCTTTCTTGGTCCATAACTCCTAATGTGGAACCTTGCATGACATAGCTATAATTTGGGTTCTTTTTTCCCACATGCATCACCTTGCACTTGCTCACATTAAACGTCATCTGCCATCTAGCCGCCCAGTCTCCCAGTCTCGTAAGGTCCTTCTGTAATTTTTCACAATCCTGTCGCGAGTTAGCGACTTTGAATAACTTTGTGTCATCAGCAAATTTAATTATCTCGCTAGTTACTCCCATCTCTAAATCATTTATAAATATATTAAAAATCAGCGGTCCTAGCACAGACCCCTGAGGAACCCCACTAACTACCCTTCTCCATTGTGAATACTGCCCATTTAACCCCACTCTCTGTTTCCTATCCTTCAACCAGTTTTAATCCACAATAGGACTTTTCCTCCTATCCCATGACCCTCCAATTTCCTCTGTAGCCTTTCATGAGGTACCTTGTCAAACACCTTTTGAAAATCTAGATACACAATATCAACCGGCTCCTCTTTGTCCACATGTTTGTTTACTCTTTCAAAGAATTGAAGTAAATTGGTCAGGCAAGATTTCCCCACACAAAAGCTGTGCTGACTCGGTCTCAGTAATCCATGTCCTCGAATGTGCTCTGTAATTTTGTTTTTAATAATAGCCTTTACCAGTTTCCCCGGCACCGACGTCAGACTCACCGGTCTATAATTTTTAAAAATGGGTGTTACATTGGCCACCCTCCAAGCTTCTGGTACCATGCTCAATTTTAAGGATAAATTGCATATCACTAGCAGTAGCTCCGCAAGCTCATTTTTCAGTTCTATCAGTACTCTAGGATGATACCATCCGGTCCAGGAGATTTGCTACTCTTCAGTTTGCTGAACTGCCCCATTACATCCTCCAGGTTTACCGTGAAGTCAGTAAGTTTCTCCGACTTGTCCGCTTGAAATATCATTTCCGACACCGGTATCCCACCCAAATCTTCCTTGGTGAAGACCGAAGCAAAGAATTCATTTAATCTCTCTGCTACGTCTTTGTCTTCCTTTTACCTCTCGGTCATCCAGCGGCCCAACCGATTCTTTTGCCGGCTTCCTGCTTTTAATATACTGAAAAAAATTTTTTACTATGTTTTTTTGCCTCTAATGCTATCTTTTTTTCGTAATCCCTCTTGGCCTTCTTTATCTGCGCCTTTTTTTTGTTAATCTCATTTTCTATGAAATGGACACCCAAATACTTAATGCCACCCAATTTCTACTAGGCAGGAATAAAAGAAACCTGTCTTTGATACAATGTTCCATCAAACAATCCAGATACCATTTAATTTCTCTTATGGTCTCATAGTGGGTCATCATTGTTTTATTGATTTTCTTGATTAGCTTTCGAAGGTTGCCCTTCTTCAAAGGGCAATGTTCGAAAGCTAATCAAGAAATGTATTAAGTTATGTGCAATAAAAAAGTATCATCTTATTTTCTTTTCCATGTTTTATTTTTTTTTTTTTGATTTCTATTGATTTTCTGAAATTTGTCCAGAGCAGGGACTGTGATCTGTACCCTGTTTCCTGGCACTATTTTCTCAGGGTACAGGTTTCAAACTTTAAACACTTGACTCCCATTCCCAGTTGGAAGAAAGGCAGCTCCTTCTATGTGGACATACTAGCAATGATTATTCAATCAAGAAAGTGCAATTGTGATGTGTGGTGGCCAGAAATTCAACCATGTTACCCTTATTCTAAAAACAGAACATTGGCTATCAGGTGAATCTTGCATCATCCATAAAAATTTGACTTTGTTTCAGATGGAGGGGCATTTTCAAAAGGTCATCCAAGTCAGAATATGGACATCCAGATTTCCTGTTTGAAAATATGTGCGATGGACATTTGTGTGCTGGAGACATCCAGCATAATCAGCCATTTTAATATACTGGAGCATCCAAATTATTAACAGCGAGAAACAAGGGGCATGAATAGCAGTATGACAGCATTCCTAGCAAATGGCCACAGAGTCCTCCACACAGAGCAGAGGAACAGCCAAGTAGTTAGTGCATTGGACTGTGAACCAAGGGACTCAGGTTGAAATCCCAGTTTAACTTTTTTATTTTATTTATTTATTTCCAAAAACAGAAGAATATCTACTGTACGTAAAAGTACACCACTTCAATAGCCTTCAGGCTTGCAGATGGCTTATATATTCAGGTATAGTAAGAATTTTTCTGTTTCTGGAGGGCTCACAATAAAAAAAAATAATTAAGAGTCAAAAAGAGACTGAAGAAAGGCATTGTATAGATTTGAAGATGGGAGGTGTATGAAAGAGTGGCTAGGGAATCAGAGTATACATGAAAGATCTAGCCTAGCAAATACATCTGTGGGGGGTGGGAGGGCATCTAGGATGGGGTGAGAAAGGGACAGGTTCAGAATGAGGGCCTTATGTACAAAAGTGCAACATGGCTTGCACTTCACATAAAAAAAATGGGCAAAATCTCTGAAACATTTACATGAAACAGGGGGCCCAACACAACTCATCCAGCCCTGATGCACATCTTAGATATTTGGTAATATGACCCCTAGTGATGAAACTGCAAGACTGTTGCTAGGGGTCACAAGCACCATTTTGACCAGGTCAGCAAGTAGGGATTGCTTCTGCCCCCATGGCCCCCAGGACTCCATGAGATAAGTTAGACCCAGGGGTATGGGGGTAGACACTGGTAAGGCTTGTACTTGTACTAGGTTTAAAGGGTACAGATTAACCTTGGTGTGAGTTGAGCTAGGCGAAGGATGATTTGTCCTTACAAAAATCAAGCATGACAGCTGTAGCATGGGTAGTGGTGATTTTGTGCCAGGTCACTGGCCCATCTCCTTTTTGGCTGCCAGTCAGACTTACAGTGGAAAAAGGATAGGCTACTAATTGTGGCAACTACCCAGGCTTTTTAAGGGTTCCTCCTCATGTCCTGAAGAGCAAACTAGATTTAATAAGGCCCAGAAAGCCAGCATCCCTCTGCAAGGGGTAGAAAGAGTGGAGCTATTGTGGCTTCAGGATCCAATGTTCCCTACTGCAAGCATGAGGAAGGAAGAGTGGGTCTTCATGGCTCCAGAAACCCAGTATCTGTTACTACATGCAAGGAGAAGGAAGAATCTGACATAGCAGCAGTATGCAGAGAACAAGAAGAGCTTGACATTATGATTCCAAGAAATGGCAGCCTCTGCTCTGGGCAGGTGGAAAAAATGTAGGCTACTGCAGCCCTGGAGATGACACTCTCTCTACCTGAAGAAAAAAGGAGGGTGGGGAGGGAAAGCAGCTACAGAAGCATCAATATGAAGAACCATAATGGAGGGACACTGTGCTGAGAACCAGGGGAGTAGCCACGGGTGGGCCTGGACGGGCCCAGGCCCAGCCACTTTTGCTCCAGGCCCGCCCTAACTAGCCCCAACCCAACAATGCTGCTTTTGGGTCTGGTCCGGGAGTGTTGCCTGCCTGAAATTGTTTTTCCCGCTGCTGCCTCGGTCCCTGCAGCATTCCTTTTTTCACCCATCGCCAGCAGCGCTACGATTCATAAAGGCTGCTCCGCTCCCCCCTGCAGCGTCCATCTGGCCCTATGAAAACAGGAAGTGCATTAGAGAGGGCCGGATGGACGCTGCATGGGGGAGCGGAGCAGCCTATGTGAATCACAGCTGTAAGTCTTCTATCTGCTGCCTCCCAAGTGTGAGTTTCCTGGAAAAGCACTTCTCTGGTTGATTGAGAACTTCAAAAGGATCCTGCAGAGGTGAGTCCTGCGAACTGTGAGAAATCATGGATTTGCTTGATGTGTAAATATCATCATAGCTGCTTTGTGAAAGACACGAGACAGGAGCTGTGAGATCCAGTTTGTGGTTTTCAAAGGTGAAATATCCTTGTGCACTGTTTCGCGGCTGTGAATTTTCAGTTACTGGGTATTGATATGCGTTTGCAGCTGTGGAATGATCTCCCTCAAGTGCTTTCTTCTGAATTGTCCTTCTTTTCCTTTAAAGTCTTACTTAAAAACACACTTTTTTTTTTCTCTTGCATTTGGTTTTGCTTCCCCGTCCGCCAGTTGATGCTGGGCTGTAGGATATCAGTCCCCTTTTCAGTTGTGCTTCTCTGTGTGTCTGATCCAGCAGCGGGGAGAAGAATTTCAGGCAGAAGTTCTTCGAGGTAGGTGCAGGAGGACAAGCTGATGTGATGTTTGTAAAAGGAGAGGGGAGATTCAGACAAAGGATCACAAAAAGAACTGCATGGAGGGGAGGGGATGAAAGAGGTGCTGCACATGGGGAGGGAAGAGAGAGGATTAATTCTTTGAGGTGAGGGAGGAAGAGATGCATGGGGAGTAGGTAAGAAAAAATAATTATTTGGGATGGGAGGGAGGGAGAGGTGGGGTGGGAGGGAGAGTTGTTGCACAGGGGGGTAAGGAGTGAGGGAGAAAGTTGGACATGGGATGGGAGGGAGAGATGCTACATTGGGGGAGACAACTGTTGGAGGTGGGGTGGGAGGAAGAGCTGCTGCATGGGATGGAAAGAGAGGAAGAGATGCTGAGGTGAGAGAGGGAGAAATGAACATGTGGATGGAGGGGGAGGGAGAGATGCATGGGGAGAGAGAGGAAGAAATGCTGGATCTGGAGTGGGAGGGAGGGATGGAGAGATGCAGAAGATACAGGGAGAGAGAGAGAGAGAGAATAGAAGTAGGAGAGAGGGAGAGATGCTATATGGGGAAGAAGAAGGAAGAACAAGAGAGATGTTGGACCAAGGGCACAAGGAAGGGAGACAGTGAGAGTGATGTGGAGAGAAGGAGAGAGGGAGGAAGAAAGAGAGGTTGAACATGGGGGTGGATGAGAGGGTGAAATGTGGGGGTGACATGTGGGAGTAGGACAGGGGCAGAAAAAATGTTTTGCCCATCCAATTTGGGCTCAGGCCCACCCAAAATTGAGTGTCTGGCTATGCCACTGCCTGAGAACTAGACTGTTTCAAGGAAGGGGGTGAGGAAGAAGAAAAACAGGCAGGAGGACTGGGGAAGAGAAAAAGAAGCATATGATGTAGACAGGGACTGGTATTCTCAATGTGAGAATAAACAAGATGTGGAAAGAAGGAGATGTCAGTGTAGTACAGGCATTGAACTCCTCCTATGACATCACAGTGACTGAAATGACAGGGAACTGGGGAAAGGAAGAAGCGATATGGATCACCTTAAAAAGAGAGGATGGAACCTCTGTCCACGTGGGTGTTGTCTACAGACCCCCCGACACAATTGGAGGAGCTAGATAAAGATCTGATCGCTGATATTCAAAAGTTGGGGAAGACAAGAGAGGTGCTGTTGTTGGGAGATTTCAATTTGCCGGATGTAGATTGGAAGGTTCCATCTGAGGAATCGGAAAGAAGTAGAGAGATCGTGAATGCTTTTCAAAGTGCTTTGCTCAGACAAATGGTGACGGAACCCACAAGGGAGGGAGTGACGCTAGATTTGGTACTCACAAATGGGAATAGTGTATCAAATGTCCGAGTGGGTGCCCACCTGGGCAGCAGTGACCATCAAACGGTTTGGTTTGATATGACGGCTGAAGAGGAGGGTGGCCACTCAAAACTGAAAGTCCTGGATTTCAAGCATGCTGACTTTAGTAAAATGGGGGAGGCTGAAAGAAACTATAAATAGGGCCACAAACCTCTATGTAAGAAGAGTAAATAAAAGCAAGAGAAAAAGGAAACCGATATGGTTCTCCAAACAAGTGGCTGAGAAAATAAAGGCTAAAGAGTTGGCGTTCCAGAATTACAGAAAACCTCAAAAAGAGGAACACGGAGAGGAATACCGGATGAAACTGAAGGAAGCCAAGAGAGAGATACGTCTGGCGAAAGTGCGTGCGGAAGAACAAATGGCTATAAAGGTAAGGAGGGGTGACAAAAATTTCTTCAGGTATATTAGTGAAAGGAAAAAGACTAAAAAGGAAATTGTGAGACTGAAAGATGCTGCGAACCGCTATGTAGAAAATGATGAAGAAAAGGCAAATTTACTAAATAGATACTTTTGTTCTGTTTTCACAGAAGAAAATTCTGGAGAAAGACCGAGATGGACTGACAAAAGTACATGTGAGAGTGGAGTGGATTTAGCACCGTTCACGGGAAAAGAGTGTGTATGAACAACTTGGAAACCTAAAGGTGGACAAAGCCATGGGACCGGACGGGATCCACCCCAGGATATTGAGGGAGCTCAGAGAGGTTCTGGCTGGTCCTCTTAAAGATTTGTTTAATAAATCCTTGGAGACGGGAGAGGTTCTGTGCGATTGGAGAACAGCGGAGGTGGTCCCTCTTCACAAAAGTGGTTATAAGGAAGAAGTTGGAAACTACAGGCCGGTAAGCCTCACTTCGGTTATTGGAAAAGTAATGGAAGCGATGCTAAAGGACAGGATAGTGAATTTCCTGGAAGCCAATAAGTTGCAAGATCCGAAACAACATGGTTTTACCAAAGGGAAATCGAGTCAAATGAATCTCATTGAATTCTTTGACTGGGTGACTGGAGAATTGAATCAAGGACGTGCTATGGACGTAATCTACTTAGATTTCAGCAAAGCTTTTGACACGGTTCCCCACAGGAGGCTCTTGAATAAACTGGATGGGCTGAAGATAGGACCTGAAGTGGTGAACTGGATTAGGAACTGGTTGACGGACAGAAACCAGAGGGTGGTGGTGAATGGAATTCACTCGGAGGAGGGGAAGGTGAGTAGTGGAGTGCCTCAGGGATCGGTGCTGGGACCGATTCTGTTCAATATATTTGTGAGTGACATTGCCGAAGGGTTAGAAGGTAAAGTTTGCCTTTTTGCGGACAATACTAAGATTTGTAACAGAGTGGACACCGGGGAGGGAGTGGAAAACATGAAAAAGGATCTGCGGAAACTAGAAGAATGGTCTAAGGTTTGGCAATTAAAATTCAATGCGAAGAAATGCAAAGTGATGCACTTAGGGAGTAGAAATCCATGGGAGACATATGTGTTAGGCGGGGAGAGTCTGATAGTTACGGATGGGGAGAGGGATCTTGGGATGATAGTATCGGAGGATCTGAAGGTGACGAAACAGTGTGACAAGGCGGTGACCGTAGCCAGAAGGTTGCTAGGCTGTATAGAGAGAGGTGTAACCAGCAGAAAAAAAGAGGTATTGATGCCCCTGTATAAGTCGTTGGTAAGGCCCCACCTCGAGTATTGTGTTCAGTTCTGGAGGCCGTACCTTGCTAAGGATGTAAAAAAAATGGAAGCGGTGCAAAGAAAAGCTCCGAAAATGGTATGGGATTTGCGTTACAAGACGTATGAGGAGAGACTTGCGGACCTAAACATGTATACCCTGGAGGAAAGGAGAAACAGGGGTGATATGATACAGACGTTCAAATATTTGAAAGGTATTAATCCGCAAACGAAGATGGGAGGGCGGTAGAACGAGAGGACATGATATGAGAGTGAAGGGGAGCAGACTCAAGAAAAATGTCAGGAAGTATTTTTTCACGGAGAGAGTGGTAGATACTTGGAATGCCCTCCCGCGGGAGGTGGTGGAGATGAAAATGGTAGCGGAATTCAAGCACGCGTGGGATAAACATAAAGGAATCCTGTGCAGAAGGAATGGATCCTCAGAAGCTTAGCTGAGATTGGGAGGCGGGGCTGGTGTTTGGGTGGCGGGGCTAGTTCTGGGCAAGACTTCTACGGTCTGTGTCCTGAAAATGGCAGATACAAATCAAGGTAAGGTATACACAAGAAGTAGCACATATGAGTTTATCTTGCTGGGCAGACTAGATGGACCGTGCAGGTCTTTTTCTGCCGTCATCTACTATGTTACTATCCAGCTTATAATTGAAAGTAATCGCCGGCTATTTCCCGACACAAATCGGGATATGGCCGGCGAAAAAGCTTATAATCGAAAGCTACATTTGTGATAGCTTCGCCGCTTTCCCTTCGCCTCGCTGGCGAAAGTTAAAAGGGGCATGTTGGCGGCGAAGCGAAGGCGGGACATGGGCTTGCTTGGGCGTGGCTACCAGATGGCCGGCTTTCGCGGATAATGGAAAAATAAAACCCGGCGATAAGCAGTATTTCGCCGGGTTTACTTGGTCCTTTTATTTTCACGACCAAGCCTCAAAAAGGTGCCCCAACTGACCAGATGACCACCGGAGGGAATGGGGGATGACCTCCCCTTACTCCCCCAGTGGTCACCAACCCCCTCCCACATTAAAATTATTAAAATGCAAACCTTTTTTGCCAGCCTGTATGCCAACCTCAAATGTCATACCCAGCACCCTGACAGCAGTATGCAGGTCCCTGGAACATTTGTTGTTGGTTGCAGTGGACTGCAGAAAGGCAGAGCCAGGCCCATCCCCCCCCCCTTACCTGTTCCACTTGTGGTGGGTAATGTTGAGCCTTCCCAAACCCCCCAAAACCCACTGTACCCACATGTAGGTGCCCCCCTTCAGCCCTTAGGGCTAGGGTAATGGTGCACACTTGTGGGCAGTGGGTTTTGGGGGGGATTTGGGGGACTCAGCACACAAGGGAAGGGTGCTATGCACCTGGAAGCTAATTTGGTTGTTTATAAAAGATGTTTGAAGTGCCCCCTAGGGTGCCCGGTTGGTGTCCTGGCATGTGAGGGGGACCATTGCACTACAAATGCTGGCTCCTCCCACGGCCAAATGCCTTGGATTTCGCCGGGTTTGAGATCGCCGGCACTTTTTTCCATTATCGTGGAAAAACAAAACTGACGATCTCAAACCCGGCGAAATCCAAGGCATTTCGCCGGGCCACACCGTATTATCGAAAAAAAAGATGGCCGGCCATCTTTTTTGAAAATACGGTTCCGGCCAGCTGTTGCACCGCCGCCAAAATAGATCGCCGGCGACGTTCGATTATTCCCCTCTATGTTACTATTTCTCTGGCTCCTGATTTTCATTTTATAATATCATCCTGGTGTGGAACAGTCATAGAGACCTGAAGGAAGGCAAAAAAAACCTTTCATAGAAGGGATCCTTCGTATGGTTAATGTAGCAAGGACCCTAGCTAAGATGCATAGTCCATCCTCACAGATAGACCTGGCCAGTAGGTCCATTTCTACAGCTGGAAAGCAGGGCCGGCCTTGAGCAGGGGCAACAAGGGCAGCCCCAACAGAGTCAATGTTGCAACTGGTGGCTGACCAAAAGTTAAAGCTTCTTTTCCCTTTCCATCTCCCTCTCTGTCTCCTTCTTTCTCCCCCTTTCCAATGGTAATTGTGCTTCTCAGCATTGACACTATATTCCTCTCACCAAACAAAGGGCCAGCCCTTACATCTCCTCCATCTCACTCCTTTACCTTTTGGTTTCATGTATCTCAGAGCCCAGAGTCACAAGGAGCTGCAGTGGGAATTGAACTCAGCTCTGTAGTTGGAAAAACCACAGAAAGGCAGTATATTAAGTCCCATTCCCTTTCCCTACTATTTCTCATGTCTTATCATTGTTTACCCACACATAAAGGCTCTACTACTAGTTCAAACACACAGTGAAATAAATCCTGGAAAGAAATTATACTGAACAACTGAACAAAAGGCTCATTCTAGATACAAAGAAGTAGCCTTCTCAGTTAAGCTGATCTCCCTCATTAATTTTCTTTCCCAGGTCTCTGTTTACCTTTTTTTTATTATTTAGTAGCAGAAGGAAGAATAGGCAACTGCTGGTCCACAGAGAGTGTAATCCACCACATTATGAGAAAATAACCTTGCTTGAACCATGATTCAGCACACCTTCATGGTTTGCATACTGATTCATCGTTCTGCAGCTGGGCCAAAGTGAACACCAAGCAATGGCAAACATTTCACACACAGAAGGCAAAGTCAACAAAGTATATTTTTGTTTATCATATGATACCAATGTGAAGCTCAAAGGTGATGACAGAAGGCAATCATATATAAACTGCTGAGAATGATAGGCTTATTTTCACTTCCAGGGCTTGGATTGAACTGGGAATGTCCAATGCAAATGGCAGTTATCTAACTGGCACAAGCAGAAGCTAATAGGTAGCTAATTCTGTGGAGGGCCCAGTAGGAATCAAGTATACTCCAGGAGCTAGGCAGCAACAAAATATAGCCTAGGAGGAAGGCTGATGGGTAAGAATGATGTTTTGATGCTGACTCTCTTGCAGAGAAACTTCACCAATTCATACTGCTTCTGTAGAAGATTCCAAAACAGGACCTTCAAGAACAGGATAATACTCCTAACCAGGGCTTTTTTTTGAGGGGGTACTTGGCGGTACTGAGTACTGGCACCTTTTCCATTGTCTGCTAAAATTGACCCATGGACCTCAAGTTTTAATGATAGAACTCAGGCTCTACACACCAATTCCGTCTTGTCATTGATTCTGTGACTGGTTGCAGGAGGCCTGGATATTTTGGAGTGGATCCCTCAGTGATCACTCCACTCATGAAGGGTGGCCTAGCATTTGAGTACCGGCACCTTTTTTGTTAGAAAAAGCACACTGCTCCTAATTGACAGAATGTTGATTGACAAATAACTTTATAGCAACAATTTTATGAAATATAATAAAAAAAAGTCATGGAGACTCAGGAAAAGAAAATCTCATAGACGGAACCCTTGGTATGTCACAATTTTGAGCTTTCTGCTGAAAGGAAATGGCATTGAAAGCTCAGGGTGTGTTCTTATTCTCTGGCTGATTATGTTCAACAGGGGATTTGAGATGGGGAGGCTATATGAAAGATGGAATGGGGGTTTTAACAGAGGGTATAAGCCTGGCAGTGGTTCCCAAACCTGGTCCTGGAGGCACCCCAGCCAGTCAGGTTTTCAGGATCTCCACAATGAATATTTATGATAAAGATTTGCATGCAGTGAAGGAAATGCATGCAAATCTCTCTCATGAATATTCATTGTAGATATCTTGAAAACCTGACTGGCTGGGGTGCCTTCAGGACCAGGTTTGGGAACTACTATAAGGCGTTGAAAAAGAGACTGAAGAACAGCATTGTATAGATTTGGAGATGGGAGGTGTATGAAAGAGTGGCTAGGGAATTGGGGTATACATGAATGATCTAGCATAGTAAAGGCATCTGTGTCTGTGTGTGGGGTGGTGGGGCGGTGGGGGCTTATAGGATGGCTGGGGCAAGGAAGGGACAGGTTCAAAATGAGGGCCTTATGTACAAATGTGCAACATGGCTTCCACTTCACATTGTTGAAACATAAAAGATAGGCAAAATCCCTGAAAACCAGATATTTTCTGTACAAAGTGCATTTTTAAAAAATCACTTCACAAAGTATACTTTGTGGGAGTAAACATTTGCATGAGGAAGGGGGCCCAACACAACTCATCCAGCCCTGATGCACATCTTAGATATTTGGTAATACGATCCCTAGTGATGATATTGCAAGACTGTTGCTAGGGATCACAAGCACCATTTTGACCAGGTCAGCAATTAGGGATTGCTTCTGCCCCCATGGCCCCCAGGACTCCATGAGATGAGTCAGACCCAGGGGAATGGGGGAGCACACTGGTAAGCAGGGTTGCCAGGTGGGCGGTTTTACCGCCCAATTGGGCGGGTTTTCGCCAGCGGCGGCGGGAAAATTTCACCGGCCATGGGATGCGGTGTTTTGGGCGGTTTTCCCGTCGCCGCTGTGCGAGTTCGGCGGTTTTTTCCGGGGCTTCTATTGGTCCAAATCGGTCCAATAGAAGCTTTTCCGGGGCGGGGTTGACGTCAGGGATGGCGTAGGGGGCGTGGCTAGTGATGTGGGAGGCGGGGTTAGTGACATGGGAGGCGTGGTTAGTGACGCGGGGGCGGGCTTAGGTGATGCAGGGGGCGTGGTTGGTGATGCGGGGTTCGGTGATGCGGGAGACGGGCATTGGCTACAGACGTTTTTTGGGCGGGTTTACGGCTGGTTTGGGGCTGGGAAAATTTTTCCCAGCTGGCAACCCTGCTGGTAAGGCTTGCACTTTAGTGAGGGGTGAGATTTCAGTAAGGGGCAGCACTGTGTGGAGGGAGGAGTTTTAAAACTTTTTAGCTCTGCAAGGAAGGGCATCTGATTCAGGCTGGAGGACTCTTTAAATTTAACTTGCTGTTTTTGAGCAAAGGATATGGGCGTAGTCTGACTGATTCATTTGGGGGGGGGGGGGGCGCAAAAGATGGGGCTTGGCACATTAGCATATTCATTTTCATACATACATCTCACACATATTCATTCTGGTTATTCAAAACACACACACACGCCACAGTAAAACACTGAATATGAAGGCAGCATACCAAAACAGTAAAGATATATGCCCCCTCTCACACATCAGTTAGGGAAAGTGTACTCTCCCCTTACTATCCCCCACCCTAACTCTGATACCAGCACCCTCCCTTTTTCTCCTTCTCCAAATCTAAGCTCCTTCTCCCTTCCTGTTTTTCTCTTTACCAGCAGTTTACCATACCATGCCACATGGATAGAAAAAAATATCTCCCCTCCACCAACCTCCAAGGCAGGCAGCACTTCCCCCCCCCATCACCATCACCTTATAGGCAGCACTTTTTTTTCTACCCTCCTTCCCCAGAGGCAACACTTACCCCTCAGGCATAACTTTAATTTTCCTGGCCCCCTCCATTGACAACACTTACCCCCAAGAGCAACTCATAGCAATCTGCTGCCTGAGGCAAGGGATGAGGTGGCATCCCCCCAGGTACCCAAAAGAGACGGCCTCCTGAAAACATGCAGTTTATATTCCCAAGATGTACAAATCAAAGGAAAAATTGCGAACACTGGTTATACTCAACAGAATTATTTGACACCAATATAAAAATAAATAAATAAAATACTGACCCCCCCCCCCCCCAACTCTGCATTGTCACAGAGCATATATTCTGCATCTACAGGAGCCTTCTTCATGCTAGGAGTGCAGAACTGAACTAGAGCATTTCCTAATAGAATTCACCTTACAAAATAAATCTGATTCTGCTTTAATCTCATTATTACCAACATAATCCCTCTCCAGCAGACATATTGAGCCCAATATTCAGCAGGTGGCAATCAGTGTTTTGCTGCCCACTGCCAGCTTTATTCCTGGATAGTCAATGCCTGGCCATGTCCAGGCACCAGCATTGAATATCCAGGCATACGCAGCTGGATAAAACATAACTAGTTAAGTGTGATATTCAGCACTTACCCTGCTAGGATAAACCACATGAAGATAGGATTCAGTCCTATTTATGTGGTTATCCTAGTTGGTTAAATGTTGTATCCCCCTTACAATTTACCATACAAAAATATACAAATTGTGATCATCACCTCAGAAACAGCATACATTTCTTCCCCTGCTTAAAACAGATTGGTTTTTGTTTGCCTCATTACTCTTTATACAAGATGTGAAAACCACTGGTGTTCAACATCTTTATTCTGGGTGACAATAGGGCCTCCAAACCCAATGCCTGCTTTCAAATAAGGCCAAATACAAAACCCTACAAAAAAGACTCAAAACCTATACAGAAAACTTAACACACCATAACAGCCCTAAAACCTATGAAAGACAGTGCTATAAGAATTATACTGGGCCCTAGAGCACCAATATACCTACCTGCTACTGAGAAACTGGAACAAGCTAATTGAAACACATTCCTACACAGACACTACATTCCAGCAGAATCCTTCACTTCAGTCGCACATGCAGAGCATTGACAGATCCTCATGTGATACTCTGCAAAATACAAAAATAGAAAAAAATGTACATTTCACAAAGCAGGCATATCTCAGTTCTTAAAATGTATTAAATAATACAAAAAAATTATCTACCTTTGTTGCCTGATCATTTTATAGTTCTAATTGGGCTGGTCCCAATCTCTTCCATTCTCCGTGTGTTAGTCAGTCGTCTCCTAATTTCTTTTCCAGGTTGGAATTTCCATTTCATCTTTTGCCTCATCTTCTTTCTTTCCTTCTCTTCGCTACATCTGTTTGGCAATGATCTTTCATTTTATAGGGTGGGGGGTTCCCCCCACTTTTCTCTTTTCTGTGTCTATCTCTTTCTCTCACCCTCTAGTCCTTACTCTCCATATCATTTCTCATCTATATACTGGCTTTTACTGATTCCCTTTCATTCCCTGTCCAGCACTCCTATTTCCACCTCTGTCTCCCCCCTCCTTGGTCTCCTAACCCCCTTCCACCATCTTATATCTCTTACCCTATGCCTTTGTCTCTCTTTCATCGTCTCTTTAACCCACTTCCACCCTCACTCAACTCCTTCAGAGTCTTATCTCTTTCTTCCCATACCCCTTCTTTTTCAATATCTCTCATCCTCTCTGCAGTCTTCCAGGTCATTCGAATTATGTTTCACACTATCCCCACATCACCCCCTTTTCTTGCCCCTCTTATCTCATCCATCATTTTACACCCTCACTTGTTCTCCCAACCCATCAATATACCCCCACTCAAGCCTAAAACCATGCCTAAAACTGCCAAGTATTCACTATCTATTCAAAATATCCACTCCATCTCTCCTTTCCATAATTCCATGATCTGCTCCCCAACACTCTCCCATTCAATCACCAAGTCCCTGTCATGTTTGAGGAAGACCAAATGACTGCTGGCATGGTTAAAAAGTGAGGTGAAGGAAGCTATTAGAGCTAAAAGAAAATCCTTCAGAAAATGTAAGAAGGAACCAACTAAAAATAACAAACAGCATAAGGAATGTCAAGTCAAATGCAAAGCGCTCATAAGGAAGGCAAAGAGGGACATTGAAAAAAAGATTGCATTGGTGGCAAAAACACATAACACTAGAGATCAAGCATCCCAGCCCATGCTGTGACCAGCCTTACTCCGCCCCCAGCGTGGCCCAGCCTCCATCTGCCTGGGGCAGCCCCCCATAGACCAGAGCCCCACCTGCCATGCCTAAACCAGCGAGGTGATTGGTCTGCGAGCAGTGCGAGCCAGCCCTTTGCCTGAATCGGGCAATCTTCCTTTCGGCTGTTGTTCCAACACATCCCAGAGTTCCCAGGCTCAGGTGCCTCTGCCAGCTGTGACAAAATGCATAATGTAGTGTCATGCCCTGTTACATAGTTGGGCACTGAAAGAAAACATATGACAGAATCAGTAACTATTGGTATTACAGTGCAGCAAAACAAAAGAATAGTACATAAAAGAGCTAAACAAGGCACAATAACAAGTTGAAATGGCAACACAGTGCCATGGTTCAATAGTCAGGCAGCTAAACAGAAACCATAATCAGTGAGCTTAACGGGAAGGATCACAAGGTAAGGGCAGCACTGGCTGCTGGCGGGGGAAACATCAGTACGGCCAAAACAGCATGCTTCTGAAACATGACCCCCATTATTATACATGTCTAGCTCCCCCAGTGCGGCGCGGGAAAGGGAAGGGGGAGGGAAACTCCTGCGCCGCTCGCTGCCAACAAGAGGCTCCTTAGCCCTCGTTGGCAGCTTTTATGCGTTCCCCTGTAGCCCTGCCCCTTCCGGCTTCCCAACCAATGGCAAGCTGGTCTCCTGCCGCGCCATCTCGATCGCTGATGTGGAAGCCGGAAAGGAAGGGTCGCTCTGACTCAGGAGCTGCCGGGCAGCAGCCGCCATGTTATGTGCGGCTGCTCGGCATGCCCCTCGCTGGCCTACCTTAACATAAGCAAAATATACACAAAGTGTGTGAATGCAAATGCAATGTACGTGGAGGCTAGGTGATTAATGTAAAGTGAGGTAGAGTCTCATATATTTGACATGAAAGTATTTTTTCACTCAATAGGTGAATAACTAACTCGTGTTCATTGCTTAATCACTGACTCAGCCTCCACCATTGTCTTCTTATCACTAATTTATAACTACTAGTGGGTACAACACCTTAACATAGGCAGGCTGCACTCCCTCTCGCTCCCGCCCTCGCTTTTCCCCTAGCGCACTCACAGACCAAACATGAGACAGGTTTTGGGAATAAATGGCCACAGCTTTTATTGAAAAGACATTAAACAATCCCTAGGAAGCACACGAGCCTTGGGTTTGCCGTTGTGGATGCTTACGCTCTCCGCCATAGTTTATCCAGCTAGAGAGCGCTTGCCCATGCTGCGACCAGCCTTACTCTGCCCCCAGCGTGGCCCAGCCTCCATCTGCCTTGGGCAGCCCCCCATAGACCAGAGCCCCACCTGCCATGCCTGAACCAGCGAGGTGATTGGTCTGCGAGCAGTGCGAGCCAGCCCTTTGCCTGAATCGGGTGATCTTCCTTTCGGCTGCTGTTCCAACACATCCCAGAGTTCCCAGGCTCGGGTGCCTCCGCCACAACCCGGGGAGCCTGAGAATTAGGGTCCCCGGGTCCCCCCCTTGCTCCCCCTCAAAAGTACTGCTCTAGTGCCTCCTGGAAGTCATTAAGGAGGAGGAAGTCCGCCACCTCCAAGAGATGGATAGCATCGGGGTGGAAGAGCACTGGGGTGAGCGGGGAAGCCCAATGGTGCCAGATTTTGTCGCCACCGAGGTGCTGCACCCACATGCCAAGTTGTCAGTTGACCTTAGTGACACCTCTGGACCACAGTCTGGAAGTGAATCCATGCCAGCGTGGGATAATATCTGACCAGAGAATAGTGGTGTCTTTTAAAGAGGTAGACAATTGCAGGAGATCCTGCTTGGCCATGGCGATGAGGCGGCGGCATGAGGTGTGTCCAATGTCATTGCCACCCAGGTGAATGAGCAGTATATCTGGCTGGGATGCCGTGAGGAGCAAGCAGCGGACAGCGGGCAGGAGCTGGTGGAAACGAACTGAACCACCCCGAGACCTCTCGTCCACGTGGCAGCCATTCTCCATTCAGCGTGGGAGACTGAGGTAGGGTAGCGAAGCGGATAGTGGTTGGCCCATCTGCAGGGACATTGGTGCCTGAAAGTGCTGCGGCACCGTTCCTCCTAGCATGGGGAGCCAGGAGACCAGGGGCAGCCGACCCTTGACACTGGTGTTGATCCTACTGGCGTGGGAATTCGGGGAGCCAGGTGACCTGGGGTAAATGATCCCTAGGCCCTCGCGTTGGTCCTCTCCCTAAAGCCTATTATATAGAATTTTTTTCCCCCATGTCCTAGCCTCCACCTTGCCGCCCTGCTGCCCTGTCCACTTGCAGAAGCCCTGGCATGTTCCAGTCCGGCTGGTTCCAGTCTACTGCTTAACTCTCCTCTGCCTCTGCTCCTTCTTGTCCCAATCCGTCTGCTCCAGCTTATTCCGGTCTGGTTGATCCGTTGTTTGCTGCTCCAGCCTGTTCCAGTCCATTTGCCCCAGCGTGTTCCAGTCCTGATGCGCCGCTGTACTCCGCTCAAATTTGTTCCAGTCCATCTATTCCAGTATGTTCCAGTCCATCTATTCCAGCATATTCCAGTCCATCAACTCCAGCTTGTTCCAGCCCATCTGCTCCTAGCCTGTTCCAGCTCGTTCCAGTCCGCCTCTTCAAGCGGTTCCTGTCCGTCAATTCTAGCTTGTTCCAGCCTGCCCGTATCAACCTGCTCCAGTCCACCTATTCCAGCGTGTTCCAGCCTACCGGTCCCTGCCTATTCCAGCTCCCTGCTTGTTCCAGTCAATCTGATCCAGCTTCTCCCTATTTGTTCCAGTCATCTGCATCAGCCTGTTCTAATCCGACTGATCCAGACTCTCCCTGCTTGTTGTTCCTGCTTGTTCCAGTTTATTTGCTGTAGCTTGTTCCAGTCTGCCTGATCCAGCTTCTCCCTGCCTGTTCCAGTCCGCCTGATCCAGCTTGTTCCAGCCCGTCCGTTCCAGTTTGTCCCTGAGTACTACAATCACCTGCTAGCCAATCAACCAACCCAAATTTGCTAGAACTAAATTCTGTTGCCATATTTTTAAGTTCTTTGTTTACAGGGACCCAGTTGTAGAGACTGCACCGTAGGTACACCGCGCATAGTGCACCTTATATTTTATATATTGCTGCTTTAGAAATTGCTGCAGTGTCTTAAATGCTGACATGACCCCCAGCAAAACACTTCTAACTATCTACTGTCTCACCCTACTTGTACACACATACACAACCTACGAGATAGATAACAACAACCCCACAATTTACAAATCACGCACCACTCACGTACACATTATGACCTCCCTAACAGACAACCAAGACCACGACAAACCTAATACCCATGGATACCAACTAAGGTTATCAAAAAAAGAAGACACCAAACCTACAAATCAAAAAAACAGACAACTGATAAAAATCACTACAAACCCAAAACCAAAGGAACAACACCAACTAATACAAATAGGCTATAATAACGCCAGATCAATAATAAAAAAAACCACAACGATAACTGACTGGATTACGGCAGATCATCTTGACTTCCTTCTCATTAATGAAACTTGGATTCATGATTCTAAAGACCCAATAATCCTAGAGCTTTGTCCACCAGGGAATAAAAAATCACCCATTGGACAAGAGAAGGAAAGAGAGGCGGAGGAATAGCCATAATTTATAAATCCCAATTTACAGTCACAACAACAGCTGAATCTATCCTTCCCCAACTCGAAATAGCCTCAGTCAGAATCACCCACCCTAACCTACATGATCAATTAAACATAATCCTATTCTACAGACCCCCGGCTAACTGGCAAGACGCACAGATACACTTAACAGACTTCATATCAAATACCTGTCTGTCCTCCCAGAATGTCCTCATAGCAGAAGACATAAACCTTCATCTTGAAGACACGAACTCAAACAACGTACACGAATGCAAGGAATTCCTCCAACTATGGGAGATCGACTGGCCCAACATGCAACCCACCCACAAAAAAGGACACACACTAGACATCATAACTCATAAATTTTCATCAGAAGCGAACCTCATATTCAGGGACACAAAATGGATAGTCACACCATGGTCAGATCATTACAAGGCAATCATCTCCCTTCTTTGGAAAACAAAAGAGAAACAACAAAAACAAGAAAAGAAAACCTATACTACGAGAGGCAAAATAGACCCTCTAACATTCTGGCAACAAATATATTCCGAGGAATGGACTACAACTACAGAATCACCCCAATTTCTACAAGAATGGGACAACAGATGCAGAACAGTGTTAGACAAAATAGCACCGCTCCAAACTAGAACCTCACGTAGGAACAACTCAATCCCATGGTTTAACGAAGAACTGAAAGAACTAAAAACACAGGTCAGAAGACTAGAAAGGGCATGGAGCAAAAAAAAAAGACAAACACACACTCAAAGAGTGGAAACAGGCACAAAGAAAATACAAATATAAAATCAGACACACCAAAAGATCGCATTACAAAACTATAATAGGACCAAACTACAAGGACATGCACAAACTCTTTACACTTATAAACAATCTCCTAAACACCACACGGGTCACCTCATACAGCACCGACTCCCCATCGGCAACCAACCTAGCGAACTATTTCAACAACAAAATCACAAAGCTCCGACGCATGATTCCAAGTAACACCATTGAGTACACAAGCATCCTTGAATGCTTAGACCCAAATCCTGGGGAATACCCAGTAGATCGATCATGGACCAATTTTGACCTGATTTTAGTAAATGAACTCACACACTGGCTCAGCAAATATGCCAAATCTCAATGCAAACTTGACATTTGCCCTACCAGCCTAATAAGATCCGCACCCAAACAATTCAAACAAGACCTCACGGACCAAGTAAACTATAGACTCATAAACGGACTCTTCCCTACGGAAAATGGAAACATCATACTCACTCTGCTGCCTAAAGATGCCAAGAAAAGCACAATGGACTTAACCAACTACCGACCAGTCGCTTCTATCCCACTCACAACAAAATTGATGGAAGGCATAGTAACGAAACAACTCACGGAATACCTGACCAAACACTCAATTCTACATGAGTCTCAATCAGGATTTCGATCAAATCATAGTACTGAAACTGTACTAGTGTCGGCAATGAACTCATTCAAAAAATCGATCGCTACCGGCAAAAACATACTCATACTACAATTTGACATGTCTAGTACCTTCGACGTGGTAGATCATGGAATATTGTTACACCTACTAGAATACTTCGGAATCGGAGGCCCAGTTCTCAAATGGTTCGAAGGATTCCTCACCACCAGATCCTACCAAGTAATAACGAATACGGACAGATCGCCACCTTGGATACTGGAATGCGGAGTTCCTCAAGGATCCCCCCTCTCACCAACTATCTTCAACCTAATGATGATACCATTAGCCAAACTCTTAGCCAATCAATTAACCCCTACATATATGCCGATGACGTTACGATCCATATCCCGTTCAAAAGCGACTTAAACGAAATAACCAACGAGATCAACCAGAGCTTCCAGATCATGCACTCTTGGGCAGACTCATTCAAGTTAAAACTCAACGCAGAAAAAACTCAGTGTCTAGTTCTCACCTCCCAATACAACACAAACAACTACCCCACAATAACCACACCCTATTGCACAATTCCTATCTCAGAAAATCTGAAAATCCTGGGAGTCACCATTGATCGAAACCTCACGCTTGATACCCACACGAAGAATACAACAACAAAAAATGTTCCAATCGATGTGGAAACTCAAAAGAATAAAACCTTTTTTCCCGAGAAACATCTTCCGTACCCTAGTACAGTCATTGGTGATAAGCCACTTGGACTACTGTAACGCTCTGTACACAGGCTGTAAAGAACAGACCATCAAAAAACTCCAAACAGCCCAGAACACTGCAGCCAGACTCATTTTTGGAACACCTAAATACGAAAGCGCGAAACCCCTAAGAGAGAAACTGCACTGGCTCCCGCTCAAGGAACGAATTGAGTTCAAGATCTGCACGACTGTACACAAAATCATTCACGCAGATGCCCCGCTCTATATGTTAAACCTAGTGGACTTACCGCCCAGGAATGTCGTAAGATCAGCCCGCAAATTCCTCAATTTGAACTTCCCCAGCTGTAAAGGAATGAAATACAAACAGGCCTATGCTACCACCTTTGAGTACAAAAGCACACAGTCTTGGAACGCATTACCCATGGCCCTGAAAACCTTGACCAATCTAACCAGCTTTCGCAAAGCTCTGAAAACACATCTCTTCAACAGAGCCTACAAAAGTCATCCTCAATGAAACAAATCATTCCTAAACCACCCAAATACACCAAAGAACACCTCTCTCACGACCTTACCTAACACCTTTCCATCTTAATCCTCTTTCACTTCAGCTTATTATCAACTATTTTTGTAAAACATGTAATGACGTTCTCATATCTATACTCTGTAAGCCACATTGAGCCTGCAAAAAGGTGGGAAAATGTGGGGTACAAATACAATAAATAAATAAATAAATAAATAAAACATATGACAGAATCAGTAACTATTGGTATTACAGTGCAGCAAAACGAAAGAATAGTACATAAAAGAGCTAAACAAGGCACAATAACAAGTTGAAATGGCAACGCAGTGCCATGGTTCAATAGTCAGGCAGAAAACTGAATAACTAAAATTAAACACAGTTTCCTCCAGATTCTATAAATAGTGCTTTAAATTGCATGTGCAAATTTGGGCAAGCGCCCACTGTTCCCTGGATTCTGTAGAGCATGTCTAGAGATTCGTGCCGAAATCCAAATGTGTTCTGTAACAGTGCAGGTAAGTTAATTGGCTTAACAAGCCAATCTGCACTGTTAACAGCACTTAACAAGTAATAATGAGCACTGGCAATAATTAGAGTTTATGCACACAACTCCCTAAGCACATTACATAATGCACTGCGCCTAAATTCTAATGCGCGCAGGCAAAAGGGCATGGTTATGAGTAGGGAAATGAGCATTCCAAAATTTATGTGCATAACTATAGAATATGGCCCAGTGTACATAAATCTACATGCCAGGATTTAGGCCATGTTTTCATTGGTGTAAATGGAGGTGCGTAAATTTATGCACAGTAATATCAACTAAGTATATTCTATATACTGTGACTAAATTTAGGCACAGCTTATAGAATACTGTTAGCTGGCACTGTTTTCCGTGCAAATATTGTATATGCCATATATAGAATCTCTCCCTGTGCACACAATTTAATCGAATAACAAGTCAATTAGCGCTGATAATTGGGCCCTAAAAATCAATTATCAGTGCTAATTGGCATCTGCGTGTAAATTTTACATGGGGATCAAAAAGGGGGTGCAGCCATGACAGGGTCATGGACAGATCAGGGGTGTTTCTATAATGTATATGCATTGTTTCAGAATAAGGGGGACCCATGCCTAATTTAGGCGCAAGGATATACACCTGGGTTTAGTTGGTGTAAATGGTTGTGCCTAAAAGTAGTTGTGAATCTTAGTGCTAAGCCTAACTTTGAGCACCGTTTATAGAGCAGCACTTTTTATTAGTTTTTTCACTGCCAAACTTTTGGCGCCTTTCAGAGAATTTTCCCCTTTATGTAAGGCTCAAGGAAAACACTGAAATGGTCCAATGCTACACTTAAATCTCAGTCACCATTAAGGAGAATATTATAAATTTGTCTGCATTGTTGTAAGCTCATGCATACATCTGCTTTCGCTTAGGAAATAGGCCAGGGGGCAATTCTATAACAGGGCATCTCTATTTTATTTATTTATTAGGATTTATTTACTGCCTTTTTGAAGGAATTCACTCAAGGCGGTGTACAGTGAGAATAGGTCAGGCATGAGCAATAGGCAATTACAGCAGTAAAAATATTCAAATAACAATACAAAGTATGGCATGGTATACTACTTACAATGTCAACACAATTGATAGTGAAGGGTAAAGCAAAGATGTAACATATAGATAGGTAAGAGAGTAAGAAGAGTTAGAAAGTAAGGTGTCTGATTTAAAGAAAGTTGCACACAAGGTCAGAGAGATGGTTAAATATTATCTTAGCTAGAGTAGGAGTGGATAAACATGTCCTGCTGCAGTATGTGCAGCCCGAGTCACTCCTTGTGTGTGTGAGTGAGACACGAGTAACATAGTAGATGATGGCAGAAAAAGACCTGCACGGTCCATCTAGTCTGCCCAACAAGATAAACTCATATGTGCTGCTTTTTGTGTATACCTTACCTTGATTTGTGTCTGCCATTTTAAGGGCACAGACCATAGAAGTCTGCCCAGCACTAGCCCTGCCTCCTACCACCGGCTCTGCCACCCAATCTCGGCTAAGCTTCTGAGGATCCATTCCTTCTGCACAGGATTCCTTTATGTTTATCCCACTCATGTTTGAATTTCGTTACCATTTTCATCCATTAAAGGCCTGGTTGAAGAGTCAAGCTTTCACCTGCTTTCTGAAGTAGAGATAGTCTTATGTTAAGAGGAGCCTTTCAGGCAGTGCATTCCAGAGTGTGGGGGCTACTCTGGAGAAGGCTCACTTGCGGGTATCACATTGTGTAATGTCTTTTGGAGAGTGTATGGTTAGTGATAGTCCTTGGGAGGGCCTTAGTGTCCTTGGCGGTGTGTTGAGGATCATTCTATTCTTCAGGTAGTCAGAGCCATTCTCTTTAGGGCCTTGAAGATCAGACATACGAGTTTTAAATTTAGTCCTGTATTGTACTGGTAGCCAATGAAGTTTTTGCAAAAATGGTGTGATGTGGTCACATCGCTTGCAACCTTCTATGAGTCTTGCTGCTGCATTCTGAATCAACTGAAGCTGGTGCAGGCCCTTTGTAGTCAGACCATTGTATAGTGCATTGCAGTAATCCAGTCTTGATGTTATCATGGCATGCACAACTAGGATAAGCCTTACCTTCTCAATGTAAGGAGAGAGGAACCGTAGCTGTCGCAAATAGTAGAAGCAGCTCTTGAAAGTTGCTTGGATTTGGGGAATCAGAGTGAGTGTTGAACCTAACTGTATTCCAGGGTTCTTGACTTGTGATTTGAGGGGGTGTTCGTACTTCCCAAAAGGGATTTTGATGTCAGGTATGTATCCACTTGTGTTAGGGGCCCAGCAAGCTCGGTTTTACTTGGGTTCAGGCAAAGTTTGTTGTGTTTAGCCCATTCTTGAATTGATGTTAGACAGGTAATTGGTTTATTCAAGGCTGTAGGTAAGTCAGGTTCAATGGGTATGAGTAGATGCACATCATCTGCATAGATGTAGAACTGAGTGGCCATTGACTCCCCTCCATCATGTCCTCCGAGTCTGTTGACAAGGCTGTCTCCACTTACAATGCCACTCTCTCCTCTGCTCTGGACACTCTCGCACCATCCACCTCCCGTCCCACAAAGCGTGCTAATCCCCAGCCCTGGCTGACCCCTTGCATCCGCTACCTTCGCTCCTGTGCCCGATCTGCTGAATGCCTCTGGAGGAAATCTCGCACCCATTCAGACTTCCTTCACTACAAATTCATGCTATCCTCCTTCCACTCCTCCCTATTCCATGCCAAACAGGACTATTACACCCAATTGACCAACTCTCTCAGCTCCAACCCCCGTCATCTCTTTGCCACCCTTAACTCCCTCCTCAAAGTGCCCTCTGCTTCCACTCCCCCTTGCTCTCTCCTCAATCACTGGCTGATTACTTCCGCGACAAGGTGCTAAAGATCAACCTTGAGTTCACCACCAAGTCATCTCCTCTTCACCCTTCAACCCTCGCCCTCAACCAACCACCCCAGGCCTCTTTCTCCTCCTTTCCTGTCATCACCGAGAAGGAAACCGCTCGCCTTCTTTCCTCCTCAAAATGCACCACCTGCTCTTCTGATCCCATCCCCACCAACTTACTTAACATCATCTCTCATACTGTCACCCCCTCCATCTGTCATATCCTTAACCTCTCTCTCTCTACCGCAACTGTCCCTGACACCTTCAAGCACGCCGTAGTCACACCTCTCCTCAAAAAACCATCACTTGACCCTACCTGTCCCTCCAACTACCGCCCCATCTCCCTCCTACCCTTCCTCTCCAAAATACTTGAGCGTGTCATTCACAGCCGCTGCCTTGATTTTCTCTCCTCTCATGCCATCCTCGATCCACTTCAATCCGGTTTTCGCCCTCTACACTTGACAGAAACAGCACTCTCTAAAGTCTGTAATGACCTGTTCCTTGCCAAATCCAGAGGCCACTACTCCATCCTCATCCTCCTCGATCTATCCGCCACTTTTGACACTGTCAATCATGACTTACTTCTTGCCACACTGTCCTCATTTGGGTTCCAGGGCTCTGTCCTCTCCTGGTTCTCCTCCTATCTCTCCCACCACACCTTCAGAGTTCAGTCTCATGGATCTTCATCCACACCCATCCCCCTATCTGTTGGTGTTCCCCAGGGATTATCCTTGGACCCCTTCTCTTCTCAATCTACACCTCCTCCCTGGGCTCCCTGATCTCATCTCATGGTTTCCAGTATCATCTCTATGCTGATGACACCCAGCTGTATCTCTCCACACCAGACATCACTGCGGAGACCCAGGCAAAGGTATCAGCCTGCTTATCTGACATTCCTGCCTGGATGTCCAACCGCCACCTGAAACTGAACATGTCCAAGACCGAGCTCATCGTCTTTCCACCAAAACCCACTTCTCCTCTTCCTCCACTTTCTATCTCAGTCGATAACACCCTCATCCTCCCCGTCTCATCTGCCCGCAACCTCGGAGTCATCTTTGACTCCTCCCTCTCCTTCTCTGTGCATATCCAGCAGATAGCCAAGACCTGTCGCTTCTTCCTCTTTAACATCAGCAAAATTTGCCCTTTCCTTTCTGAACACACCACCCGAACTCTCGTCCATGCTCTCATTACCTCTCGCCTTGACTACTGCAACTTTCTCCTCACCGGCCTCCCACTTAGTCATCTATCCCCCCTTCAATCTGTTCAGAACTCCGCCGCACGTCTTATATTCCGCCAGAACCGATATACTCATATCACCCCTCTCCTCAGGTCACTTCACTGGCTTCCAATCAGATACCGCATTCAATTCAAGCTCCTCCTTCTTACCTACAAATGCACTCAGTCTGCCACCCCTCATTACCTTTCTACCCTCACTTCCCCTTACGTTCCCGCCCGAAACCTCCGTTCACAGGACAAATCCCTCCTCTCTGTACCCTTCTCCACCACTGCCAACTCCAGGCTCCGCTCATTCTGCTTCGCCTCACCCTATGCTTGGAACAACCTTCCTGAGCCCATACGCCAAGCCCCCTCCCTGCCCATCTTCAAATCTCTGCTTAAAACCCACCTCTTCATTGCTGCGTTCAGCACCTAACTCTTACCGTTCAGTAAATCCAGACTGCCCCAATTTGACCGTTCACTTGTCTACTAGATTGTAAGCTCTTTTGAGCAGGGACTATCCTTCTATGTAAATTGTACAGCGCTGCGTAACCTCAGTAGCGCTTTAGAAATGTTAAGTAGTAGTAGTAGTAGAGTAGATGCACATCATCTGCATAGATGTAGAACTGAGTGGCCATTGACTGAATCAGCTCATCTAGAGGCTTGAGGTAGATATTGAACAGAATAGGTGACAGTATTGATCCTTGTGGTACCCCGCAGGTCAGTGTCCATGGTGGTGATGAGTTGCTGCCAAACATTATGGATTGTTGCCTGTCTGATAGATAGGATCTGAACCAGGCAAGTACTATTCCATTGATACCTGTTTCTGTCAGTCGTACTAGCATGATATCATGATCCACAGTGTCAAAAGTTTCTGAGAAATCTAGCAGTACTAAAATCAAGGCAAATCCCTTTTCTTGGTTTCTGTGAAGATCATCTAGTAGGGACAATCTAGTAGGGACATGAGGACTGTTTCTGTTCCATATCCAGGTCTGAATCCATATTGACATGGATCTAGCCAGTTTCTCTCTTCTAGTCAGTCATTAAGTTGAACACAGACTGTTTGTTCTCTGAGTTTCCCTAGAAACGGGATGTTGGATACTGGCCTGTAACTTTCAAGTTTGTCCTGGTCAAGGTTGTTTTTCTTTAGCAGAGGGCAAACCACTGCCCTTTTAATGCTGTTGGTAGTTGCCCATTAGAAAGAGAAGTGTTCACAATTTTTGATGCCATGATGCCCACACACCGAGAGACTATTCTATAACCTGTAGGTAAATCACAAATGATACTTATAGAAACACAACTCCCAACAGTCTCATCTGCGCCCAAGGTTCCCAATACAGAATTATTTGCAAGCAAATACTCTGTTTTCTGTCTAGGGCAGGAGGGAACCTGGATTGGCACCAAGCCAATACTTCCAATAGAGAGAAACGAAACTGCAGAAACCAGCTGAAATATATTAGATTTTATTATAGATATATAAAAGAAGATATACAAAATAGAAACTGTAGCTAGCTTAGCCAAATACACAAATAACTTGCTAATAAAAGAATTACATACTATATTGTCACAACTACACACTCTGATTCTTACTGGCATGCGAGGTAATCTGATTTGTAACACTGAACTAAGGTTCTGAGGTAGCAATTGTTAGCAGCTTATCTCCTGACCACGGGTATGATTCTAACCAGCCCTTGCTCAGGTAAACCCCACTTACTAATCCCAGACTAATAGGAAATAAATCACCGTGTCTCTCACCAGGCTGTCTCTTGGGCAGTCTCTCGGATGTTGGCACAGGTTACTCCTCAGATTCAAGCTGACCTTTCCAGCGAGTCTCAGCCTCAGAAATAGGACAGGGTCTCTGCAGCAAGCAGAGGCACAGTCACTCCCTGCTGGTACAGTTGAACCAAACAGTACTTTCTCCAGATACACAGTTCATAAGGTTGTGGACCGCATCAGGTCTCACTTGTCCTCTTGCCAGCTCCAACTTCTTCCAGCAATTCCGACCAACTAACAACTCTTGTTCCCGCTTTCCTTAGTCTCTTATTCTCAGATGACCAGACGGGACCAATCATGATCTTGTCCAGCTCATTCCATCAGCAAGAAACAACCATTGTTCATAACCTTGAAACTGTTACTTCTTGGTATGCATTTCTGTTCCTCACCCGGCTTCCTGGAGCCATGTCTTACTCCCTTTCAGCTTCTCAGGGAGATAAAGGTGGGGGGTGGGTGCCCACAGCATGTCCTTGATGTTACATGACTGCCAGTGATTTTACACAAGCAGAAAGCTGCATATGCTGGCTGGCTCACCTCGTATGTGCAGGGTCAGAGGTTGCAGACTCCATTTTGATGGAATAGGATTGCACAGGCTGAGACCAGCAAGGTGAGATTCAAAGGGAAATATCCCTACAAACCACACCTGGGTGCTCATATTAAGCTATAGAACACTATTGTAATCTGGTATTGGAATGCCTTACGTTTAGGAGTCCACAGTTACACCAGCCACTATGGGCACTCAAATGCAGCAAAGTCATGCCTAACTATCTGTAATTCTGTAAGTTGCATGTGTAAGTGGCAGCACCACCCATGTCATCCCCATGCTTCACCTATGTAAATGCTTTCTTGCATTTATGCACTAACCCCCAGATTCTATATATGGTGACTAAAGATGCACATGCAACTTAATTGTTTAACAAGCCAATCGGCACTGATATTTGGCCAATAACAAGCAATTATTGGCAATAATTGGTCTTGGCACTAATTAGAATTTATACTTGCAACTTTCTAAGCGAATTCTGTTTAGCGGTGCACGTAAATTCCAATGTGTGAATCTGGGAAGGGGGCATGGCCATGGGAGGGGCATGGGTGGGTCGTTAGTGTTCCTAGACACTGCATGCACTGTTATAGAATATGCTCAATCCATGCATCAGGGGCCCTTTTACTAAGCTGTGGTAAAAAGGGCCCTGCCATAGGCGCCCGGTATAAGAGACTTGGGGAGGCTAAGCCTCCCCAGCCCAACTGCAGCCCCCACCCTGCGAGCTGCAGACTTCCCCGTCTGCCCTCAGCTGCCATTTCCTGCCTTTGTTCCAGCCTGATCTCCCGCTCCCCCCGTCGCCAGTCATCTCAAGTCTGCCTGCCCCTCAGCTGCCTGATAGGCTAGCCCTCATCCCCTTCCTGCCCTCGCCCTACCTTAAAATATTGTAATTTACCTCAAGCGGGTGGTGCCAGCATTGCAAGGAGCAGCAGGCTACCCAGCCTTCCCTCGCATGGCTCCACCCTCTGCTGACATAGTCCCGGTCCCACGTCCCAACTGCCCACCCTCTTCTCTCCCCCAAGATCCCTTTGCTTTTTTTTTCTTTTAAATTTACCTCCGAGTCCGGCAGCGCAGCGTCAGTGAAAGCGCTCCCAGTGAAAGCGTTTCTCTTCGCTCAGTGTCCTGCCTTCTTCTGACGTCATGACATCAGAAGAAGGCGGGACATGAGTGAAGGGAAGCGCTTTCACTGGGAGTGCTTTCACTGTCGCTGTGCTGCCAGACTTGGAGGTAAATTTAAAAGAAGAGAGAGAGGGAGATGGATGGGATGGCAGGGCTCAGGGAGAGAGGGGAATTGCTGGATATGGGTGAATGGAGGGGGGCAGGGGAGAGAGGAGCATGGATGAACATGGATGGGAGAGCAGGGCAGGGCTCAAGGAGAGAGGGGAATTGCTGGATATGGGTAAATGGAGGGGGACAGGGGAGAGAGGAGCATGGATGGGAGGGCAGGGCTCAGGGAGAGAGGGGAATTGCTGGATATGGATGAATGGAGGGGGCAGGGGAGAAAGGAGCATGGAGGGACATGGATGGGAGGGCTGGGCCCAGGGAGAGAGGAGAAATGGCTGGACATAGAGGGGAGGGGAGGGAAGAGAGAGGAAGGAGATGAGATGAGGGAAAAGGAAGAGAGGAGAAAAACTGCACATGGATGGAGAAAATAGGCAGAAGCTGGATCCACTGGACAGTCAAGTCTGCAGAGGACCCAGCTTTTACTTACGGATGTAGGACAAGAAATGGAGAAGAAAGGCGGAAAGTAAAGAATTAAATGGAAAGGAAGCCCTGGAAACGGAGTTAAGAGGACAGATAGCAGCAGAATCGTATACTGGACCAGCATGATCAGAAAAACAAAGTCACCAGACAACAAAGGTAGAAAAGATCATTTTATTTTCATTATAGTGTTTGGAATATGTCCACTTTGAGAATCAGGTGCTCAACATTAAAAGTTTATATTTATTTACTTATTTATGGCATTTTATCCCACATTAAACATGAATTAGGGTGTTTTGTGGCTGTACATGAGAATTGTGATATTATGATCCATTGTTTCATATTGTTGATGGTCTGCATTTTCCATATGGGTGGTACATTGGTGTATTAGGTTCTGCCCAGTGTAATATTTATGGTACAGTAAGGTTCTGAGCATAAGCGCCCCGTATAAGAGGCTTGGGGAGGCTAAGCCTCCCCAGCCCAACCGTGACCTTTCCCTGGCTGCGCTGGTTGTAGAGTGCTTGTCAGACGTAAACAAAGCAGCTCTGCCATAAACAAAAGCGATCACTGCTCCAATATAGGATGTAAAATATTCGAGTTGTTTTCTTTTGTAAATCATCTTTGCTGATTTCAAGTATTATCTTGAAGTTATTTGTAAAACTTAAAATATAAAAAAAATAAAAAAAAAGCGATCACTGCTTCCAAGCAATTGCAGCGTATACTCTCAGACTTTACTGTGAGCAGTCTTTGATGTGACAGCTGATTGGCTCTGCTGCCCCCCTTTCTTCTGGAGCATCAGTGGGCACTGGGTGGAAGTGACATTTTCCCTCGCAGTTGCACAAGATCATTAAGAGAAAAAGCAGTCTATAGCTGCACGAATTTAAGTGCTAGTAAGCAAAAAAAATTAAAACAAAGTGCCGTGAAGCTAGGCATGCAAGAAGCTACAAGTAGGATCAAGGAAAGCTAAGCCGTTCTTACAAAAGTGAGTGTAGTACCTTTCAAAGAAGCTTGAAAGCTGTGGAGTGCTGAGAATGTTTCTAACGAACATGGCTTCTGCATTTTCTAGCCTTGTAAAATTCTATGATGCACTTTTAGAGCCATATGTCAGCCTCAGGTCAGAATAACCACAAGAAACAGTTTATTGCTGTGGATAAAGTCATGTGAAATCCTACACCTCAGAGTCTGTATCTGCAGAGCCTTGCCTAGGGTCTCTGGTGCCCCCCTGCAGACTATCAGGGTCCAGGCACTACGTGTATTCTATAATCTACTCCTAACATGTTTTTTTTCCACACCGATTTTTTTCGGCGCCATATATAGAATCTAGTCCTATGCCACACACACTCTTGCAGAATAGTACTTAAGTGTTTTGCTACCGTTTAGGCATATAAATGACACTTATCTATGAAAGTGACAGTATTCTGTACACTTATGTGCCCAAGTGTAATGTGGCTGCCCTATTATAAAATTGCCCTTCACCTTCCCACAGACATTTGCACCTATGTTTTCTGTGCACACTTCTCTCATGGAAATTAAATGTATAGATTTGAAAATGCAATTTATATGTGTTATTTTCTATTCCCTACCTAAACAAACACAACTCTAGAAGAGGCAACTGAAGCCTGAACAAACTGGAGTAGACCAGAAGTTTATTCTATTAAAGATTCTTTTGGACTCTACACTAGTTTGTTCTACCTAAACAAAGATCTAGGATTGTGTTTTAAAGCACATGCACTGTGTAACATCGAGAGGGTAGTTCTATCGGGAACTGTCTACTTTTAGTTGGCAATCATTTTTTTTTTATTTGTAGAGAGGTGTGGTAGCCGTGTTGGTCCACTCTTAAAGGTAATCAATAGAAATCAAACAAAATAAAACATGAAAAATAAAATAAGATGATACCTTTTTTATTGGACATAACTTGATACATTTCTTGATTAGCTTTCAAAGGTTGCCCTTTGAAGTCAGAATGATTGAATATTTTGACACCCAACAGACAGGACTTAACAAGGATCTGGGTTTTCTAGCCCATTATAAACCATAAAGTTGTATTTCTCTGTTTATCACCCAGGGCCGTGCCGATGCGGTAAGCGAGGTAAGCGCCGCAGGGGGGCGCCCACCTCTGGAGGGCGCCGCCGCGGTGCTTACCCTTGCCCCGCGCCGCAAAGGCCTTTAAATATTTTACCTGGGTCGCAGCAGCGTCAGTGAAAGCGCTGCCGACCAGCAAGGGCGGGGCGGTGGGGGCGGTCCGCCCCGAGTGTCATCAGAAAGGGGGGTGCCGCCGCTCCCGCTGCTCTTCTTCCTGGCAGCCCCTCCCCCGCACCAGCCCTTTAAAAATAAATTGCCGACGCGAATAGCGAGCGCAGCACCTCGTGTGCAAGTAAAAGAAGCGGATCCGATCATCTCATTGGGCCTTCCCTCACTGTCCCGCCCTCCTCTGACGCAACTTCCTATTTCCTCTAGGGCGGGACAGTGAAGGAAGGCCCAATGAGATGATCGGATCCGCTTCTTTTACTTGCACACGAGGTGCTGCGCTCCCTATCGCGTCGGCAATTTATTTTTAAAGACCGGGTGGCAGGGAGAAGACGAGGCAGGGTGAGGGTGGGGGACAGATGGGGTGAAGGTGGGGGGGACTCGGATAGCAGAAGGGACTGGGTGGGAGACAGATGGGGTGAGGGGGACTCGGATGGGCAGAAGGGACTGGGTGGGAGACAGATGGGGTGAGGGTGGGGGGCACTTGGATAGCAGAAGGGACTGGGTGGGAGCCAGATGGGGTGAGGGGGACTCGGATGGGCAGAAGGGACTGGGTGGGAGACAGATGGGGTGAGGGTGGGGGGCACTTGGATAGCAGAAGGGACTGGGTGGGAGACAGATGGGGTGAGGGTGGGGGGCACTTGGATAGCAGAAGGGACTGGGTGGGAGAAAGATGGGGTGAGGGGGACTCGGATGGGCAGAAGGGACTGGGTGGGAGACAGATGGGGTGAGAGTGAGGGGCACTTGGATAGCAGAAGGGACTGGGTGGGAGCCAGATGGGGTGAGGGGGACTCGGATGGGCAGAAGGGACTGGGTGGGAGACAGATGGGGTGAGGGTGGGGGGCACTTGGATAGCAGAAGGGACTAGGTGGGAGACAGATGGGGTGAGGGGGACTCGGATGGGCAGAAGGGACTGGGTGGGAGACATATGATGGGGTGAGGGTGCGGGGCACTTGGATAGCAGAAGGGACTGGGTGGGAGACAGATGGGGTGAGGGGGACTCGGATGGGCAGAAGGGACTGGGTGGGAGACAGATGATAGGGTGAGGGTGGGGGCACTTGGATAGCAGAAGGGACTGGGTGGGACACAGATGGGGTGAGGGGGACTCGGATGGGCAGAAGGGACTGGGTGGGAGACAGATGGGGTGAGAGTGAGGGGCACTTGGATAGCAGAAGGGACTGGGTGGGAGCCAGATGGGGTGAGGGGGACTCGGATGGGCAGAAGGGACTGGGTGGGAGACAGATGGGGTGAGGGTGGGGGGCACTTGGATAGCAGAAGGGACTAGGTGGGAGACAGATGGGGTGAGGGTGGGGGGCACTTGGATAGCAGAAGGGACTGGGTGGGAGCCAGATGGGGTGAGGGGGACTCGGATGGGCAGAAGGGACTGGGTGGGAGACAGATGAGGTGAGGGGGACTCGGATGGGCAGAAGGGACTGGGTGGGAGACAGGGTGAGGGTGGGGGGCACTTGGATAGCAGAAGGGACTGGGTGGGAGCCAGATGGGGTGAGGGGGACTCGGATGGGCAGAAGGGACTGGGTGGGAGACAGATGGGGTGAGGGTGGGGGTGAGGGTGGGGGGGCACATGGATAGCAGAAGGGACTGGGTGGGAGACAAATGGGGTGAGGGTGGGGTGAGGGTGGGGGCACTTGGATAGCAGAAGGGACTGGGTGGGAGACAGATGGGGTGAGGGGGACTCAGATGGGCAGAAGGGACTGGGTGGGAGACAGATGGGGTGAGGGGGACTCGGATGGGCAGAAGGGACTGGGTGGGAGACAGATGGGGTGAGGGTGGGGGCACTTGGATAGCAGAAGGGACTGGGTGGGAGACAGATGGGGTGAGGGGGACTTGGATGGGCAGAAGGGACTGGGTGGGAGACAGATGGGAGAAGGGGCATGGATCTGGAACTGGGGTCTGAAAAGTGAGCAGGAGGGAGAATGGGGTCATGCCTGGGGCAGAGGTGGATGGGAGAATCAATGGATCTGGAACTAGGGGCAGCCGCAGGTGGGAACTGGGAGCCGAAAAGAGGGGGCATTGAGAGAGGGGGGATAGATCCTGAATGGAATGGGGAGTGAGAGGGAGGGCAGACCCTGAATGGATGGGAGGGGGAAAGAGAGAGGGCAAATGGTGAATCGAAGGAGCAGAGAGAAAGGGCAGACAGTGGATAGAAGGGAGTGAAAGAGCAGACAGTGGATGGAAGGGGCAGAGATAGAGGGCAAATGCTGGAGGGAAAGGAGAGAGAGAGGGCAGATGGTGGATGGAAGGGGGAGAGAGAGATGGCAGACTGGGGCAGATGGTGGATGGAAGGCACATTAGAGAGGGCAGACACTGGATGGCAGAGAGAGAGCGAAGACAGATGCTGGATGGAAGGAAGACGGTGAAAAGAAGATGAGGAAAGCAGAAACCAAAGACAACAAACTGTAAATATATATTTTTATTATTTTGCTTTAGGATATAGTATTTTAGCTGTGTTAATAAATGTTTATAAATAGAACATGTAAATAAGGTAATCTTTTTATTGGACTAATTTTAATACATTTTGACTTAACTTTCAGAGAACAAAACCCCCTTCCTCAGATCAGGATAGGATACTGTAACAGCACTATACTGTATTGACCTGAGGAAGGAGATTTTGGCCTCTGGAAGTTAAATGTATTAGTCCAATAAAATGGTATTATTTTATTTTCTGTATTTGTTTTATTTCTATTTGTTAATTTGTAAAGTGGTGATTGGTATTTGTTAGTTTTTTCAAATTTACATCTGCTGTCTTTATATTTTGCACAGTACTAGGAGACATTTTCTGTTTCTGTGGCGTTGCATTGTATGCAGAGTCTGGCATTGAGGGTTCAGTTTAATTTTTGTCTAAATAGAAAGTTTATGATTACTTATTCTATAGTGGATTAGGGTGTATCTGTGTTTGTGAAAAAGACATGGCTTTCGGTTGGCATTGACTGCAGGATCGACGATCTGTACTAATCTGTCTGTTTTCATTTTACAATAGGTGAATTGATGTTCTAGTGCTCACTGTAGTGTTTAAGATGCTTTCCTTTTCCTTGTGTGACTGGTAGAAATGACTGCTTATGATATGTTAGAATTGCTCTATAGGTCCTGAGTGTTTTGTATTCTCGGTATGCCTAGTACTGGATTTGGGGGGGGGGGGGGGGGTGTTAAAAAAATGACCGGCCCCGGGTGTCAACTACCCTAGCTACGCCACTGCTGCCGACGTCTCCCTTCCCTTGCACTCGTTGGTTCCCTCAGTGTCCCGCCTTCTTCTGACGTCAGAAGAAGGCGGACACTGAGGGAACCAAGAGCGCAAAGGGAAGGGAGATGTCGGCAGCGCTCCGCTTTCACTGACGCTGCTGCGACCAGAAGTAAAAGATTTAAAGGCCCCAGGGCGCGGAGGGAAGGGCAGAGAGGCATGGATGGGAGGGCAGAGAGGCATCGATGGGAGGGCAGGGCCCAGGGAGAGGACAAATTGCTGGAAGGGGAGGGGAGAGAGGATTGCTGGCTATGGATGGAGGAGGGAAGGGCAGAGAGGGACAAGGATGGGAGGGCAGGACCCAGGGAGAGAGGAGAAATTGCTGGAAATGGAGGGGAGGGGAGAGAGGAGGATTGCTGGCTATGGATGGAGGAGGGAAGGGCAGAGAGGGACATGGATGGGAGGGCAGGACCCAGGGAGAGAGGAGAAATTGCTGGAAATGGATATAGAGCAAGAAATGAAGAAGAAAGGAGAAAAGTAAAGAAATAAATGGAAAGGAAGCCCTGGAAATGGAGTTAAGAGGACAGATAGCAGCAGAATCAGATACTGGACCAGCATGATTGAAAAAAGAAAGTCACCAGACAACAAAGGTAGAAAAAAAATCATTTTATTTTCATTTTAGCATTTGGAATATGTCCACTTTGAGAATTTACATCTGCTATCTTATTTTGCAATGTATACCAATTTGTTTCTAAGAATATTGCTGACAATTCCTTTCAGTGTGGCAAGTGGTGAGCGATCATTTTCATGGGGGGGGGGGGGGGGGGTGATCATTTTCACGGGGGGGGGGGGGGCGCCAATTGATAGTCTGCAGGGGGGCGCCAGAGACCCTAGGCACGGCCCTGTTATCACCCTTCCCTCAACTACCCACACCCATCCTGTTAGACTATCAATTGAATGCTTTGATGTCCCCATGCATACCTCCCATCCACCCTGTTAGACTGTCAATGAAAGGCTTGGATCTTTCACTTAGATATACTGTCAGCTAGCACATTTGCTTATTTCCGATCTGACAAAGAAGGGCAACCTTTGAAAGCTAATCAAGAAATGTATTAAGTTATGTCCAATAAAAAAGGTATCATCTTATTTTCTTTTCCATGTTTTATTTTGTTTGATTTCTATTGATTTTTTATTTGTAAAATCTTGATATTCCACCAATAGCATGTAAATGCTGTTTACAATACTTAAAAAATAAAGATTACTGTAAGTAAAAGAGAGAAAAGAAAGCAAGGAAATGCAATGAAAGAAGAATAAAACAGGAATCGTTTATCGTTTAGTATTCTTGCTATACCGTTACTATTTGGAAAGCAAGCCAGAAAGTTTACAGTTTACAGTATACAATATAAAATTAAAGTACTATCTAAAATAACTCCATACAATTATAGGAAAGTAGACAAATACCCCATTCAAACAAGAAACATAAATCCATTCATTCAAAATAAAACCAAAGCCCAAAATATGCCATAAAACATCCCTAATGATTCCTCGCTACAGGAACACTGCCCAGAAAAATTAGAAAAATAAAAATTAGCTGTAACCAAAATAGATTGAGGTAATGAATTCCACAGTGCTGGAGAAAGAAAGAAAAAAGCTGAAGCATATGTGGATTCCCATCTAGCCTTAGAAGGATGTGGAAGAACCAATCTATTATCAGTGAGTGAATTTAAAGTGCGAGCTGGGGTATAGGGAATAGTAAAAGCCACCAGATAATAGCAGTATAGAAAGTCTTGTATGTTAGGCGAAGAACAGTGGCGTACCAAGGGGGAGGCGGTGGGGGCGGTCCGCCCCGGGTGTCGGCGGGTGGGGGGGGGGGTGCTCTGTCGTCTCCTGCCACCACCCTGCGTTTTTTTAATAATCCATGCAGCGACGCAGGTATCTGCCGTGCTGTGAAAAAAGAAAATCGCTTCGTTCGCTGGCGTCGGGCCTTCCTTCGCTATGTCCCGCCCTCGAGGAAATAGGAAGTTACGTCAAAAGAGGGCGGGACATAGCAAAGGAAGGCCCGACGCCAGCGAACGAAACGATTTTCTTTTTTCACAGCACACAGCAGGGCAGATACCTGCGTCGCTGCATGAATTAAAAAAAAACGCAGGGTGGTGGCAGGAGAAGAGGGCTCTGTCGCTCTCCACGGAGGGGGGGGGCTCGGATGGGAGAAGGGAATTGGGGAGGGGTGGGGGAGCTCAGAGGGGTTCGCAGAGGGTTGAAGGGAACTGGGGAGGGGTGGGGGGGAGCTCAGAGGGGTTCTAAGAGGGGAGAAGGGAATTGAGGAGGGGTGGAGGGAGCTCAGAGGGGTTCTAAGAGGGGAGAAGGAAATTGGGGAGGGGTGGGGGGTTCTCAGAGGGGAGAAGGGAATTGGGGAGGGGTGGGGGGAGCTCAGAGGGGAGAAGGGAATTGGGGAGGGGTGAGGGGAGCTCAGAGGGGTTCTAAGGGGAGATGGGAACTGGGGAGGGGTGGGGGAGCTGAGAGGGGTTCTCAGAGGGGAGAAGGGAATTGGTGGGGGGAGCTGAGAGGGGTTCTCAGAGGGGAGAAGGGAATTGGGGAGGGGAGAAGGGAATTGGGGAGGGGTGGGGGAGCTGAGAGGGGTGCTCACAGGGGAGAAGGGGATTGGGGAGGGGTGGGGAAGCTCACAGGGGAGAAGGGGTCTGAAGCTGGAACTGGGGTCTGACAAGGGGGCAGGAGGGAGAATGGGTCCATGCCTGGGGCAGGTGGGAGAATGGGTCTGGGGCTGAAAGGGGGGGGATACAAAGCATGTGGTGGATGAAGGGGGCTGGAACTGGGGGCAGAAAAGGAGAGTATTTGAGATAAGGGGACTAGTGCTGGAACTGTGGGCTGAAACGGGGCAGGGGCTGAGCTCAGGACTGGTGAGAGAAAAGGGCTGGGGTTGAAACTAGAGGCTGAAAAGGGGACAGGGAGAAGTGGCTGGGGGCTGAAGCTCAGGACTGATGGGAGAAAAGGGCTGGGAGATGTGGGCTGGGGCTGGAACTAGGGGCAGGTGGAACTGGGGGCTGAAAAGAGGGGGCAGAGAGAGAGGGGACAGACCCTGGATGGAAGTGGGGAGCGTGAGGGAGGACAGACCCTGGATGGATGGGAGAGGGAGGGCAGACGGATTGAAGGGGCAGAGAGAAAGGGCAGATGGTGGGTGGAAGGGGGAGAGAGAAAGAGGGCAGACTGGGGCAAATGGTGGATGGAAGGGAGAGAGAGGGCAGACAGTGGATGGAAGGGACATTAGAGAGGGCAGACACTGGATGGCAGAGAGAGAGCAAAGACAGATCCTGGATGGAAGGAAGACAGTGAAAAGAAGATGAGGAAAGCAGAAACCAGAGAAAACAAACTGTAAATAGATATTTTTATTAGTTTGCTTTAGGATATAGTATTGTAGCTGTGTTGTTTATAAATAGAACATGTAAATAAGGTAATCTTTTTATTGGACTAATTTTAATACATTTTGACTTAACTTTCAGAGAACAAAACCCCCTTCCTTAGGTCAGGATAGGATACTGTAACAGCAGTATACTGTACTGACCTGAGGAAGGAGATTTTGACCTCTGGAAGCTAAATGTATTAGTCCAATAAAATGGTATTATTTTATTTTCTGTATTTGTTTTATTTCTATTTGTTAATTTGTAAAGTGGTGATTGATATTTGTTAGTTTTTTCAAATTTACATCTGCTGTCTTTATATTTTGCACAGTACTAGGGGACATTTTCTGTTTCTGTGGCGTTGCATTGTATGCAGAGTCTGGCATCGGGGGTTCAGTTTAATTTTTGTCTAAATAGAAAGTTTATGATTACTTATTCTATAGTGGATTAGGGTGTATCTGTGTTTGTGAAAAAGACATGGCTTTCGGTTGGCATTGACTGCAGGATCGACGATCTGTACTAATCTGTCTGTTTTCATTTTACAATAGGTGAATTGATGTTCTAGTGCTCACTGTAGTGTTTAAGATGCTTTCCTTTTCCTTGTGTGACTGGTAGAAATGACTGCTTATGATATGTTAGAATTGCTCTATAGGTCCTGAGTGTTTTGTATTCTCGGTATGCCTAGTACTGGATTTGGGGGGGGGGGGTGTTAAAAAATGACCGGCCCCGGGTGTCAACTACCCTAGGTACGCCACTGGCGAAGAATCTTAAATCTGATTCTATATTCTATGGGAAGTCAGTGTAAAGGTTGAAGAGGAATGGCTCTATCTTACTTAGAAGCTTGACAGATGATATGAGGCGCGGTGTAAGAACAGTTTGGGAAGGAATGAAGGGGGCAGGTAAATGAGAAAAGGACGAGATAGAGGGGAGAAGCTGCTGCAGGCCTAAAAGGCAAAGTGACAATGTTCTGAAAGCTAACTGAAATAGCTTCTCTTTAAGAAGTTTTTAACTTTTTTGATGGGACAGCTTGTGCGGAGATAAGGAAAAAGAGAGTTAGATAGCCAAAAGTCATATTTAAGATGGCCAACAGACTGGACGCATAAAGAGGAGCTCCCCGGATAGCGCCGTGGAGCCTCACCTCAGCATCAACAACCGGCGAACATCAGACTCAACTGTTATTGGGAACAACAAGCAGTCAACGTTGACAGACCGGAACGGTCCGGAACTGACCTCGCAAACGTCCCGGAGTCAGACTCGTGAGGCCACCAAAGAAAGCGGTTGACAGACGGCCGGGTAACGGACGGACGGCCCGACCGCAGCACACACCTAAGCCTGGAGTCCCTGAGAGCCAGCGGCACAGTGGAGGTCGACCGCTACGAGGCAAACGACCAACCGCTGAAGAAACCACCACCGACGAACACCTCCTGAACGGAAATCGGCCTGGAAGGGGCCCATAGTGCTGGTTTGGCTGCAGGACAACCCATCCCGGTCACACTGCACAAACCAACCCATCCAATTGTTTGGCGTGGTCATCGGCACGGCGGTTACCAGCTGACCAGCTCGAAACGCAAGCCAAGCGGAAGCGCCGGGCCAGGACGCCACCATCGACACCTCAGGCGTGAGGAAAGGCTCCCGAGCATTGCTCACACGTGCCAAGCCAGTTACTCAATGTGGTCACCGGCAAGACGGACACCAGCCGACCAGCTCGGAGCGTAAGCCAAGTGGAAGCGCCGGGCCAGGATGCCGCCACTGCCACCTCCAGCGAGAGGAAAAGCACCCGAACATCACCCCCGCCCTGGCAAAAAGAGAGACACCCAAGGAGCTTGGCCCAGAGACCCAACTACCCCCTCCACGCCGCCAGCCACGTGGAAAGACATCGAGCATGAACTACCGAGATAATCCCCCACCTGAAGAAGAAGCCTGAACCCTGAACGAGAAAGGCTTCGGAGAGGCAGTACCCAGCAAAATCGCAATCGACCAAAAATCCCTTACCTCCTCAGGTACAACGCGGACAAATGTATCCTCTGCACTACCGCTCCATGTGGACTATTATACCCAGATGGCGAAACCTCTGCAGCCTGCATTGCCGACACAGAAGATCTAACCGAACAGTCCATCCACTCGAACGAGAAGTAAACATTTAACGAGTACTTCATCCAGCCTGTTGCTGTGGATCCGCCGAGAAGTCACACAGAGAAAGGCAGAATGCGCAGGTTCCCTCTCTAACCTAGTCTACCGACATTACTATGCTTCTCTCTACCTCTAATCTCGCTATTTCACTTCTCTATGTCCTCCTGCTTCTCATAAAGTGCTTGAATGTGAATATTCTGCCCTTGCTTAAATGTGTGCACTTTAATGCTACCTCTTGATAATCGTGACAATACCTTATATCTCATACAAAGTCTATTTCCTGTCACGATTCCAAGCTCAACTGCATAACTAAAAGAAATAACAAAATGTTTATCACCAAACTAATTCTAATAACCTACACACTATCCCTAATTCACCAAACACTAACCACCCCCCTTACAAACACCAACAACATACCCACAATACTTAACCTCTTCAGATCACCCAGGCACACCACACCTCACCAAAACAACAATAATCAAAACAATGAATAAACTACCCCACGGGGACAAACATACCATAAAGGAAAGAAAGGACATAACAAACCTACACAACAAGAGAACAGACAACTTAAGAAAATTATCACAACTAAGAACATAAAAGACTCTTACCAAACAATTCAGGTGGGATACATAAACGCCAGATCAGTAGTAAATAAAACAACAACAATAACTGACTGGATCACAGCAGACAATCTTGACCTAGTACTCATCAGCGAAACCTGGATCCACGATCACAAAGACCCCATAATCCTAGAATTCTGCCCACCAGGCTACAAAATTACGCACCTGGACAAGGAAAGAAAAAAGAGGAGGTGGAATAGCTTTAATCCATAGATCCCACTTCACCATAACTACAACTGTGGAGTCTATCACACCAAAACTCGAAATTGCCTCAGTTAGAATACACCACGCTAACCTGCTCGACCATCTAAACATAGTCCTGTTTTATAGACCGCCAGGAAATTGGCAAGAATGCCAATCAAACGTTATGGATTTCATATCGAATACATGTGTATACAACTCCAACCTTCTCATAATAGGGGACATAGACCTACACCTGGAAGACCCTAATGCAACCAATGCACGTGACAGCAAGGACTTCCTACAACTATGGGACCTTAACTTGCCTAATATGCAAGCTACGCATGTCAAAGGACATACAATTGACCTCATCACAAACAAACTTTCCTTAGACTCAAATTTTATACTAACAGATACAAAATGGACGGCCATTCCATGATCAGACCACCATAAATTAAACACAGCCCTACAATGGCGGAAAAAGGACACGCACCCCAAGCAAGAACGCACAACCTACACCACTAGAGGACAGATTGATCCAGATACATTCTGGCAACAGATCTACAAAAACGAATGGGTAGTACAGACTCCAAACACTATCTCCAAAACTGGGACGACAAATGCAGGAATGTACTAGACGAAATTGCACCACTACAAACAAGAACCACACGAAGACACAGCTCAATACCCTGGTTCAACGATGAACTGAAAAAACTAAAAACACAAGTCAGGAGACTCGAACGTGCATGGCAAAAAATGAAGAACAACCATATACTCCAAGCTTGGAAACAAGTGCAAAGAAAATACAAATACACAATAAGACAAATCAAAAGAGCATACTACAAGCCCAAAATAGGACCAGACTACAAAGACACACACAAACTCTACCAATTCGTGAATAAACTAATAGATACCACACCGGTGACCCACAGACAGCACAGACACCCCATCGGCAGACCAACTTGCCAAATACTTCAATGAGAAAATTATAAAACTTCGATCTACATTACCACGCAATACCAATGATCACGAAAAATGTATGGATTGCCTGGACCCTACTCCCAGAGAATATCCAGCAGATCGAACCTGGAATTACTTCGATCTACTAACCGAAGAAACCATCATTCAAGCACTGAACAAATTCTCCAAAACCCACTCCAAACTGGATATTTGCCCCAGTAGCCTAATAAGGTTCACCCCCAAACGCTTCATAACAGACCTTACATCACACCTGAACTACATGCTACAAAACAGACTTTTCCCCAAGGACAAAGGAAATATATTACTTACGCCCATACCCAAAGACTTAAAGAAAAAATTAAATGACGCATCCAACTATCGACCAGTAGCATCCATTCCCCTGATAATAAAACTAATGGAAAGTATGGTAACCAAACAACTCACCAATTACCTAAACAAATTCACAATACTAACCTCTCTAATATCCAAATTTAAGCAACTAATTGCAACTGGAAACAACATGCTACTCCTACAATTCGATATGTCCAGCGCGTTCGACATGGTCAGCCACCAAATACTCTCGAACATCCTAGACTACTTCGGGATTGGAGGAAACGTACTAAGATGGTTTACAGGCTTCTTAACAACAAGAACCTATCAAGTGATCTCCAAATCAAAAACATCAACACCATGGAAACCTGAATGCGGAGTACCACAAGGATCACTGCTCTCACCACCCCTTTTTAACTTAATGATGACACCGTTAGCCAAATTGCTATCCGACCAAGGACTCAACCCGTACATAAACGCAGACGATGTCGCGATATACATCCTGTTCAAACAAGACATAACCGAAATCATAAACAAAATCACAAATAGCCTCCAAACAATGAACTCATGGGCGGACGCATTCCAACTGAAGTTAAACACAGAAAAAACACAATGTATCATCCTGTCTTCACAATACAACACAAACAAACCCAATACCATAAACACCCCAGACTACATCCTCCCGGTCTCAGACAGCCTTAAAATTCTGGGAGTCACAATTGACCGAAATCTCACACTCGAAGACCATGTGAAAAATACAGCAGAGGAAATGTTCTACTCAATGTGGAAACTTAAAAGAATCAAACCTTTCTTCCCAAGGGAGGTGTTCTGCAGCCTAGTACAATCAATGGTGCTAAGCCATCTAGACTACTGCAATGCCATCTATGCCGGATGCAAAGAAGAAATCATTAAGAAGCTTCAAACCGCCCAATACACAGCAGCCAGACTCATATTTTGGAAAACGAAATATGAAAGCGCCAAACCCCTAAGAGAAAAACTACACTGGTTCCCATTAAAAGAACGAATTGCGTTCAAAGTTTGCACCCTGGTCCACAAAATCATTTACGGGGAAGCCCCGACCTACATGTCAGACCTAATAGACCTGCCTATTAGGAATGCAAAAAGATAATCACGCACATTCCTCAATCTCCACTATCCTGACTGTAAAGGGCTAAAATATAAATCCACTTACGCAAACAGCTTCTCATACATCTGCACACAGCTATGGAACGCACTACCGAAGGCAATAAAAACAACGCAAGACCTAACCATCTTCCGAAGGCTAATGAAAACAGAGCTTTCCAAGAAAGCATACCATAAACAACCATCTTAAATACTAAACAACAACAGTATACACGATCTATACAAAACCGAAATCTTATCACAGGACAAGCTCTACCACCTTAAACCTTATGTCAAATAAGGTCTCTCTATAGTCGATTACCTAATGTAGGTTATAATCCAATTTATTACTCAGGAACCTTCATGCAATACCATAATGTATTGTTATTTACCATGTATGTATGTATGCACATGGTATATATACATACCATGTTCTGTTCCATATATGTTATGTTCCAAGTATGTTACCATGTATGTATGCACCTTAACTTAATACCATTTGTAATGCTGTTACTTGGAAATGGCAACCGCCATTATGGCAAATGTAAGCCACATTGAGCCTGCAAATAGATGGGAAAATGTGGGATACAAATGCTACAAATAAATAAATAAATAAATAAATTGTGGTATCATGTCTGATATGAGAAGAAGGAATAACAAGTAATAAGGCCTGGGAAGAACACAGTGTGCAAGGGGACATAGGGAAGAAGCGGTCTATAAAACAATGTGTGGAGTGGAACAGGTAGATGTAAATTGCTTGTTTACTCTTTCCAAAAATACTATGACTGGGGGGGGGGGGGGGGGCATGCAATGAAACTACAAAGTAGTCAATTTAAAACAAATTGGAGAAAAGTTTTCTTCTCTCAACATGTAATTAAACTCTGGAATTTGGTGCCAGAGAATGTAATAAAAGCAGTTAGCTTAACGGGGAAAATCCACTGTTTATTTCTAAATTAAGCAGCATAAAATGTATTGCACTGTTTTGGGATCTTGTCGGGTACTTGTAACCTGGATTGGCCGCTGTTGGAGATGGGATGCTGGGCTTGATTGACTTTCGGTCTGTCCCAGTATGTCAATGCTTATGTTCTTATGAGCTATGAGGGTGCTTGTGACTTTTGGCCCTTGAGCAAAAGTACCAACATTTTATATTTGAGTCTGACATTAATTGGAAGTAAGTAAAGGGGTGATGTTATCTTTGTGCTGTAAATTGTGGAGTAGTTTGACAGTAGTACACTGAATGAGTTGTACTTTCTTAGTAGAGCTGAGAGATAAACCATTCTAAAAGAGAATTACAGTAATCATTTTTTGAGATAACTATAGAAAGAATAAGACGTCTAAGCAGGTGAAGAGCTAGGAGCAATTAAATGGCATGGATGTGATGCAATTAAAAAAACATGCATGTGTGACAGAACTAATATCAGGTTGAAAGGTAAGTCTAGAGTTGAGGGTCACTCCCAGGATATGAACTGTTTCCTAAAGGATGAGAGTCTGGAAATTGAGGAAAGAATGGATTCATATTTGCTACCGTCTTAGGGTAAGGGTGAGTCTTAGGGAAACTACAGTGTGAGGGATGGAAGACTGAATAAGTAGGGTAGGAACTGACCCAAACCTGAAAAGATCTGTTAGAGAGAAGAGTGGAACAAACAATGATCAGAATCAGAGACTCCTATGTCCTTGAGGCACATGAGGAGAAGTTTGTGATCAATAAGTTCAAATTGAGAAGACGTCCAAAGAGATAAGGAGATAAGAATGATCAAATTACATTGAGAGAATATCTAATCTTATTATATAAGGTTGAAAGACAGTGTTGTTCAAAGTATTAGGTTAAAATACTTAAGTATATTTTAATACATAAAGATAAAAGTACAGTGAAAAACACATTAAGAAATTTACTTAAGTAAAAAAGTTATTGTCCAATAAAATACTTTTGCAGTAAAAAGTAAAAGTTCCACAACTACAATGAATGCAACTATTTCTAACATTTTTACTACTTACTTACTACTACTTATCATATCTATAGCGCTACCGGACATATTTTTATTCCAACAACTTTATTGCTCTACAATTCAATCCACTTTGCATTTAGTAAAATTATATTTTTGAAAATGACTGTCACTCATATGAGTATGCTTGTGAATCATTAATCCAGCATAGCTAAAATGGTGTTCAACAACTGCACTGGCAGGAAGTGGATTATTCAGTCTGATGAAACATTCCTTCAAAACAGGCTAGGCTGCAATATGATTTCTTCTGACTGGGACTGCAGTTGCTGATCAAGGAAATCTCTGAAAACACGATTTCTATAAAGCAAAGAACTTTATCATCATTATTGTCATTATCATCAGCATTAGAAGTAGTTCTAATTCAACACTTGTATCTTTATCTTCATTATCATTGTCATGCTGTCTAATTACAAAGAAGGCTTTCACAATGTTGGAATCGTTGTTGTTCTAACAATTTTTTGTCTAATGGCAAACTGTTTGACTATCTTTGAGAACTGATGCAAGAATATTAAATGTGTGCCAGACCAGCAGACTTCCTCGCTAAAGACTCTACCAATCCTGTGAAGAGTCACCCCATCACCCCAATGTAAAACTTTCCATGGGATTTCCATATCTATCTATCTATCTATCTATCTATCTATCTATCTATCTATCTATCTATCTATCTATCTATCTATCTATCTATCTATATCTGGACATCCCATGGAAAATTTTACATTGGTCATTGGTGTGACTGTTCACTGGATTGGTAGAGTCTTTAGAGAGGAAGGTTACTTGTGTGTATATATATCTATCTCTCTCTAGATCTTTCTCTCTAGACATCTCTATAATGCAGTCCGCTTAAGTGCAAGGGTCTGGGACCAAAGAAATGCATGCAGTTAACAAGAGCGTGCACTTAACCGTTGTGACCCAAAGAAGCTTGACATCTGATAAACATATGTTCAGTACTGTTTATTATTATACATACAGTATACAGTCTTCGTTAACTGATGTTAGTCTTACTTGAAGTAATCAGGTGTAGTCCTCTGTACACTATTGGGTCTGTGAGTCCCATAGACGGTCTGCCATACGGTAAAAACTGTCACAGCACTGACATCCAGTGGCCTCCAGATAGGCCCGCACCATGTTGAGACTCTCCAGCGCTCTTGCAAAAGTGGCAGGAGGAGGTTGTTGAATTTCGGCAGCATCTGCCTCGCTGCTCATTTAATCTGTTTCATCATCAGCTGTTGTTGCCTGCGTGTAGGCGCATATCTCGACAACAGTGCTGTCATCAGCTGTTTGTAGATCATAATCAACAGCTACGTAGCGATGAAACTCCTCTTCAGTAACACCGGCTGGGATGTCAATAACCTCTTTGCAACAGCTGCATCTGTTTCGTCCCTCTCCACATCCTTAACAAAGCTTGCCCGCTTGTAGCAGTTCACAATGGTTGCCTGTGTAACATGATTCCAGGCTTCTTTCTGCATATGTAGGGAATCCAACAGTGATAGATTATGAGCCAGTTCAACAGCACGTTTATCCTTGCCAGTCTGGTCAGCCATAACACTCATCAGACGACGTAGCACAAGATCCCAATAATGTTGTTTGAAATTGGCTATTATACCCTGATCCATAGGTTGGAGGTAGTGTTTGGTGGCAGGAATACTACCTTGACGTTAGACAGCCTGGCATTATCCCTGTGTGCAGCACAATTATCACAAAGTAACAAAATCTGACACTTTTGTGACCGCATTCTAGTGTCTAACTTCTTAGCCACTGCTTCCAAATTTCCCCAGTCATCCATAAATTTGCGTTAGCCTCGTATGACACCGGAAGTCGCTTAACTTTCTTGAAGCATCAGGGCTGTTTGCTCTTTCCAATGACAAGTGGTTCCAACTTCTCACTCCCATCCATATTGAAGCAAAGGAGGATCGTCAGTCAATCCTTCGATGTTTTACCTCCAGTAGTTTCGGCATGTTTTAATGCAAGTGTTCCATCAGGAATCGCTCGCCAGTAGAGACCATTTTTGTCAGCAGTGAAAATGTCACGAGGTGCAAACTCGTTCAAGATGGTAGGAAGAACTGAAACAACCCAATTTTCAGCACCAAAGTCATCAGCGTCTTGTTTCTCACCATGCTGTTTCTTGAATTTTATGCTGTTCCTCTCCTTCCATCTTTCCAACCATCCAACAGCTAGCTGGTTAGCTTTCTCCATAAGCAGTGGACCACTGACAGGAAACTGTCTGCTCCTGACTCGAGAAAACCACCGAAGTAGAGCATATTCTACCTCCTCAGCTTTTCCCGCCCGCTTTCGTTTCCTGTGTGGATTTGTATTGTTTTGCCAGTCTTCCAGAAGCTGGTCTTTCTACTTACTACTACTACTACTATTTAGCATTTCTATAGCGCTACAAGGCATACGCAGCGCTGCACAAACATAGAAGAAAGACAGTCCCTGCTCAAAGAGCTTACAATCTAATAGACAAAAAATAAAGTAAGCAAATCAAATCAATTAATGTGTACAGGAAGGAGGAGAGGAGGGTAGGTGGAGGCAAGTGGTTACAAGTGGTTACGAGTCAAAAGCAATGTTAAAGAGGTGGGCTTTCAGTCTAGATTTAAAGGTGGCCAAGGATGTGGCAAGATGTAGGGGCTCAGGAAGTTTATTCCAGGTGTAGGGTGCAGCGAGACAGAAGGCGCGAAGTCTGGAGTTGGCAGTACTGGAGAAGGGAATAGATAAGAAGGATTTATCCATGGAGCGGAGTGCATGGGAAGGGGTGTAGGGAAGGACGAGTGTGGAGAGATACTGGGGAGCAGCAGAGTGAGTACATTTATAGGTTAGTAGAAGAAGTTTGAACAGGATACGAAAACGGATAGGGAGCCAGTGAAGCGACTTGAGGAGAGGGGTAGTATGAGTAAAGCGACCCTGGCGGAAGACGAGACAGGCAGCAGAGTTTTGAACTGATTGGAGAGGTGACTAAGTGGGAGGCCAGCAAGAAGCAGATTGCAGTAGTCTAAACGAGAGGTGACAAGGGTGTGGATGAGGGTTTTGGTAGAGTGCTCGGAAAGAAAGGGGCGGATTTTACGGATGTTGTAAAGAAAGAAACGACAGGTCTTGGCGATCTGCTGGATATGAGCAGAGAAGGAGAGAGAAGAGTCAAAGATGACCCCAAGGTCTCGAGCTGAGGAGACAGGGAGAATGAGAGAGCCATCAACAGAAATAGAAAATGGGGGGAGTGGGGAGGTGGGTTTGGGGGGAAAAATGAGAAGCTCGGTTTTGGTCATGTTTAATTTCAGGTGGCGTTGAGACATCCAGACAGCAATGTCAGACAAGCACGCTGAAACTTTGGTTTGGATGCAAGGTGAGATATCAGGGGTAGAAAGGTAGATTTGGGAGTCATCAGCATAGAGATGGTAGGAAAAGCCATGGGATGAGATTAATGAACCAAGGGAAGAAGTGTAGATAGAAAAGAGGAGGGGACCAAGAACAGAACCCTGAGGTACGCCGACAGGCAGAGGGATAGAAGTAGAAGAGGATCCACCAGAGTGAACACTGAAGGTGCAGAGGGAGAGGTAGGAAGAGAACCAGGAAAGGACAGAGCCCTAGAATCCAAGTGAGGACAGGGTATCGAGGAGTATGCTGTGATCGACAGTGTCAAAGGCAGCGGAAAGATCAAGAAGAATGAGGATGGAATAGAGAACTCTGGATTTAGCCAGTAATAGGTCATTGGAGACTTTAGTAAGTGCAGTTTCGGTTGAGTGGAGAGGGCGAAAACCAGATTGTAGTGGGTCAAGAATAGCATGTGAGGACAGAAAATCAAGGCAGCGGCGAACAGCACGCTCAAGTAATTTGGAGAGAAAGGGGAGGAGGGAGATGGGTCGGTAATTAGAGGGAAAAGTAGGGTCGAGTGAAGGCTTCTTAAGGAGAGGTGTGACCACTGCATGTTTAAAGGCAGCAGGGACAGTCGCAGTGGAAAGTGAGAGGTTGAGAATGTGACAGATAAAAGGAATAAGAGCAGGAGAGATAGCATTAAGAAGGTGGGTGGGAATGGGATCAGAGGTACAGGTGGTACATTTTGAGGAAGAAAGGAGAAGTGTAGTTTCCTCAATAGTAACTTCAGGAAAGGAGGAAATGGAATGAGGGGGAGGAGAGAGAGGGGAACTGACTAGTGGAGGGAGAGGTGGCGAGATAGAGAATGCAAGGTTTATCTTTTGAACCTTGTCGTGAAAGAATTCAGCAAGGATCTGAGGAGATAATGAAGGAGGAGTTGGGGGAGGGGGGCACCTTGAGGAGAGAGTTCAATGTGGTGAAGAGAAGTCGAGGGTTAGAGCCAAGAGAGTTGGTCAGTTGGATATAATAATCCTGTTTGGCACGTAAAAGAGCAGATTGGAAGGAGGTCAGCATGAACTTAAAGTGTAAGAAATCAGCAAGGGCCCGAGATTTCCGCCAGAGGCGTTCGGCGGAGTGGGTACAGGAACCTAGGTAGCGGATATTAGAAGTCAGCCAAGGTTGGGGTTTTGTACGCCTTATAGGGCGGGTCATCAAAGGTGCAAGAGTGTCTAAGGCAGAGGATAGAGTATTGTTGTAAGAAGAAACAGCCTCGTTGACAGACGTGGATGCTGCCACAGTAGAGATACGTGAAATTTCACTGGGATTGACACCATATTCTTTAGCAATACATGCTTGACTTTGTTTTCTTATTTTTTTTATGAACTTCTATTAGTTCAGCCAGTGTTAAAGTCTTACAGTTCTGCCGCAATGACGACGACCCCAGTGTACGCTCTAACAACATTCTTTCGCTTATTCTGCCTGTGGCAGTTAAAGGGGCAGTAAAATTGAAATCTTTTTGGTTGTCACGCGCCAATCGGCTTCCATATTCTGTGCGTGCACTTATGTGGAGTCTTTCCTGCAGAGGAGCAGTCTTAAACCATGCATATAAGTGAATCTTGCACTTATCAGTGGTGCGCTAAACTGAAGTTTGTCCCCATAGAAATTGATGGTGCCAAAAACGGGACCGAAGTACGGCATGCAGTTAAACAGAGCATGTGCTTATCTGACGTGCACTTAATGAAGTGCACTGTGTATACTGTATATATACTGACCAAAAATTGCCACCAGCTTCAGCTTCATCTGCACTTTAAAGTGACCCAACTCTTCACTGTTCTGTTTGGCTGGAGACCAGTAATCAATTCAATAAAGCAGATCAATCAGTGATATGGTTCAAAACTTTATTTTCATAGATTCGCCCGACACAGACTGTGTTTCGCCCACAAGGGCTGCGTCAGGGGCTAATAGTCCAAGCAAGTCCAAGTAAGTCTGGTCGCTTCTCCCAGCAGCTGAGAGATGCGACCAGACTTACCCTGTGTATTGAGCTGATGTCCTCACCTTGATTGAGGAAAGCACCCTGCTGGTTTTTTACGTTTCAATCTCATGTCCTGCTTGGACTATTAGCCCCTGACGCAGCCCTTGTGGGCGAAACACAGTCTGTGTCGGGCGAATCTCTGAAAATAAAGTTTTGAACCATATCACTGATTGATCTGCTTTGTTTGTCTCCAAGTTGGATTCTGCGGATTGCTTGCCATCTTGTTTCAATTCAATAAAGACAGGCAACTCATAGGTAGTATTCACTGAACAGCAAAATATAAGATGAGTTGATGCACTGTTTGTGAAATGAGGTTTGTAATAGCAAAATCCTGTTCCAGGTTTTGCCATTTCATTTAGTTTACCAAGGAATCATCATTTATGTCTTGCTTGCATTTTTACTTTTAACTGCAAGCATTTTGGTGTAACTGAGTAAAAGTAGTAAAAAAGGATGACATTATTACTTCAGTAAAAGTAATAAATGTTATCCTAAAAAAGAGACAAAATATTTACTTAAGTACAGGAACTAGTTACATTTAGGGGGTCTTTTACTAAAGCTTAGTTTGAGTTATCTGCAGCAGGGCACATTTTATTCCTATGGGCCCTGCTGCAGATAACTCGAGCTAAGCTTTAGTAAAAGACCCCCTTAATAAGTTACTATATAACACTGCGGAAAGAAGTGTTTCCATGCTTTTACTGGGGAAATGCCACCTGACAATTGCTCTGCCCATATCCTTCTGTTTTGACTTGTCATTGGCATTAAAAGATGTTGGGTGCCATCCAAAATTCCTTTGAATTTCTCACATCACACTCTAATATCATTCAGATGTCTTGAAATGAGTAAGAGAAATGGATTCAATTTTCCTTTCTGCAAATGTGCACAATGATTAATATGGTCTAAATATTTGTTCTGATTTTCCCCCCTTGTCTTAGGAATGCCACTATACCCTTGTCAATCTCTTTTTTTCATTTTTTAGGTTTGAATGTAAAGTGCTTCGTCATTAATATTGTCATGATCTTTGGGGACAAGAAGGGAATTAATCACTGTAGATAATTACTTTAGGTTTGCAGCGAGAGCACTCCAGACACCATGAAAGCAGAAACCACAAAGGAGTGAAGTATAGCATGATGCTCTCTACTACATCCTCTGGAGTAATGTTAGTTCTTGGCCCTGAGGGGATGTCTTGAAATTCAGTGAAAAGAGATGGTTAGGTTATTGTGGGCTATCGTGTTAGGGTTAGTAGGAATAACCATAGGAAAAAAAATCTCAGATGCTGCAAATGATGGCTGTATTGTACCCTCCTGTCTCAGTGCTTTCCATTGTTAGTACAGGATGTATTACTGGGTCAGGTTCTGAGTATATATCCTACATGAAATATATGTGGAAACACTAATATAAGAAAGCAATAAATAAGAAAAATATGAAAACAGGGGTGGGTTGAAAATAGTCATGTCAGCAATTGAAAATACTGAATATCTAATATAATAAAACGCACCCTCAACGTTCTGAGGACAACGTTCTGTGAAGCCGTGAAGCCCTGAAGCCTTGAAGCCTTGAAGCCATCTGACGTCACTCCCAGGCTGAAGGGTTCGTGGATTCGTGGTGTGAAGCCTTCAAGCCAGCCAGCCGTCTCTGCCCCGCCCTCGCCTCAAACCAAACAAATCCGGAAGCGAAGCGTCAGGGAAGGAGGCGGCGCTCCCGACGTCTAGCCTTCCCTTCGCTGTGTTCCGCCTTCAAAAGGCGGAACACAGCGAAGGGAAAGCTAGACGTCGGGAGCGCCGCCTCCTTCCCTGACGCTTCGCTGCACGAACCGCCACGGAGGTAAAGTTAAAACGAAGAAGAAAAAAAAAAAAGGATGCATGGATGCGAACGTGGGGGGGGGGGCATGGATGCGAAGGGGGGGGGATGCATGGATGCGAAGGGGGGGGCATGGATGCGAAGGGGGGGGAGAAGAGGGCGGGCCAGGCTGGGACATGGGAGAGAGAGGAGCATGGATGCGAGGGGGGGGTCATGGAAGGGAGAGAGGGGACTTGCTGGAAAAGGATGAATGGAGGCGGCAGGGGACAGAGGAGCATGGATGGGCATGGATTGGGAGGGCAGGGCTCAGGGAGAGAGGGGAATTACTGGAAATGGATGAATGGAGGGGGCAGGGGACAGAGGAGCATGGATGGGCATGGATTGGGAGGGCAGGACTAAGGGAGAGAGGGAATTTGCTGGAAAGGGATGAATAGAGGGGACAGATGGGCATGGATGGATATGGATTGCAGGGCAGGCCTCAGGTAGAGAGGGCAATTGCTGGATAGGGAAAAATGGAGGGGCCAGGTGACAGATGAGCATGGATTGGAAGGGCAGGACTCAGGGAGAGGGAAATTGCTGGATAGGGATGAATGGAGGGAACAGATGGGCATGGATGGATATGGATTGCAGGGCAGGCCTCAGGCAGAGAGGGGAAATGCTGGATAGGGAAAAATGGAGGGGCCAGGTGACAGAGGAGCATGGATGGGCATGGATTGGAAGGGCAGGACTCAGGGAGAGGGGAATTGCTGGATAGGGATGAATGGAGGGGACAGATGGGCATGGATGGATATGGATTGCAGGGCAGGCCTCAGGCAGAGAGGGGAAATGCTGGATAGGGAAAAATGGAGGGGCCAGGTGACAGAGGAGCATGGATGGGCATGGATTGGAAGAGCAGGACTCAGGGAGAGGGGAATTGCTGGATAGGGATGAATGGAGGGGACAGATGGGCATGGATGGATATGGATTGCAGGGCAGGCCTCAGGCAGAGAGGGGAAATGCTGGATAGGGAAAAATGGAGGGGCCAGGTGACAGAGGAGCATGGATGGGCATGGATTGGAAGGGCAGGACTCAGGGAGAGGGGAATTGCTGGATAGGGATGAATGGAGGGGACAGATGGGCATGGATGGATATGGATTGCAGGGCAGGCCTCAGGCAGAGAGGGGAAATGCTGGATAGGGAAAAATGGAGGGGCCAGGTGACAGAGGAGCATGGATGGGCATGGATTGGAAGAGCAGGACTCAGGGAGAGGGGAATTGCTGGATAGGGATGAATGGAGGGGACAGATGGGCATGGATGGATATGGATTGCAGGGCAGGCCTCAGGCAGAGAGGGGAAATGCTGGATAGGAATGAATGGAGGGGGCAGGTGACAGAGAAACATGGATGGCCATGGATTGGGAGGGCAGGGCTCAGGGAGAGAGGGGAATTGCTGGAAAAGGATGAATGGAGGGGGCAGGGGACAGATGGCCATGGATTGGGAGGGCACGGCTCACACTCTCTCTCTCATATACAATGTCTTTCTGACTCTCACTCTCACACACTCTGTCTCACACTGTATCACATTCACTCTCTATGTGCCACACAGTCACTCACACACTCGCTTGGTCTCATACACACACTCTCTCTCACACTGTGTCTCACATACACACTTGCACACACTCTCATTCTCACACACACACTCTCTCACAAACACACTCACACCCAGACTCACTCTCTCTCTCACACACTCACACTTTCACTCTGACTCTCAAACAGTCACTCTCACATACACTCTCCCAAACATACACACTCCAAGGAAAACCTTGCTAGCGCCCGTTTCATTTGTGTCAGAAACGGGCCTTTTTTACTAGTTTCTGGATAAAACAGTGTTTTTGTAATAATGATCTGAAATTTCAAAACTACAGTCATTGTCATGACTGAGGCCAGGGTTAGGGAATTTGTATTGTGTTTAAGGAAACCCTCTGCTCCTGGGGGCAAACATTGGCTGAACCGCCCATGAAGGAAAGGGGTGGGTAAGACATTGGGTAAAGTTTAAGGGGGAGAGCAGGAAAAGGGTTGAATGAAATAGGAGAGAGGTTAGGTGTAGGAAGGAAAGGAATTGGATGATAAGGAAAAGTTACAGGGTTAAGGATTGGATAGGAAAGTTTGCGGGTGGGGCTGAATGTGGGATTTGGAATGTTCGTTTGGGTGGGAAGGTTATTTTGTTTTGGTAAAGGAGGGTGGCAGGAGGTTTTGTTCTAGATGGGGTTTTGTCCTACCCTGTCCACCCGTGTGGATTTTGTGGTAAGGGATGTCAGGATTGGGTGTGGGTTGCAGCTTAAAAGCGGGAAAATATGTTTATATGGGAAATAAAATTGTGGGATAGTTTTCAAAGTGGGAGCCAATTCAGGCATTTCCAAGGGCAGTCCTGTGTGCAATACCATTATGAGACAGCATACGACCTTATCACACCATGGGTCATGATGAATGGGAGTGATGGGGAAGTTATTAAGGAGGAAATTAAGTGGTGGCAGCTAGTATGTAACCATCTATCTGCAGGCTTTAGGGAAGATTGTGGTATTTATTGTGTATTTTAAAGAATTAAATTTGTGATTTGGAATGTTTAATAAAGCTGCAGCCAAGTTTTGCCAGTTTGGAATTAACTGTGTGTAAGTGAACGGAACTGATGAATGGGATTTTGAATGCCAATGTTATTGATTTTATTGTTTTCTATTAAAGTCAACCGCTTCCCACTTAATTCTATAAAAGTTGCCAAAATTTCTGCACACAAGTTAATTGAATAGCAAACTAATTAGCACCAATAATTGGCTTTTAACAAGCAATTATTGGCACTAATTAGAGATAATTTGAAATTAAGGTGCAGGATCCAGGCCTAAATTTTACGTGCAAGTAAAAAAAAGGGGTATGGGAATGGGAGGGTCATGCATGGAATGGGTGCATTCCTAGCACTTATATGCATTGTTATAGAATAACAGGGATATGCACCAAATTTAAACACATACATTTGCACCAAGTTTCAGTTGGTGCAAATGGCCATGCCTAAAGTTAGGTACAATTCCCGAGCATAAGCGCTATTCTATAAACCATGTCAAACTTTGAGTGCGGCTTATAGAACAGCTCTTTTTTAGCGCCAATTTTTTGGGTGCCCTATATATAATCTAGTGTATTTTTGGTACTTGGCAGTATATCAATTCCATTAAATAAATCAGATCCAATCAAAGTGCTATATCTATACCATTTTGTTTCTGTTGGTCCAATAGCATGTTCCTACTGATGATGCAAATCTATAATAGTGAATGCATGTGAATCAGGAAGATGTTTAGCATTTTGCCAGGGTTAATAACTCCAACATGTTCAAGCACAGCTTTTCTTGCCAACAAAGTAAAGGGTAATTAATAGGAAACGTTTGCTGGTGATGTTAGAACATTTCAATTTACATGTTGCCAAGTGACCTGTACACATAACACAAAATTAAAGATGTGTCAGGCACAATAAATTACTAAAAGTGAAGCCTTGCAAAATATTTTTTTTTAAAGACTATGGTCTATAAAATAGATAAATAATATTGCTAGCCACACAATATACATCACATTATGCACACAAAGGAAGTAACTCTTTAAATTGCATTCTCTCATCTGTCATAACAAACCTGTTCTTTATAGATCAACATATAGGTGTGAATTCTAGATAAGGCACCAAAAAAATCATCACTGAAAAAAGTGCTATTCTATAAGTCACACTTAAATTTAGGCACAGTTTAAAGAATAGCGCTTACATCCTGGGCTGTGCCTAACTTTAGGAATGGCTGTTTGCACCAATTGAATCTGAAATATAAGGAACACGCCTGTTCCTCTCATGACCTTCAAATTTTCGCATCCCCTTTTTCAACTTGCATGTAAAATTTAGATAGGGATCCCATGCCTAAATGTATGTGCATATATTCCAGTTAAATCTAATTAGTGTCAATAATTGCTTGTTAGAAAAACAATTATTGGTGCTAATTAGCTCATTATTTAACTATATTGTGCACATGCCAAAATTTACATGCACAGTTTTTGGTGACTTTTATAGTATTAGGGGAACAATGGAGAACTGAAAGACAAACTGCTATAATTCACAATGCTATGTGAGCTTAGACATTCCTGCATTGAACCGTATTTGAAACACTGATTTTTGATGCAAATTTGAAATTATTCTTATTATGTTAAGTGCATACAGGTCTTTGGTAGGAGTGTATATTCAATGCAGGTATGCAATATAGAGGTAAAGGTTTAAATTCTGACATGTAGTTAGAACTCAAAGACACGGCAACATAGGTGTCAACATTTGAAAATGATTAGGTGTGCCATACACAATACAAATTACTCTCCCTGGACTCAGTGAAGGAGTTTTACTCAGTATTTAAGTGCTGAGCAACCATTGGCGCTCATAGAGATGGCTCTGATGCATGACAGTACTACATTGCTTTATGATGAGGAGGGAGGGCTGGTAGTTTCCTCCTGCTTCTGTGGGCTTCTGAACTGGAGATGGAATCTAGTTCTAATTGATCTTCATTCACAAATAGCTTGAGATTCTTTCCCTGTGTTACATCACCCCAGACTCATTGTGACCAGTCATTGCAGAAAGAGTCCTTGGTTGTTGATCATACATCAGATCTTCCAGAGTCCTGCATTGATTCTATAACTGCATATGTTAGGCACCCCAATGGTGTCTGCTGAGCACCAATTCTATAATATCATTTTAGTGTTGAGATGTCATTACAGAATACTAGCTTAACTCACCTCTGCTTGTCCCTAAGATCAGTAGCATGAATCTTGCTACTATTTGGGATTATTGGTGCTAATAGGAATATTGGCGGTAATGGGTACTTGTGACCTAAATTGCCCACTGTTGGAAGCAGGATACTGGGCTAGATGGACCACTGGTTGGACTCAGTATGGCTATTCTGATGTTTACCTAACATGTGCCAGCAGTTATACAAGCCATTGACATGGCATAACTAATGGAACGTAAGTGCAGCATACTTCCCCCCCCCCCCCCAGATTCTATATATCGCAGCTACGTTTCAGCGTAGAAATCCAAGCATATTCCATAATAGTGCGCATAACTTAATTGGTTAACAAGCCAATCAGCTCTGCTAATTGGATGTTAACAAGCAATTAGGAGCATTAATTGGCATTAATTAAAAGTTACGCATAGAACTCCCTAAGTGCTACTACTACTATTTAGCATTTCTATAGCGCTACAAGGCATACGCAGCGCTGCACAAACATAGAAGAAAGACAGTCCCTGCTCAAAGAGCTTACAATCTAATAGAAAAAAAATAAATAAAGTAAGCAAATCAAATCAATTAATGTGATCGGGAAGGAAGAGAGGAGGGTAGGTGGAGGCGAGTGGGTACAAGTGGTAACGAGTCAAAAGCAATGTTAAAGAGGTGGGCTTTCAGTCTAGATTTAAAGGTGGCCAAGGATGGGGCAAGACGTAGGGGCTCAGGAAGTTTATTCCAGGCGTAGGGTGCAGCGAGACAGAAGGCGCGAAGTCTGGAGTTGGCAGTAGTGGAGAAGGGAACAGATAAGAAGGATTTATCCATGAAGCGGAGTGCACGGGAAGGGGTGTAGGGAAGGACGAGTGTGGAGAGATGCTGGGGAGCAGCAGAGTGAGTAAATATATAGGTTAGTAGAAGAAGTTTGAACAGGATGCGAAAACGGATAGGGAGCCAGTGAAGGGTCTTGAGGAGAGGGGTAGTATGAGTAAAGCGACCCTGGCGGAAGATGAGACAGGCAGCAGAGTTTTGAACCGACTGGAGAGGGGAGAGGTGACTAAGTGGGAGGCCAGCAAGAAGCAGATTGCAGTAGTCTAAACGAGAGGTGACAAGAGTGTGGATGAGGGTTTTGGTAGAGTGCTCGGAAAGAAAGGGGCATTCTATAACATGGTGTACGTAAATTGTAATGCATGTTGTCAAAAAGGGGCATGACCATGGGTGTGGAATGGGAGAGTTGTGGGCAATCTGACAATTTACAAGCAGTTTTAAGAATATATTTGCTTTGTGCTTAATTTAGGTGTCGGGATTTACTTCAGGTTCTACATGGTGTAATTCCCCATGACTGAATATAGTTGCACAGATGGCCATCAGCATATTCTATAAACTGTGCAGAGATTTTATAGAATGCATTTCAGTGACAATGATTTCTATGCGGATTTTCCAGGCGCCATATATTGAATCTGGTCCTTTAGGGGTATTTCTCAAAAAGTCACCTAAAGTTTGGTGTTGGGATGCTGCTGTATGCAACTGCTGTTACTAGCGAAAATCTGTATTTACATGCCGAATATTAGGCATGAGCACTTCCTGTAGCCAAATGGCTGGTGTAAATATCCACGCTTAACTGTAGGCAGTTAAGCGCGTAAATGCAGGTTTTGTATAACCCATGCACACAATTGACAGAAACGTTCCTGACCCATCCATGCCTCTCCAAGGTTCATACTCCCTTACAGTTGTGCATTCTAGAATTTGTGTATGCAATTTATTGAATACCTACTAGGGGCAGTTATGCACACAACTGCTAATTATAGTCAAATATTGCCAATTATAGCCTATTCTGCAAATTACATGCGCAACCTTGCACGCTAGTCACAAAGTTGGGTGCACAGCTTTAGAGAATTAGGGGGTTTGTGCATAGCTTACATTACTCTATAAATTACACATGGAACATCATTTCTTTATTTCTTTTAAAAATGTATACATCACCTATAACCTAGGCGGTTTACAAAAAATAACATACATAATAAAAACAAAACTTAAAAAACAGTCACATTCTACAAGTCACGAACAAGCTATAAACTACTTATACTGTTCTTCATTAAAAAATTAAGCACGGATTGTTCTTACATAAAAGCTTCCACAAACAACTGCATTTTTAGCAATTTCTTGAACTTAACCACATTGCTGCACAAGCGAAGCTGTCCAAGGAGGGCATTCCATATCCAAACACCAGCAATGGAGAAAGCAGACAGTCATATCAGCATAGTGAACTCTTGCTACTGTGTCTAAAGATAAATGCATTGCTTTTTCTGAACACAATGACCTTTGTGGACAATGTGCACAAACAGATTGAGCAAAATAAAATGGAGTTCCAAAATATAATGCTTGATGAATCAATACCAATGCTTTATATCAAATCTGAAAAGGCACAGGAAGCCAGTGCCACTGCTTCAGTACAGGTGTTATATGCTCGAATTTTGAAACACCAGCTACGAGTCTTACTACTGCATTTTGAATCAACTGCAATGCCATGAACCTTACACTAGACAGTCTGAGGTACAGAGCATTGCAGTAATCCAATCTGGGGAGAACTATACTCTGTAGAACGTCTCAATTTGACAAGATGAAGCTTCGCAAAAGAAAACTGAATGACCTTCACTACTTGAATCTTCATGATCTGTCCATGGTCCCCTGATGCTCCACCCAGGTCTATGCCCTCCACTTTTACACATACACATGATGCTACGTGTGCACAACTTTATAGAATTCCACATAAGGCACTTAACACTTGACATTGCCAATTTTCTGTGTGGTACACTCAACACGTGAAACTGCCAATTTTCTTGGCGCTAATACAAGTAAATGGCTCAAACATATAGGCACCAAGTTATAGAATGGCCCTTTACATGCTACTGCTGGACAGTGATTGCACCTCCCTCTTCCTAAAGAACTATAGATACAATGATGTGAAAAAGTATTTTCCTCGCTCCTGATTTCCCCTAGAGGTAAATCACTTGTTTACTCTTTCCAAAAATAATAGGAATAGGGGGCATGCAGTGAAGCTACTAAGTAGTATTTTTTTTTAATTAAGAAAATATTTCTTGCTCAGTGTGTAATTAAACTCTGGAATTTGTTGCCAGAGAATGTGGTAAAAGCAGTTAGCTTAGCAGGGGTTAAAAATATTTAGATAATTTCCTAAAAATCCATAAGAAAATCCACTGCTTATTTCTAGGATACGCAGTATAAAATCTGTTTAATTGTTCTGGGATCTTGTCAGGTACTTGTGACCAGGATTGGCCACTGTTGGAAACAGGATACTGGACTTGATGGACCTTCAGCATTTCTATTGAGTTCAAATCAGGACTTTCATTAGGCCAATCCAAAATTTAATTTTGTTTCTACTCATTGTCAGTCTTTAAAGTGATATGGTCTAAATTATGGATCACCCTGCCTTTAGACCTGAGAACATCACAAAAACTTGATTTGTTCAAAAAGAGGGTTTTTTTTTTTTAAACTTTAGTGTTTATTACAATGATGGGACGTGAAATACAAATAGCAAACTTTATCTTTCAAATGGTACCAATCTCCACAGCTAACATTCTAAACCCAACCAATACTCCCCAGATGCTGCCCGGGCAGGCAAACTAATAGTCGATAGTAATATACATTAAACAAGCACTAAACAACTGAACTTTAGCCCATCCACTTTATCCATGCAGTACTTACCCGTTTTGGTAGTATTACATTAGCAGGTACAGTAATCCATCCAGACCTTGAACATATCCATCAGATATGCTTTTCTCCCCCACCCTCTCCCCAGATCCCATCTCTAACCCCTCCCCTCACAGTCACGAACCAGGTTTGGGTACAGGCCAAAAAATACAAAAACAAACCAACTCAGGAGTGATAATCCCCACAGCACTAGATCAGAGACTGTTTGATATATATCCAAGAGCTGAGGCTTTTGGCGGGGGGGGGGGGGGGGGGGGGGGGGAGGGGGCTGTCCTGTCTGGACCCCACTGCTCAGAATGTTCATGTAACAACCACTCCCCACTTCTGCTCATAATCCTGCCTCCTTCCCTTCACGTCAAGAATTATTTTTTCAAAAATGTGAAGCTCCGTAATAGCTGACTTCCACACCACTAAAGTCGGGCCCTCAACACCCTTCCAGCACCTAGCAATGCCCATTTTAGCAGCCAAAATTAATAGGTGAGCAACCCCCTTCAGAATACCCTCCTCTGGTGACACTTGGAGTATGAGTCCTAATAAACATACCAATCTTCCCCCGTTGAATTTTTAATTAATGCCTAGATTGAACGCCAATAATGTTGAACCACAGGGAACTCCCACGACATATGTTCCAATGAGCTTCGCTGCCCACATAGCCTCCATCAATAACTCATTTTCACTTCTCCATCCGGTGACCAGTAGGTCCCATGAAGAATCTGAAATTGCATTTGATTATATTTGGTAATAGTTGTGCATTTCTGGGCATACCAGTACTTCAGCTTCCAATCCTCCACTCCCAGAGTGGAACCCACTGAACTGGACCATTTCTTCTCTACCACCCCTTGAGAACATGGGTACAGAGGGGAAAGCTCTACATATAACCAGGACAGGAGCCTCCATCTAGGACCCTCCATGAAAAGTACCATTTCCATCTAGGTCAGGTCTCTGTGCAAATTAATCTTAGTGTCACCCCAAAAGAAAATCCCTACCCTGGAAGAACTTATAAAAGGGAATCTTAGCTCCCAACAAATCTTGAAGATGACCATGGAATACTAGTATCCCTTGAGAATAAAGGTCCTTGCATGAAGTAAAGCCCATCACCTCCAGCCTCTGACGCAGACAGGAGAAGTAGTTAGTAGACCAGGGATGATAATCCTTCAGGGAACTAATCCAGCGTTTCACAAACTGTGTGCTGCAACAAACTCACAGGGGTGCCGTGCTGGACAGTTGCTTACCGAGGGTGGGGCGGTAGGGTGGACTGCCAGGACCAGTCTTAGGCAGGGGCGACAGGAATGGTCGCACAGGGCACCATGCCTCCAGGGGCCCTGCAGCACTCCCTCCCACTCCCCACCATTGCAGGGCCGGCGCAACCCAGTAACCATGGCAGAAGGGGCCACAAGCCATGCTTACCACCACTGGGTGGCTCACAGTTCCAGACCCAGCTGCAGGCAGCTCTCGGTCCTCACCTATCCACCCTGAGCTTCCCTCTTTCTGTTCCTGCTGCCCTGCATTTAAAACTTTTAATTTACCTCAAGTCACAGCAGAGGTGGCAGTGAAAGCAGCAGGCTCACCTCCAGCCTTTCCTTCCCTCTCAGTGTCCCACCTTCCTCTGATGTAATTTCCTGTTTCCGCGAGGGCAGGACACTGAGAAGGAAGGGAAGACTGGAGGCGAGCCTGCTGCTTTCACTGCCGCTGCGACTTGAGGTAAAATAAAAGCTTTAAATGCAGGGCAGCAGGAACGAAAATGGGCTCCCTATCCGTTTTCGCATCCTGTTCAAACTTCTTCTACTAACCTATAAATGTATTCACTCTGCTGCTCCCCAGTATCTCTCCACACTCGTCCTTCCCTACACCCCTTCCCGTGCACTCCGCTCCATGGATAAATCCTTCTTATCTGTTCCCTTCTCCACTACTGCCAACTCCAGACTTTGCACCTTCTGTCTCGCTGCACCCTACGCCTGGAATAAACTTCCTGAGCCCCTACGTCTTGCCCCATCCTTGGCCACCTTTAAATCTAGACTGAAAGCCCACCTCTTTAACATTGCTTTTGACTAGTAACCACTTGTAACCACTCGCCTCCACCTACCCTCCTCTCTTCCTTCCCATTCACATTAATTGATTTGATTTGCTTACTTTATTTATTTTTTGTCTATTAGATTGTAAGCTCTTTGAGCAGGGACTGTCTTTCTTCTATGTTTGTGCAGCGCTGCGTATGCCTTGTAGCGCTATAGAAATGCTAAATAGTAGTAGTAGTAGTAGTAGTAGGATGTTGTGGGTGTGCAGGTGGTGTTGGGGTTAGTACTGGAACTCGGGGGCTGAAAAGGGGGGCAGGTGGGGGCTGGGGTGAGTCACTGGACATGGATGGGAGGGGAGAGCAGAGGGGAATTGCTGGACATAAATGGGAGGGGAGGGCATGGGAGAGAGGAGAAATCAGTGGACATGGGTGGGAGGGGTGGGCAGGGGAGAGAGGAGAGTTGCTGGACATGGATGGATGGAGAGGAGGGCAGGAGAAATGCTGGACATGGATGCAGGAGATGCACATGGTTGAATTGGGAGAGAGAGGAGAAATGCTGACATGGATGGAGTGGAGGGCAGAGATAAGAGGAGAAATTGGACAGGGATGGAGGGAAGGAAAGACAGAGGAAGGAGACGCACATGGATGGAGGGGGGTGGAGAGAGGAAAAATGCTGGAGGGAAGGAAAGACAGGAAGGAGATGCAAAAGGATGGAGGGGAGGGGGAGAGGAGAAATGCTGGACATGGAGGGGAGGGAAGACAGAGGAGGAGATGCACATAGATTTAGGGGAGAGAGGAGACATTCTGGACATGGATGGAGAGGTGGGAAGACATAGGAAGGAGATGCACATGGATGGAAGGGAGGGAAGAGGAAGTGAGATGAACATGGACTGAGGGGAGGGGGGAGAGGAGAAATGCTTGGCATGGATGGAACTCTGTCTTCCCTCCACTCCACTCTTCCTCTGAGGAGATGCACATGAATTTAGGGGAGAGGGGAGAAATTCTGGACATGGATGGATGGTAGGAGAGAGAGTTGAAATGCTGGACATGGATGGAGGGGAGGGAAGAGAGAGGAAGTGAGATGAAGTGAGAAGAACATGGATGGAGGGGAAGAGAGAGAGTAGAAATGCTGGACATGGATGGAGGTGAGAGGAAAATGCTGGACATGGACAAGAGGGAAGGGAGAGGAAGGAGATGCATATGGATGGAGATGAGGGAAAGGGAAAAGAGGATAAAAAGTGCACATGGGTGGAGAAAATAGGCAAAAACTGGATCCACTCTATACCTCCTCCAGTGAAGTACGCGGAGGACCCAACTTTTACCTATGGATGTAGGCAGGGCAAGAAATGAAGAAGAAAGGAGGAAAGTAAAGAAATAAATGAAGCCCTGGATATGGAGTTAAAGGAACAGACAGAGAGCAGCAGAATCAGAGACTGGAACCAAGATGATGAGAAAAACAAAGTCATCAGACAACAAAGGTAGAAAAGATCATTTTATTTTCATTTTAGTGTTTGGAATATGTACAATTTGACAAATTTACACCTGCTGACTTATTTTGCAATGTATTGCAATGTGTTTCTTTCAGTTTCTCTGATATTGTGCTGTATGCAGAGTCTGTATGCTAATATGGTTTGCCATTTTGGGTATACTGGAGCTGTAACACCTTACAGAAAATATTTTCTTCTCCTGTACTGGTGTAATATTTTCAAAGATTACTGTTTATATGCACCATGGCTGGTAAAAGGGGTGTGGCTAAATGTGCCAGCATTGTCCAGTTCAGCATACTATTAGCAGCTAAGTTCATACAAAATTAATTATGTTCAGTGGAAAATAAATCTGTTGGCTCAGGCTGCTTGCTATGTGAATAGTCAATCACTGTTTCATTTTGCTAACAAGTATTACAGATTAAGGGGATTCATTTTAATTAATTTATGCAGTCCAGACGTAGGGGTGCTGTGAAAAATGACTGATACACTAAAATTGAGAGCCACTGCTTTAGAGAATATGTCTTGGCATAATTTTTTTTCTCTGCGGACTTTTCAGGTGCCATATACAGGATCTAACCCCATATTCCTGTAGATGTCTTATCATTTAGCATGCATTAATCATTAGTGCACCAAATCTGTTAGTGCATCTTAGTAAAAGGATCCCTAAATGCTGGTTTATGCACCTCTAATGTGCGTTATTTAATGAAGGCCCCATCATTATTAATGGGGTCTATATAATAATAAATTGTGTTTAACTGCAATAGCATGCATTTAATGCAAAGTAGCACCAATGCAAAAGCAACATGACTGGAGCTGCTCTTACTTTGCATAGCCAGGTCTGATCACTTTGCAATTTTAAGAAGTTTAATCTAGCCAGCCAGGGGGAAGGATACATTTTTGTTTTATACAACTTATGAGGAAAGCTATCAAGGTGTGGTAAAAGGGAAGGCTTTTATCATGCCTTATCTTACCACACTAGACACTAACATTTGGTAAAGGAAGAATGCTGTTTGTGAGCCATGTCGCAAGTGTCAGCAATCGTTGTCTAGAGTTGGTCCTGGGGTCCAGTTCACAGAGACAGTGAGTTCGTAGAGGCAGTAGGTTCCCAAAGTATACACAATCCACACGAGTTTGGATATATAAAGTATATTAGGCTCACAGTACTTAGTACAGGTACATGGTACAATGCTGTCTCTTGGGTGTGTGTTTAGAGAAAGAAAGAACAGCTAAGCCAGCAGAGCCATGTGCAGAGAGAGGGAAAGAGAGAAAAACTGCCAGCCACCAGAGCCCTGTGTTCTGGTGGCTAAAGATGGAGGTGTGCAGAGAAAGAAAAAGAAGAAACTAAGGCCTGTGCTCTGCTGCAGAGAGACAGAGCAAGAAGTGCCCCCCCCCCCCCCCCCCCCCCCCCCCCGGGCAGAGAGAGGTGCCCTGAGCATGTGCCCTGCCTTTATACCTCAAGAACAGAAAGAGATCAGAAACTTATCTTCCTTCCCAGCCAAACTCCACTTTGCTTTCTCTGAAGTCAGGAAAGATGAGCAATTTCACAGGTTCTCTTGTTTGAAGTCCCTAGTGATGGAACCTCTATGTCTGGCTTCCTTTGTTCTTAGCTAGCCCTGCTCCCAGATATGACAACAGGTATGTTAATCAGGAGCAATTGAGAAAAAAAATGGCTATTAGGCCTCTGAGCACCATTTGGTCTATTTTGCCATCCTCTGATTCCTGAGGGAGGGGGTGGTTCTCAGAGGTCAGAAGCTGGTTTAATATTACTCTAAGTATGTCAAGCTAGTTTCATATTAATATAAGTATGTCCAGCAATAATTTTGACTTCCAGCAATCCTGACATCTCCACCATTTTTTTTTCATGGAGGCAAGATGGAAGCAAACCTATGCCACAGTTCTGGCAGCATAGGGTCAATTAGCTGTGATCCAGTGCTGCCAGACCACATCTTAAAGGGGCTAATATACAGATTTAATGTGAGAGGCCATAGTGCCCCACCTACCCAAGCACAGCACTCTCCCCACCCATGAGCCCCCAATCAACACCCAACTGTCAAGCCCCCCCCCCCCCCCCCATGAAGGTAGCCCTGCTTTACATTCATTTGCATGTTTTGCATCTCACTACTATGTTCTGTGGAATAACTTATTTAGAGGCCCTTTTACAAAGCAGCGGTAAGCCCAACACAGGCTTACAGCATGTTAATCTGGAGCTACTGCTGGCCCAACGCAGGCAAAGCAGGAGTTCTAGCCCCAGTATGCACCACTTCCTGTGCTGGGGAAAATAGGGCTGTATGTTTTAGTGTGGTGTGGTAATCGGGCAGTGCGCTACCCGGTTATCGCTGGGTTACAGCAGGAGCCCTTACCACCACCTCAATGGGTGGTGATAAGTGCTCCCCTTCACATGGCCATGGCTATTTTTAGCCTTTTTTACCCACTGCGGTAAAAAGGGCCACAGTGCGTGGCAAAAATGGCCCCTGACACTAGCTTGGTAAAAGGACCCCTTAGTGCTGTGTTAAGGTACCGCCCAGCATTAGAGCACTTTAACTAGTGTTAAGGAGCAAATTACATTACATTAAAGGGAACTTATAACCTGCATTTACCAATTGAAGTTCAATGCAGCTTACAATAAAAATGTAACTAGACATCATAGAGGAATTCCATAATACAAAAGTACAGAACATCAAATTATTTGCAGTACAACATATAGAAATATATCTTCAACAATTTTTTGAAATAAAAAATAATTAGACTCCTGTCTTAAAGGAAGAGAGTTCCACATTGATGCTGCCAGATCCCCTGAAATCTAACAGTATTTATGGAAGGAAAACCTAATAAAAATATTTGCCTCCTTGTTCGCAGAGATACACCCTGCAGCAGTTGGAACTGAGCTTAAATATAAGAACATAAGAATAGTCATACAGGGTCAGACCAATGTTTCATCTAGCCCAGTATTCTGTTTCCAGCAGTGGCCAAGAAACCCAATTAGTTGCAACATTCCATGCTACCAATCCCAGAGCAAGCAGTGGCTTCCCCCATGTCTATCTCAATAACAGATTATGGACTTTTCCTACAGGAACTTATCCAAACCTTTTTTAAACCCAAAGATGCTAACTGCCATTACCACATCCTCCAACAATGAGGTCTTTGAATGAAAAAATGTTTCCTTCTATTTGTTTTAAAAGTATTTCCATGCAATTTCATTGAGGATCCACTAGTCTTTGTATATAAGAGGGCAAATCACTATACCAAAAATCAAAAACAAAGATACAAAGCTTAAAATATATTAGACAATCAGCTGGCAGCCAATGCAGCTGCACCAAAAAGGGTGTAATGGCTTCAAACTTAGAAACTAAGGAAATCAATCTAGCAGCTGCATTCTGTAGAAACTGAAGTCTGGCTCTTTGAGAGTTTGTGCAACCAAGATAAATGACGCTACTATAATCTATCTGACAAAGAGCTAACAATTGCACAAAGAGTCGGAACTTCTTAATTTCTTTAAAGTGAAAAAAGGAGATCTTCAATACTTTCATATTGAATTCATTATCTACCTCTACACCTAAAATACGGGAGGACACATCCCACCTATAATCAGAATCAAACTCAGATAAAGAAAAATCAAAGCTCTGCACTTGAGGAGATCCAATTTGAAGTAATTTTGTTTTACTTTTATTTAGGCATAACTGATGACTAATTATCTATTTTTCTACAACACCAAAACACTGCCTCAAAGAAATTCTCATGTCGGAAACAAAACAGTAATATCATCTGCATAAATAAATGACATCACACCAATCTTCTTCAGAGCCTGGCCCAGAGGCCGCATCAAAACATTAAAAATAAAGTAGGTGAGTGTCCTAACACAGCTTGATAACTTCCCCGCTTAGTCCTGAATTTAGCCAGTTAAACACTTTGAAAATCTATCCCATACTGACAAGCTGAGTTCTTTTTGTTTAGCTTCACTGTAAAGTATTATTCAAGATTCTAGTATGAAAAATAACCACAAAGGGCAAGTCTATAACTAGGTTTCCACAATTATGCAACCCTTTTTGAATATAAATGCACAGAAAAAGTTGAACATGCAGATAAGCATCCTAAGTATGTTTCTCTAAGGGCACACAGAAGTGCTATTAGCATGAAAATGTAAGGGGAAGCATACATATGGGTGGAGCATGGGTGGGATATTGGTATGTCTCCCACTGACATGTTCAACTTATAGAACATTATAACTTAGGCGCCCTCTCGGTAAATTTAGGCATGCTGAATTATACCAGGTCTATGGCCTAAAGGTTAGGCATACCAATATTTACTTAGAAGTCCCTTTTAAAAAGCTGCAGTAAAATGGGCCCTGCACTAGCAGTGGTGGTAATTTTTGCCACACATCAGGGCCCCTTTTTCTGCAGCAGGTAAAAAGCCCCCCAAAATAAATGGCTGTGTGGTAAGTTTGCACTTGCCGCTTGGTCATTTCGGAGGGAGCACTTACCACCACCCATTGAGGTGGTAGTAAGGGCTCCTGTGCTAACCCAGCAGTAACTACGCAGTGTACGGTGCTGCCTGGCTACCGACGGGTAGCCACCTGTGGAATATTTTTCCAAATATTTCCGCTATTGCTGGAAATGCCGCACGCTGTGGGGGTAGCAGCTCTCATGTTGGGCCGACGGTAGTTCTGAGTTGCCACGTGGCAACTCTTTAGTAAAAGAGTCCCTAAGTGATTTATTTCAGCATTTATTTTCTGCTCTATCTTGCACGTTCAAGGCAGAGTACAAACACAATTTATAAGAATACACCTAGAAAAATAAAAAGTAAAACAAAACCAGTACATCACTCGTCCAATTTAAAACATCACAATCATTTACATACAATTCTTTCCATCAAACATGCAGCTAAAATCTTCACAGCTGAGCAAAATAGTATTACATCAGTGAGTCCATCTATCATATACCAGTGTTATATGCCTCCTGAAATATAAAGGTTTTCAAAGAACCCTTAAATTTCTTTAAATATTGCAAGACTTGAATACTATTCGACAGAGCATTCCACATTAAGGGGTTATGCTTGTATTCTATAATGGAATCAGGGTGCCTATATGCTGTGTTCAGTTGCTATTGTGTCTCTTTCATGTCCGTTAATTACCTGCTGCCAAATTATGACAGTTAAGGCATTTGCACAAGGGCCTATTCATTTGTTTTTACCTGTTCATTTCTTATGCAGACATGTTTTCACATAAAACAAGCTAAATGCAGGTGTTGAATAAAGTGTATAGCTTCTGTAGGGCTGCCTCAGCAGTATAATCTGGCCTTTCACAAAGATATCTATCTCAGCATTTACAAACTCTTTGATGTTCCACATTGTTGTTACCCTGGAATTCTTTTTCTAAAGTCTAACATTCCGGAGATGATGCTGGAGAATAATTTAGTACCAAGAAAAGCATGGAAATAATTCCTCAGTGAAATAATTGGGTTCAGCTGCTTCCTGTTTCAGAATCCAAGCATGTCTAGATGATGTAAGGTGTGATGCCATTTCAAAACCACTGGAGATATGGCAGTGACTGATCTCATCATGGCAGATTTAGTAAATGGGAAATAGAGAATCCTGAATGAGCTCTGCCCTGTCAAATGAAAAATGTACTATAATTAAAGGCAGTTTGGGCCCGATATTCAGCCAGTGGGGATTGTTTTTACAGTATTCTGCATAGCATAGTGCAGGAGTTTAAAGACTCGATATTCACCTGGGGGTGATCAACGTTTTGCTGGCCACCACTGGTGCTAAACTTGGAAATTCAATGCCGGTCCATGTCCTTGTACTGGTATTGAATTTCAATGTTTGTGGATCCAGCTAACACATAGCGGATTGAGTGCAATATTCAGCAGTAACTGGCTCTGGGTTACTGCATAAAGACAGGACTGACTTTTATACGGTCTTATGTATGTGGTTAACCTGGCCAGTTAAGTAGTGAATATTAGTATTTAACTGGTCAAGTGCTGACTCCACCTCCAGAATGGAATGCCCCCCAAATACCTGGTTTTGAGTTTGGCATTAACTGGTTATATTCAGTAGTGCTAACCGGTTAAGTACCACTGAGAATGACTAGTTAGCCCCAAACAGACATTTGAACCGACCAGGAGCCATTTCTGGACTATTAAATCATGTTTATATTGACCCCTAAATATATATTTTTCAATTTCCTTATGACTTATCCAGACTGAAGGCAGGACTTTTTTAAAATTGCTTTTTTATTTTCTAAATTATTACTTTTTTTTTTTTTTGCATTTTTACAACAAATAAGAGATGCTTTTAAGTTGGATAAATGACTATGGTCCTCAAAGAATACATTATCTGCTGAGTTTGTATTTCTGCTAGTCTTGAAAACATCAAATTTGACAGTTGCTTGCTGGGCTATGATAAATCACAAGCTGCTTAGTGGGTTCCTATAAAGGTCAGCTCAAACATTGACTCATAGGGTATCGGGACTCCCTTGTGACTTTGACATTGCTTGTCTGAAAATCATAATTGTACGTACTGTTGAGTATTCAAAACAGTGTTTATGTGTGGACTCTTATGGACAGAATAGAGAATAACATGTAAATAAATACCATGGGTTAGCTGTGGTTTTCTATGAAAATTCACTACAGATGCAAATGAACCCCTTGATCATTTGCATATATAGCACAATTTGCAAACAATTGCATGTGTGTTGTTGTCACAGCTAGAAACTTCATATATTCCTGACACTGACAAACACATTCTAATTTTTTTTATTTGTAATCCTGGCCTGTGGATAGCAAAGTTCTGGGCCAGACACATAAAGTCCGCAACAAATTAGGGTGCAGGCTGGAGCCAGAGCTATCTTCCACCCGTACCATCTGAAAGCCAGTTTACCTGTTAGTCCGTTCTTGAGATTGAGAAGGATATGTTCGACAGATTTAGCCTTTGAGATGGAAGCATCTAAATTATCAATGCATTTTTCAAATAGAGGCTACCCTAGATCTATAATTTAAAAAGCATACTTGCGAGCAAAGTATTCCCAACAAGAATTTCTGCTGCAATATAAACAATCTCAAGAGGAGGATAAATTAACGATGGTTATTCCTTATTCTCCATTAGGTTCCAGAATTAATCAGAGTATACATTCTAACTGGAAAATGTTACAAATTCACGCCTGTTTTCAGGATCATCCAATTGGTGCACTGAGAAGATCTAAAACGATTGGCGAAATGCTGACATACAAACGTGCAGACTATGCCATGGAAAATTGTGACACGATAGGCCATAAGAGATGTGGCTCTTGCCAATGGTGCGCTTGCACAATAGAAGGAGTTAGTTGGAGACCTCCAAGATCTACACCTACAATTACGATACGGTCTGGTACTAACTGTAATACTAACAATGTAGTATTGTCCATGCCAACTGATATATGTAGGGCGATCCAGTCGTCCGATTAAGTACAGATTGAATGAGCATAAGTCCAGAATTAAGCATCGGATATTAACTGCTGGACTAGTACAACACTGGGTGGATTGTCAACATCAATTGGAAAACATTAAATGGCATATTATAGATCATGTTCAGCTGGGTTTGAAGGGTGGAAATGCTGGCAGGTTATTGAACTATAAAGAACAAAGATGGATTTTTTCTTTACAGACCTTGCAACCTGGTGGGTTGAATTCGGAAATTGGTGGTCACTGTCACGCTTCTAATGGTACTTCTAGGTTAGTGAGCCCTTGGGCCACTGCCGAGGAGCGGCAGCGGCAGGAGAATCATCCAAACACAGGACAGGCAGACCAGACTTCCCGGTACCCTGGGCCGGAACGTTTAGACAAAGGCTGCCGCCGAGGCAGCTCAGGCTGACACCAACTGGACCGGAAATAGCCCAAACTTCACCTGCACTTAACCACCATTCCTCAGGGGTTGAGCCCCAGAGTGCGGGCGGTTGGCAGGACTTACCAGACAGGGCAGGAAAACCGAGCTGCAGGGACCAGCAGGCTAAAGGAACCAGGAACCCGGCTGGAGCAGGGCAGGCAGCCGGCAGCAGAGTAAGCCAGGAGACAAGCCAGGTCTGGGCAGACAGCAGTCAGAAGAGTAAATCAGAAGACAAGCCGGGTCTGGGCAGGCAGCAGTCAGTAGAACAAGTCAGTAAACAAGCAGGATCAAAACCTAAAACAGGAAAAACTCAGCAGCACTGCAAACGACTTCCACCAAAGGAAACTCCTCTGTTGCAAGGCCACTAGGAACCTTTCCAGGTAGTTAATAAAGGCAGCCCACAAGGGAGTTCACCAGGTACGGGTACTGCTTAGTTCCAAAAAACTCCCAAAACAATCTGGAGGACTGGAAGATCCGGACCGGACCAGCATATCTTCTGGAACATGGGAAACGGTACACCATCAATTCGCAGCATTCTCCGGGTCTAACCCCCGGGGCCCGAGGTGACTGCAAGCCAGGAACCTGGACACAACCGTGACAGTCACTAGTTTGATTGATGGCAATTTAGACTAGTTCGGCCAATCAGGAAGGAGAAAGTGTGCTTAGCTGTTAGCTATTTAATAAGCTAGTTCCATGGTAGACGCCGCGGCCATTTTTTGACGTATGCAGGAGCATACTAGGATATGGTAATGTCACAGTCCTAGCAAAGAATAAGAAATTAAGTTACTTATTTGTGAAGATGTCAGCAGCTAATTAATAATTTGTTTTCTCTAGCAAACCTCTTCCCTGAAGAAGGACTATGAAGCCTGACCATGTCGGCGGAGGTTTGAACTGGTTGAAAAATTGCTGCCAAAGTTAAGTAGCCTCATTATGCATCTCAAAAGTTACAGTACTTTTATATAAAATAAGTAAAAAGGAAAAAAATAATCTATAAAGAAAAATTAATTGTCAGCCACGGGTTGATCAATGAAGATTTGTTCAGCGCCATTAGTACAGGGGACGTTGTTCCCAAATGGTTATGCTGGCAGTTACTCTGAAGATCCCCATGAGGAAAGAAATTAAAATAATGTGAAGATTTAGATGTGATCGGCTTTTGGACTGTGTACATGCTAAATATTGGGATGGTTGGGACAGGAGTGAATGACTGCTAACTTTAGGTGCAAGCATTTTTACCTACCAAAGGCTGGTGTAAATGCTTGCACCTAACTACTGTCAGGAGCAGAAATGGAAGCATTCTGCCTAACCTGCCTAACCCTGGGAATGCCCATGACCAGCTCTATTAGTCTTCCTAGTATTTTGCTATCTCTAGACAGTTTCCCTCTGCTGATTTTAATACGTGTTCAAAAATGTAAGCAATTAGCATGAAAGGATCTATAAAAACAGAAATGAAAAGCTGAAATGGAAGATCCTAAGAGACTACAACAATAAAATGAGCATAAATATTTCATAATGCTCTTACATTCTTTGGAGAACTCAACAAAAGAGAAAGCAGAATGTGCTCTGCTCTTGTTTACATTTCATTTTCAGTCCCCTTGGAATAAGCTGTAAGTTATGAGCTCAGTCCATCTGTAGAACGCTGTGTTTACTCTCTCACTTTATTACAGAGATATAATGAAAGAATTACTGGTGAAGAATAAATATTATGTCCTTTCACTCCAATCATATACACTATGGCATCTTTATGGTTTAGCTTGTTTTCTAACATTACTAAGGGGGCCTTTCACTAAAGTGCATTAAGCAGCTAACATAGAAATAAGAGCCACACTGGTGTCATATAGCTACACTAACATTAATATGGTAGCTTAGCAGTCCCATTTTATCGAAAATGTAGAAACTGTAATTGAATCCAACAAAGAGAACAGGAGCAAGAGCCTCTATGTGGAGTCCAACAAGTACAAAATAGTATAGGGCCTGGCATTGAATACTGAGGCCTAATTCTGCCCTAATTCAGCAATTTTTAAAGTTAAAAAAAAACTGATAACTGCCACCAGCTGAATATTGACTGGTGTGAAAATACCTAATTTTGACTTCATTGCAAAGGCCTCCCTTGGGCTACACCAAGTTATCTCATTCTGCAAACAATACAGGTTCTTCCCATGAAACACCCAAAAAGTCACTGTTACAATCCACTGTTACAATCCTAAATTGTATCTGGCTATATATATAGAGCCAATGTAAATGCTTCAGTACTGGGAAGTTAAATGTCTATCTAGGTTGCTCTCAAAACTAACCTAGAACCTGTATTTTGAGCAGTTTGTGAGTTATCAATTTCTTATATTCTACTACTGTACTTCTACTACTACTTATCATTTATATAGGGCTACGTAGCACTGTACACTGGATATGAAGAGACAGTCCCTGCTCGACAGATCTTACAATCTATTTAGGACAAAAAGGACAAATAAGGGATAAGGGAATTACTAAAGTGAGAATGATAAAACAAGTGAGTAAGGGTTAGGAGTTAAAAACAGCATCAAAAAGGTGGGCTTTTAGCCTAGATTTGAAGATGGCCAGAAATGAAGCTTGGCATGCCGGCTCAGGAAGTCTATTCCAGGCATATTGCAGCAAGATAAAAGGAAAAGAATGGAGTTCCCAGGAAGGAGTGAATACACTTATAAGTCAATAAGGGGAGTTTGAACTGTTTGTGGAAACAGGGATCCAATGAAGTGACTTAGTCCTAGGTATAATCTATTGAAATAATCTAAAACAGCAAGAACACAAGATTGAACAGTAGTCCTAAATAGGTTTTCTTCCTATAACATCCAAAGTTTGCTAATCCTAATTTCAGTTTGAAAAAAAAATTTTATGTAGCTATGATACCTGCAGTTGCACAGAAAATTAAGGATCCAAAATAATACCTAAGTGTTTTACTGTGTTCACTGTAGGATCAATGCCCAAATTTAATCCCAGCAGAGAAATTCAACTATAAGAATCTGGATTTCCTATCAATAACAATTCTCATGTTTGGATCATAGTTTCTTCTCTCTGGATAAATGCTGCTGATCAGGCTATTCAAAGACATTATCCAGATAGTGCCTTTGCACTTCATTACTGACTACCTCAAAGGTATCCAGAAGTGCTATTGTATTTTATTTATTCATTTAGTTTCTTTCTTATAGTAGTACTGCAAGCCCCAAAGCTATCAAAACATTTTTCATTTTGGTACAGTAGGTCATTTTGTGTCACTGGAGGACTCACAGTCTGAGTTTGTACCTGAGGCAATGGAGAGTTAAGTGGTTTGTCCAAGGTGTAGTTGTTGCCAGGGCATTCTCAGAACCTATCTGGATAGCAGCAATATTCAGTCCGGCATAATTTAGCTGATTAATTTAGGGCAACCTGGATTTAGTCAAAGAGAATCTTGCCTCACCAATCTACTACATTTCTTTGACGGGGTGAATAAACATGCGGATAAAGGTGAGTGGTTAATATTGTGTATCTGCATTTTCAAAAGGCATTTGACAAAGTACCTCATGAGACTTCTGAGGAAATTAGAAAGTCATGGGATAGGAGGCAATGTGCAACTGTGGCTTAAAAACCAGTTAAAAGACAGAAAACAGAGAGTAGGTTTAAATGATCAGTAAATGTAGGGCTTTAAAAGCCAGTGTAAGAATCTTAAATTTTATTCTGGCTTCAACTGGGAGCCAGTGAAGATGGTATAAAAGAGGTGTAATCCTATCATATTCTGACGCTCTACAAATAATACGAGCTGCAGTATTCTGTATCGTCTGTAGCCGTTTTACATTAATCTTAGTAAGACCTGCATAGATGATATTGCAATAATCCAGACGTGTTGTAATATTTGCATGTGCTCAATGGCTGGTGGTAAGGTCTCAGATCCAAAATGGATGCACAACAATTTTGATTTTGCTGCACATCCATTTTCGTCAAAATAAATAAGAGGCCTTTTTTACAGGTGTGCTAAAAAATGGATCAGTGCTTGCCCAAAACCTGCACCTACACTACCGCAAGCCATTTTTCAGCAAGCCTTTGTAAATGACCCCTAAATAATAAGAATAAAAAAAGACAGAAAGATGATAGAAATAGCAGTATGAAATCATTCTTATTAGAAGGCTGTCACTGCAAATTGAGAGTCTGATAAGGCCAAGATAAAGTAATCTATTAATTGGCTGGTTAATATAAACTATTGGTACTACTTTGCCCCTCTCTCAGTGCCTTGGGGTCATCTGAGGAATGTTAGTGCTACTTTGGCATTTCACAGTGGTTTTTTGTTGGTTTGTTGTCTTCATGCCACAGTTGGTACCCTTTGACCTTCTTTGGTGCTGTCTTAGAGTGCTGCCGCCACGATGGCAGATGCCTGCCAGCAAGTTTTAAGCAAGATTGATTAAAAATGTTTGAATGCAAAATTTCTTATCCAACTGACTTTACAAAGCTTTAATGATCAGAGGGGGGGGGGGGGGGGGGGGTCTTTTACTAAGCCACAGTAGTGTTTTTAGCTCACAGCAGAAATCAGCTGGTGATAAACGCTGAGGTGCCCACAGGAATATAATGGGCGTCTTGGCATTTACCACCAGCTGATTTCTACCGTGAGCTAAAATCACTTCTGTGGCTTAGTAAAAGACCCCAGAATGATCCAAATGGGTGACTGTACTGAACAAGAACCTAATCTATAATTTTTGTGATGCACATCCTTAGAAGAAATGGGATGTGAAAATATAAAGGAAACCTTGGAAAAAAATATAGTGAAAAACTGAAAAGAGGACAGCAGAAAAAAAAAGTGGGACCAGTGCAATTAGAAAAATAAGATGTCCAAACAACAGAATAAGAAAAATAAAAACATCTGGAGATGTGAATCGCTTTTAATTTTTGAAAATAAAAGATAAGCAATGTTCCCTCTAAGCTGTGTGTGTGTGTTAGCAAACACAATTCAGAAAAGGAGCACACAAAAGTTTTGTTGACTTTAATTTGAACATAGGCTACACCTCACACATCAAGTTAAGACTGAAAATTTGCACACATTCTGCCAGATTCTGTGCCTAAATCTTTGCGTATTCTATAACAATGTGCGTAATTTAATTGGCTTAACAATCATACCTAAACTTACATTACCCAAATTGCAAAGGACTCAGGGGCATAGCCACGGGTGGGCCTGGACGGGCCCAGGCCCAGTCACTTTTGCTCCAGGCCTGCCCAGCCTCTTCTGCCCGCTCTTCCCGTCCACGTGGTCTGCTCACTTTTACTGCCCTGAAGCGCCGTTCTCCCTCCAGCACCGGCGAGTCCCATAGCCAGCCTTCTGCCAGCGTGCGTCGTCAGGGCCTCTTCTCAGGCACGTCCTGCCTACTCTGCAACTTTCTGCGTCCCACCTTTGCGGAAAACAGGAAGTTGACGAGTAGGCGGGACGTGCCTGAGAAGAGGCTCTGACAACGCGTGCTGGCAGAAGGCTGGCTATGGGAATCGCCGGTGCTGGAGGGAGAATGGCGCTTCAGGTCAGTAAAAATGACCAGAACTGACCATGTGCAGGGGGCTGTCATGGGGGGGGGGGGGGGGGAGGTAGCGGGTTGAGAGGAAATGCGGCGGCAGCGGGCGGATGGAGAGGAAATGTGGTGGACGGGGGGGGGGGGGGGTGGTAGCGGGTGGAGAGGAAATGCGAGGCCTGTGCCCACCCAGTCCACCTCCAGGCCCATCTAAAAATTAAACTCTGGCTACGCTACTGACTTAAATACAAAACAACTTATGCATCCAGCTTCTCTTACATAAGCGCACAAATTTGGAATGGATTCCCAAAAGCTGTGAAAACAATCCATGACCACCTAAACTTCAGGAAATCACTAAAAACCCACCTCTTCAAAAAGGCCTATCCCACCGATCCAGCGTAAATCCCCTACACACAGCAACACAGCATAACCAATGATCATACTGGACAATTTACAATCTTCATGCCCTTGACCAGTGGTGTGCTAGTAAATGTTTAACAACAGGCTCTTTCCCCGGTCCACCTCTGCGCCCCCCCCCCCCCCCCCCATCCACCTGTGCGCCCACCCAAATTGCAGAGCTGGCTACAGCCGGGGAGAGAGCCTGGGGGGGGGGGGGGGGGGCAATGCATTATTCCAGGAAAAAAAATTAAATGATCCCAGGTTCCAATCTAATTCATGTTTAATGTGGGATAAAATGCCATAAATAAGTAAATAAATATAAACTTTTAATGTTGAGCACCTGATTCTCAAAGTGGACATATTCCAAACAGTATAATGAAAATAAAATGACTTTTTTTCTACCTTTGTTGTCTGGTGACTTTATTTTTCTGATCATGCTGGCACAGTATCCAATTCTGCTGCTATCTGTCCTCTTAACTCCGTTTCCAGGGCTCCCTTTCCATTTATTTCTTTACTTTCCGCCTTTCTTCATTTCTTGCCCTACATCTGTAAGTAAAAGCTGGGTCCTCCGCAGCCTTGACTGTCCAGTGGATCCAGCTTCTGCCTATTTTCTTCTACTCTCTTCTTTTTCCCTCTCATCTCATCTCCTTCCTCTCTCTTCCCTCCTCTCCATCCAACCATGTCCAGCAACCCTCCTCTCCCCCTCCCCTCCCTCCACCCATGTCCAGCAACCCTCCTCTCCCCCCTGCCCTCCCCTCTCCTCCATCCACCCATGTCCAGCAACCCTCCTCTCCCCCTGCCCTCCCCTCCATCCACCCGTGTCCAGCAACCCTCCTCTCCCCCCTGCCCTCCCCTCCATCCACCCATATCCAGCGATTCTCTTCTCTCCCCTGCCCCCGCTCCAGCCACCCCTACCCCCCTCTAGCCACCCATGTCCAGCAGCAACCCCCCTCTCCCCCCTACCCTCCCCTCCCCTGCTCTCCATCCACCCATGTCCAGCAACCCTCCTCTCCTCCTCCCCTCCCTCCACCCATGTACAGCAGCAACCCTCCTCTCCACCTCCCCTCCTCTCCAGCCACTCAGGTTGTCCAGTGGATGCTTTGGGGCAGGCAGGAAAGATCCCTAGTCTTTCCTGCCCACTGCCAGCACAGACTCTCCCGCGGCTCTGCTGGATCGCTCTTCAAAATGGCCACTGAGACTTACAAGGGTGGCCTCCAAGACTTCAGCAGAAGTCTCGCGAGGCCGCCGCTGGAAGTCTTGGCGGCCATTTTTAAAGAGCAATCCGGCAGCGGGTGAGGGTCAGCGTCGGCAGCGGGCAGGCAAGACTGGGGATCTTTCCTGCCTGCCCCAAAGCATCCACTGGACAACCAGTTGCCTTCTTCAGGTATGGGACCCTGTAGCAGGTGGGAGTGAGGGAGGAAAGCCAGCTTGCCCTGAATAACAACCAGCTCGCAGAATTGTAAAAAATTTAACCACCGGCTCTTGCGAGCCGGTGCGAGCTGGCTCCAGCACACCACTGCCCTTGACCCTCATGACGCCTGATTCACACCTACCTCATTTGACCACAATATAACCTTGTATTTGTTATCAACTGAATTGGCAAACGCCTTTACGGTACTATGCAAGCCACATAGGTGGGAAAATGTGGGGTACAAATGTAACAAATAAATAAATAAATAAATAAACAAGCCAATCAGCATTTTTAACAATACTTAACAAGCAATAATGAGAATTAATTGGCAATAATTAGAATTTATGCGCACAATTTGCTAAGTGTATGCTGTAACTCACTGCGCATAAATTCTAATGTGCACATCCAAAAAGGGGTGTGGTTATAGGTGGAGAAATGGTCATTTCATGGCGTTCCCAAATTTACACGCATTGTTACAGAATATGGTCCTCTGCTCCTAAATCTATGTGCAGGGATTTATGCCATGTTTTCGCTGGTGTCAATGGATGCGTGTAGTTTTAGGTGCAAGGCTGTTGATTAAGGGTATTCTATATATTGCGCCTAAATCTTATTGAATACACTTAGGCAAAAGTGATTACCCCGCGGATTTTCTAGGCGCTATATATAGAATTTCCCCCATTATGTTTTTCATGCACACATGGGACTGTAAAAATTAGAGAGAACATAGAAGATCATGTGTATTTGTGTTTGTTTTTTCCAAGTATTACCTTGCTCACAGAAGCTGGCTTCTGGGGTTTCTATTGCATATTTTTGTCTAAATGTTTCTGTTTCAAATTTAATGATGGTGTATTTGTGTTCTGTGTCTGACTCGAAAGAGGAATTCTGCTAGCATGTAGTTTGTGTAGAGATCTGTAGCAATCTAATGCGTTTTGTTTTTTTTTCAGTAGGAGTTTAATGCTGCTTTTGCATAGCCTCTGCGACTGGTTGCAGAGGATACGGTTGCAACAAAAGCAGGACCTGGAGCGGTCTCCCTGATTGTCAGATTGTCCCCTTCAAGTGTATTGACACCTATTTGTAGGAACCCTCCCCCCCCCCCCCCCCCCCCCACACATAGACACACAGTTTATCATCCGATAAACTTGTAAGTAGTTATGTAATAGACGTATATTCAACAGGCAATCTGATGATGGAAAATGCCCCATTGTCAAAATCCTTGAAATTCCTTTGGAAAGAAAATTATCTAATTAGCTCAAGCAACACAGCTGTTCTCTGAAACAAATGGGAGCCAGGTGGATCTCTGAAGAATCATCAGTATATTTCACAGTGATGTGTCAACTAATGTAATTAGAAAGAATGAGTATAAAATGACTATATCACTCATTACTGCCTATACTCCTCTTCTAGGACTGAATTTTGGAGGCGTTACAGAAATTATACTGCTCACACTGGGCTACTAGGAATACTCTTTTGATCTATGATCTAATTATTTAGGAATATTGGCATATTTTCATGCACAGTAGAGAAGTGACATAAAAACATGAGAGGGCAATTCAGTCAGCTTAAAATTCAGCTGAATATTTTACTATTACCCAGATTTGTTAAGGAAATTTGTTAACATTTACCCACTGAATCTGTGGGGAATGTGATCAAATTCAGTGTGAATTCACTGTAAAGTCACTGACCTGGAGAAATCCACATTGAGGGAGTAGTTACTAACATGCATTTTGCCACTTCCTTAGCAGCAATCCAGACCGGTCAAAAAGCTTGGGTTATTTATTTAGATTTTGCTAACACCTTTTTCAGTAGTAGCTCAAGGTGAGTTACATTCAGTTACACTGGATATTTCTGTGTCCCAGCAGGGCTCACAATCTAAGTTTGTACCTGAGGCAATGGAGGGTTAAGTGACTTGCCCAAGATTACAAGGAGCAGGTGCAGGATTTGAACCAACCACCTCTGGATTGCAAGACCAGTGCTCTAACCACTGGGCCACTCCTCTGCTCTTAGCAGTAGGAGAAGACTAAGAACACTGACTGTGAGAACTGTATAAGACCCCTTTGCAATCATGCACCTACCAGAACCAGAGGCTGGTCATAAACATGTTCATTGGGAGGAGTGGCATGAGCCAGGACCACCGGTCCCCAGCTATCTACCCTCTCACGTGTGCCAGAAAAGGACTACGTCCTCTGGAAAAAAATGGCTTCACTGAGGGGTACCAAATTTACCAGGCTAGTATTTACATGCCTCCCAGAACCTCCCCTGGGCAGTGGCACCCTGATCTGTGCCCATAGGCCTATCATCCAGCAAGCATGGAACCTTGGGCTCCCCAAGTCCTTGCACTAGTTTATCCAACTTGTCTCCAAAAAGCATAGAGCTCTTGAAGGGCAGAGTGCAGAGCTTAGATTTGGAGGCCACATCTGCAGCCCAACTCTGCATCCATAGCACCCATCAAGCTGCCACCAAGAATGACATACTCTTTGTGGAAACCCTCAAAAGATCATACAAGGCATCTGCCAAAAAGAAATCACCCTGGCGGTGAATCCAAGATCCATTCCTCCCAACAAAAACATGATCTGGCTACCTACCCACCACAGACAGAAGTCTTAAGTGCCAGAATAGAGATATCAAAACTGTGCCTCAAAAGGGTCTCCAGTCTCTTGTCCTGCGGATCCTTCAGAGCAGTGCCATCATCCACCAGAATGGTAGTTTTCTTAGTGACCGTTGTCACCAAAGCACCCAGTGTAAGTGGCCTAGGGGAATTCCTATCTCCTTCCGGGATGGGATAGAATTTTCCCAAAGACTGTGTGTTGGGAGATTTTCACTCCACCAAAATCATGTCCCTTATAGGGAAGGCTCTCAAGTACCCTTCACTTAGGGGTCCACAGACTGGGCCGCACTCTCCACATACACCCCTGTCTCAAAATGGAGGACTATGGATACCTGCTGATAAGTTCAGCCAATTGTTCCCTATGGAAGAACTGCACCACCATAGGATCCTCCTCCTCACCAATGGCAAAGAACCCCCTTCAGGGTCCTCAATGTCCTCCTGCAAAAAGTCCTGCTGAACATCCAGGAAATTCTTCTCCCATGCTAACCAGGGCCTTTTTGCAGGGGCTCGCAAAGTCTCCTTCTCTGGAAACAAAACTGTCTGGACCCCTTCCTGATTGCCATGCCTGACGGTCTGAATCCAAAATGGCGGCAGTTCCCACCAAAATTTGGACCGCTGCTGAGGAACCTGCCAAAACTGGCTCCTGCACTTCAGCCATATGGGCTGAGGTCTACTGGGGAGAGGACCCTGAACTTGCACCAGGTGCCAATTTTGGAGGGACCAGGTCTTCCAGGTGTGACACCCCTGTGGAAGAATTGGCTCCCCGCAGCCAGCACTCCCAACGACAGCTGGCAGAGGCAAAACAAAGGGTTTTTTCCCCCCATTGTTTTCAAAATTTAAATTAGAATTCTTTAGAGATACACTCACCATTCTGGGGTTCCATCCCCCAGGCCTACCACATCAATCAGACTGCACAGGCTGCACATTTACCATCTGCTGGGAGACTGAGAAATACTGACTGGTTGAGAACTGCACAGAGGTCATATAAAATTCTCACAGTCAGTGTTCTCAGTCTCCATCTGCTGGTAGGAGTGCATAATCCTAAAGGATGCCTAAAGGAAAGAAAATGAGCAGGTAAGACCTAATTTCTCCTTAATGCACCTTAAATGGCAAAATTGTGTGCTATTTTATAGTAACACATGCTAGTTTAAGTCAATGTATGTTACATAAAAATGCATGCAAAGCACTTCAGGGTCCTTTTACTACTGCATGCTAACAATTAGTACAAACTAAATGATACGATAACCATAGGAATATAATGGGAGTCTTATCATTTAGTGTATGCTAATCGTTAGTGCCCACTAAATCTGTTAGCATGCCTTAGTAAAAGGACCCCTTCATTATTATGCAAATCAAATAATGCATGCATTGAACTTCAGAAGTAGGCTTTGTGCTGACATTGTTTTTCTGCCCAGGAGCACAGGGCCACTAATGTATGCCTGAGAGCCATCTTAAAGGGGCTTCTGAATTCACAATCAAAGCACAGAACCCCCTGAACACATCCCCTATCCCCCAAAGTTACAGTTAGGACACTCAGTCCAAGCTCCTCACCCCTTAATTTCCCCCAGACTTCTCAAGATCTCCAGTTAATGCCCATTCCCCACCCTCTGTAGGCCCAACTTATCTACTTTAGCTATCTCTAGTATGTAGTGGAACAAAGCAGGAGCGATCACCAGATGCTCCTACCTCACCTGGTTCGGGATTCAAAATGTTACCTCTAGACTCCTAGCAGGAGTCTCACAGTCCTATAGCTAGGACTTAAGCTGCCACATAAGGTCAAAAGACAGCTTGACTCTGAAAACTGTTAGGTGGAGAGGCTCCATTTTGAACTGGGAACCAGATTGGGTAGAAGCAGCTTGGGATCATCTTATCCCATTCCACTTGATAACAGAGATTGCTGAGGTAAGCCAGGGGAGGGGGCATTGACTAAGGATTGGGGTAGTCTAGAGTGGATGGGGTCTTAGAGTGGGGTTCCTGAAAGTGTCTTCATGGAGGTTAAATCTTTGTTTGGGTGGGTCTTTTCTGGGAGAGAAAGGAAAAGTAGGAGAGGATCCACACTTCTGTTGCAAATGCTCTGGCCTCTTAAAGAAGGCTCCCTGAAGAGTATGTAGCTATATGTTAGGGGCCCAATCCTAACTGGGAACAGAATTGCACTGCTTGCAAAGTTCATTGTGAGTTGCATTGTTCATATACAGCATGAGTTACTAAACTGCACTACTGGGCTAATGCTTGTTAGTGAGTCCTATGGTAAATCAAGCTACTGTAAAATATGATAATTTACCTCAGCTTAGTAATTAGCCACTATGAATCTGCCCATTGTAGATCCTACAGTTAGGCAAATCTGTTTGAGAATACAACTTCTTAACATACATTTATATCTATTTTGAAGTATAAATATATCCACCAAAGGTACACTTGTACTTTAAAAAATGAAAGGCCTGTGTAAATTCTCCTCCTGATTTTATTATGTCACTTCCCAACCCCTTTTCTGCAGTTGTTAAAAGTAGTCACGTGGAGGGTAATTTCATAATGGGGTACCTGTTTGAAATATCAAAAAAGATGCTTATTTGATCTCTATAATATGAAAGCAACATAGATGCCTATGGGTCGGGGCCATTATTATGGGTCCACCCGTGCAGTAGCCACACCCCTATAGTAGCCACACTCATTTTACCAGCCATGGAGCATATAAAAAGGTATCATTGAAATGGTACACAAGTCCCTAGGTCCAACAAAAGAGCCCTTATGACTGAGAAGTTCCGAGAGAAGAGAACATTTCTCTGGTAAGTGAACGCTATTTTGCTTTGTGCTTTGGGAACTTAAAGATTGGGGTTTAAAGGAAGAATTGTAGGTTAGTGTTAGGAAAATTAAAAATATAAAAAGCAAATTTTATCAACTAATCTCCATAGTCTTTTCCACTTAGTTTAAAAAAATTTGTACCACAGCATTAACAGATAGAATCTAGCAGGCACTGCAGGATCCAGTTTAGTCTTCCCACCGACCCTCCCCAACACCCACCCACCTCTAGGACAACTCTTCATTTATAGTCATTTCTTGTAATTAGGATAATAAGCAAGGAGTGCTCTTACAGAGTTTTAAATACATTTCATTACCACCTAAGAAAGAAACACTAACTAAATCATACAATATACTATATAAAATAAAAGACACTTTTATATTAGGCTAATATCCTTAATACTGTAGCAAGTTTTAAATTATTGAAAAACTCAAAAACACTAAGATGGAGTCAGCAGTCCAGCAGCGAGAGGGGTGCTATCAAGTCTTTTGCATTGAGTGTCACATGTATGATTATCTCCCAGTTGGTGAGATGTCATATGTGTGTGACAGATGCAAAGAGCTCCTAGCTCTCAGGGAACGTGTCCGTTCTCTTGAGGCTAGCGTAGCAGACTTGGTGGAGCTGAGGGAGACAGAGAGGTACATATAGGAGACCTACAGGGATGTTGTAGAGAAGTCCCACCTCCAGTCTGGTAGCCCTTGTGCTACCTTGGAGGAGGGAGGTCTCCTAGAAGGAGAGCATCACCCTGGTGAAGTAGGAAGTATTCCTATAGCCAGGACCTGCCCACCAGGGGATGTACTATCCTCTCGCACCGAGGATATGTCTCCAAATGCTGCCTGGGAGGGAAAGGTTAGGACAGCTGTTGTAGTTGGTGATTCGATTAGGCATATAGATAGCTGGGTGGCTGGTGGACGTGAGGATCGCCTGGTGATTTGCCTGCCTGGTGCGAAGGTGGTGGACCTCACACGTCACCTAGATAGGATTTTAGATAGTGCTGGGGAGGAGTCAGCTGTCTTGGTACATGTGGGTACCAATGACATAGGAAAATGTGGGAGAGAGGTTCTGGAAGCCAAATTTAGGCTCTTAGGTAGAAAGCTCAAATCCAGATCCTCTAGGGTAGCATTTTCTGAAATGCTACCTGTTCCACGCGCAGGGCCCAAGAGACAGGCAGATGATGTGTGGATGAGATGATGGTGCAGGGAGGAGGGTTTTAGATTTGTTAGGAACTGGACAACATTCTGGGGAAGGGGGAGCCTATTCCTAAAGGATGGGCTCCACCTTAACCAGCATGGGACCAGGCTGCTGGCATCGGCATTTAAAAAGGAGATAGAGCAGCTTTTAAACTAGAAATGGGGGGAAGGCTGACTGTCGCTCAAAAGTGCATGGTTTGGGATCAGGTATCTTTCAAAGATATCACCAAAACAGAGAAGACAGGGTATCCTGATAGTGAGGTTGCAAAAGAGACCGTAGTAGATCAGGTGTCCCTAAATAAAAATAAAAATCAGACAAAAGATTGCAAATTAGTACTGTCAAGTACTAAGCGTGATGTAAATAGGAGCAACAAACACAGTTTGAAATGTCTATATGCGAATATCAGGAGCCCAAGAAATAAGATGGGTGAGTTAGAATATATTGCACTAAATGAAAAATTAGATACAGTGGTGGAAATAAGTATTTGATCCCTTGCTGATTTTGTAAGTTTGCCCACTGACAAAGACATGAGCAGCCCATAATTGAAGGGTAGGTTATTGGTAACAGTGAGAGATAGCACATCACAAATTAAATCCGGAAAATCACATTGTGGAAAGTATATGAATTTATTTGCATTCTGCAGAGGGAAATAAGTATTTAATCCCTCTGGCAAACAAGACCTAATACTTGGTGGCAAAACCCTTGTTGGCAAGCACAGCGGTCAGACGTCTTCTGTAGTTGATGATGAGGTTTGCACACATGTCAGGAGGAATTTTGGTCCACTCCTCTTTGCAGATCATCTCTAAATCATTAAGAGTTCTGGGCTGTCGCTTGGCAACTCGCAGCTTCAGCTCCCTCCATAAGTTTTCAATGGGATTAAGGTCTGGTGACTGGCTAGGCCACTCCATGACCCTAATGTGCTTCTTCCTGAGCCACTCCTTTGTTGCCTTGGCTGTATGTTTTGGGTCATTGTCGTGCTGGAAGACCCAGCCACGACCCATTTTTAAGGCCCTGGCGGAGGGAAGGAGGTTGTCACTCAGAATTGTACGGTACATGGCCCCATCCATTCTCCCATTGATGCGGTGAAGTAGTCCTGTGCCCTTAGCAGAGAAACACCCCCAAAACATAACATTTCCATCTCCATGCTTGACAGTGGGGACGGTGTTCTTTGGGTCATAGGCAGCATTTCTCTTCCTCCAAACACGGCGAGTTGAGTTCATGCCAAAGAGCTCAATTTTTGTCTCATCTGACCACAGCACCTTCTCCCAATCACTCTCGGCATCATCCAGGTGTTCACTGGCAAACTTCAGACGGGCCGTCACATGTGCCTTCCGGAGCAGGGGGACCTTGCGGGCACTGCAGGATTGCAATCCGTTATGTCGTAATGTGTTACCAATGGTTTTCGTGGTGACAGTGGTCCCAGCTGCCTTGAGATCATTGACAAGTTCCCCCCTTGTAGTTGTAGGCTGATTTCTAACCTTCCTCATGATCAAGGATACCCCACGAGGTGAGATTTTGCGTGGAGCCCCAGATCTTTGTCGATTGACAGTCATTTTGTACTTCTTCCATTTTCTTACTATGGCACCAACAGTTGTCTCCTTCTCGCCCAGCGTCTTACTGATGGTTTTGTAGCCCATTCCAGCCTTGTGCAGGTGTATGATCTTGTCCCTGACATCCTTAGACAGCTCCTTGCTCTTGGCCATTTTGTAGAGGTTAGAGTCTGACTGATTCACTGAGTCTGTGGACAGGTGTCTTTCATACAGGTGACCATTGCCGACAGCTGTCTGTCATGCAGGTAACGAGTTGATTTGGAGCATCTACCTGGTCTGTAGGGGCCAGATCTCTTACTGGTTGGTGGGGGATCAAATACTTATTTCCCTCTGCAGAATGCAAATAAATTCATATACTTTCCACAATGTGATTTTCCGGATTTAATTTGTGATGTGCTATCTCTCACTGTTACCAATAACCTACCCTTCAATTATGGGCTGCTCATGTCTTTGTCAGTGGGCAAACTTACAAAATCAGCAAGGGATCAAATACTTATTTCCACCACTGTATAATAGGCATCTCTGAGACCTGGTGGAAGGAGGCTAACCAGTGGGACACTGTCATACCGGGTTACAAATTATATCGTAGTGATAGGGTGGATCGAATTGGTGGAGGGGTAGCATTGTATATTAACGAGAGCCTTGAATCTAATAGATTGAAAATTCTGTAGGAAACAAAACACTTCTTGGAATCACTGTGGATTGAAATTCCATGTGTAAAGGGGAAAAGGATAATGATAGGAGTGTACTACCGTCCGCCTGGATGAACAGACGGATGCAGAAATGTTAAAGGAAATTAGGAATGCAAACAAACTGGGCAACACAATAATAATGGGTGATTTCAATTACTCCAATATTGACTGGGTAAATGTAACATCGGGACATGCTAGGGAGGTAAAATTCCTTGATGAAATTAAGGACAGCTTTATGGAGCAGCTGGTACAGGAACTGACGAGAGAAGGAAAAATTCTAGACCCAGTCCTTAGTGGAGCGCATGATCTGGTGCGGGCAGTAATGGTACTGGAGCCGCTTGATAACAGTGATCATAATATGATCGGATTTGATATTAGCTTTGAAGTAAGTATACATAGGAAATCAAATATGTTAGCGTTTAACTTTAAAAAAGGAGACTATGATAAAATGAGAAGAACGGTGAAAAGAAAACTTAGAGGAGCGACTGCAAGGGTCAAAAATTTACATCAGGCATGGATGCTGTTCAAAAACACCATCCCAGAAGCCCAGGCCAAATATATTCCACGTATTAAAAAAGGAGGACGGAAGACCAAACGACAGCTGGCGTGGTTAAATAGTGAGGTGAATGAAGCTATTAGAGCTAAAAGAAAATCCTTCAGAAAATGGAAGAAGGAACCGACTGAAAATAATAAGAAACGGCATAAGGAATGTCAAGTCAAATGCAAAGCGCTGATTAGGAAAGCTAAGAGGGTCTTCGAAAAAAAGATTGTGTTGGAGGCAAAAACACATAGTAAAAGTTTTTTTTAGGTATATTAAAAGCAGGAAGCCGGCGAAAGAATCAGTTGGACTGCTAGATGACCGAGGAGTAAAAGGGGCAATCAGGGAAGACAAAGTCGTAGCGGAGAGATTAAATGAATTCTTTGCTTCGGTCTTCACCAAGGAAGATTTGGGTGGGATACCGGTGCCGGAAATGGTATTCAAAGCTGACGAGTCGGAGAAACTTAATGAATTCTCTGTAAACCTGGAGGATGTAATAAGGCAGTTCTACAAACTGAAGAGTAGCAAATCTCCTGGACTGGATGGTATTCATCCCAGAGTACTGATAGAATTGAAAAATGAGCTTGTGGAGCTATTGTTAGAAATACGTAATTTATCCTTAAAATCAAGTGTGATACCAGAAGATTGGAGGGTGGCCAATGTAACGCTGATTTTTAAAAAAGGTTCCAGAGGAGATCTGGTAAATTATAGACCGGTGAGCCTGACATCAGTGCGGATGGTGCACATGGGAGTGGATGGTGCACATGGATGGAAGGGATGAGAGGAGATGGTACATATGAATGGAGTGGAGGGGATGGGCAGAGAGAGGGAGGAGGTGGTACACATGGATAGATGGGAAGTGAAGGGGAGACTTGTAAAAGAAGATAGATCTGAGAAGGAAGTAGAACAATGGAAGAAAGCTGAATGTGAAAAATTTATGCCAAAGATGGATGTAGGACAGAAAGTGAAGAAGGAGAGAAAAGAAACAGCTAATGGACAAGGAGGCCCTAGAAATAGAGTTAAGAGTACAGACAAAGGAAAGTGCAACCAGAAACTGGGAAGGAACAAGAGGATCAGAAAAATAAAATCACTTTGAATAGGCTGTGTCGGCATTATTACACTGGCAGCTGCTAGTGTGGCTTTGTAAAAGCGGGAGGGGGGGTAAGAAAGTTAATTTGCATAGGAAATCTGATAAACCGTTTAGTAAAGAAATATTGAAACAAAAATGTAGAAAATTGGAGAGAAAATGGAGAAAATTTTCAACAAAGGAAAATAAAGATTAAAGAATGTAATAAAATATACAAATCTATAATAGCATGTAGCAAGAAAGAATACTATTCTAAAATAATAGAGACAGACAAAATGGACTTTAAGAAATTATGCAAACTAGTGAATCTTTTGATCAAAGTAGACGATTAGGTCAGCTATTCCCAATGCTGCTGATTTAGGGCCCCTTTTACTAAGCTGTGGCAAAAGGGGGCCGGCGCTGGCTTCGGCGTGTATTTTACACACGTGCCAAGGCCCCCTTTTTACTGCAGCTGGTAAAAGGGAAGTCTCGCTTTCGTACAGGAAATGGCTGGGCGGTAAGTAAAGCACTTGCCGCATGGCCATTTCGGGGGGAGCCCTTACCGTCACCAATTAAGGTGGCGGTAAGGGCTCCCGCATTAACCCAGTAGTAATCTGGCAACGTGTGACACTGCCTGATTACTACCAGGTACACTCTGGCGCTACAAAAATAAATACATTTTTGTAGTGCCAGAAATGACAGCGCGCTAGGGGTGGGAAGTACCGCCAAGCTGCTGCGGTAGCCCAGCAGTACTTAATGTATAGCGAGCAGTAAGCCCGCATTGGGCTTACCATTGCTTAGTAAAAGGAGCACTTCTCTTTTATTTCTGAAATAAAAAGCTAAGTGAGAAGGAATTACATACTTCTAAATAGGAATCTCTGTCAAAATTTAGGGGCCCTGTTTACTAAGCCATGCTAGAGGCACGTTAACATTTTTAATGTGTGCTAAGCATCAGCATGCGTTAACTGTGTAGATGCCCACAATATTTCTATGGGCATCTACACGGTTAGAGTGTGCTAATTTTTAGCACACACTAAAAATGCTAACTCACCTTAGTAAACAGGGCCTTAGGTGTAGAAAATATAGGGCCCTGTTTACAAAGACACACTAGCAGTTTTAGCATGTGCTAGCCATGTAGATGCCCAAAATATTCCTATGGGCATCTACACAGTTAGCGTGCGCTAAAAACGCTAGAGCGTCTTGGTAAACAGGGGTCATAGAGATCTTAGGTTTGTTGTTGTTATGGTGGAAGATGTTACAGGACTACTGGGAAAATATGCAAATTTTGAGTGGATTTGGTATTCAGGATTAAATCCTGAGTTGGTTCCAAGGTTTTCTATCTAGGCGATCATTTCAAGTAAAAATTCAAGATGTTCTATCTAATTCTTGGAAAGCTTGCTGTAGAGTCCTGCAGGGTCACCACTTCCTTTTACTTTATTCAGTGTCTTATTGAATAAATTCCATTGAGAGTTGCTATTGAGGAAATTAATGCAAAATCATGTATGTATGCAACGATATCACTGTATAATTCCCTATACCTAAAGACAGGAATATGTTAAATGGGATATAAAAATGTCTCAGTCTGATAGAAAATTGGATAATTTCTCATTAGCAAAAATTAAGCAGAGAGAACACTAAGGTCTCCTTTTACTAAGGTGCACTAATAGATTTCCTGCACACTAACAATTAGTGCACGCTAAGTGCTATAAAGCACATAGGAATAAAACAGGCTTCTTAGAATTTAGCTAAATCCATAAAATCAGCATTCACATCATACCATGCTCTGAATTTCACATGAACACAGAGGAGTGTGGTAGCCGTGTTAGTCCACTCTTAAGGTTATCAATAGAAATCAAACAAAAGAAAACATGGAAAAGAAAATAAGATGATACCTTTTTTATTGGACATAACTTAATACATTTCTTGATTAGCTTTCGAAGGTTGCCCTTCTTCCTCAGATAAATTCAGTAAAACTCATGTCTGGCATAACAGAGGGCCACAGCTTTCTTAACAAATATTACTTAATTAAGAAATATAACAATATCAATTCATAACAGCCAATTGCAAAATTCCCCCCAAAAGAGGCCTTTTCCCAGTACCTGAAGCCAGTTGGTATTGAACTGGCCTAAAAAAACAGCTATCAAACCCCAAAGTCTGCGGCAATGCAGGACTCACCAAATACTCTTGGCAGTGCCACACACGATGTAGCATGTACTTTACATTCATCCAATTCCCCAGTTTACAACAGTCTCCCTAGCAGTTCACAAACACCCCCAAATTGCGCCCATCTAAAGCTGCGACCACACACCCAAATACATCCAGACCCACAGACGAACCCCCCCCCCCCCCCCCAGAAAAGACACCTGGAGGGAGGGAAGGGTGGGTGACCACCTCAACTCCCACACCCGCTCCCGATGATACACATCCCTCCCCAGAACAAAAACTGCCCGCCAAAACCTCAGTACACCCAACATTCCACATCATCTTCCTAGTAACCCTATTCATCAAATCAGAGACCTCATAACTAATCTCCCACCCTACCCTCAGTAGTAAAAAAAATATTTTGTACTTTTAAGGAAACTTAGCTCAAAATATTTTTGAATGGTTCTATCAGTTTTCAGTCTTATTGTTCAAACTTTGCTACTTTCTCAGATAAATTACTGTTATATTGTCTATGTTGGTTGCTCTAAGGCATTAATTAAGACGTTCCAAATGATTCAGAACACACAATTAGGGTGGTGCATTCTATTCATCAATTCAATTCTATTACACCTTCTTTTCTTAGACTGCATTGGCTACCAATTGAAGTCAGAGTCCAATTTAAATTGTATATTATGATATTTAAAATACTTTATAGTAATGCACTGATGTATATGGTGGAATACATAGAGTTTTTAAATGGAAGCAATATACATTCCTGTTAGGGCCAGTTGATGTTATGCTTTCCTACTGTGAAAAAGATTAAAGGCTCCTTTTACACAGCAGTGCTACCAGTTAGTGGCACATTGAATGTGAAGAAGCCCATTCAGTTCCCATGGGCTTCTTTGCATTCAGTGCATGCTAATTAGTAGCACCACTTTGTAAAAGGATCCATAAGAGGGGCATTTTCAAAAAACGTCTAAGTAAAAAAAAAAAAAAAGTTCTGTACATAATGTCCCACAAAACTCCAGACATTTCACAGCCACAATCAAACAGGAAAAACATCTAGATTTCCTATTTGATTAGGGCTGTGAGATGGATTTTTGGCACTGAAACATCCAAAATAAATAGCCATTTTCCAAAGTAAAACGTTGTACTTCTGAACAACAAAAAAACAGGGACATGAACATCTGTCTGGTATCATTTTCAAAAGTGTGGCCCCACAGCCCTTTCAACATAACAGAGGAGTAGCTTAGTAGTTGGTTCAGTGGCCTTGAAACCAAAGGACATAGGTTCAAACCCCATTCTAGCTCTTTTTTTTGGTAAATGTGATCCCTCAAGGACCTGAAAATTACCTACTGTACCTGAATATACACCACTTCAATAGCCTTCAGGCTTGCAGGTAGGTATTTTTCTTTTTCTGGAAAGTTCAGAATTATGTAAAAAAAGAATATAAGTGGGATTTGAACCTGGGTTTCTTGGTTCACAGTCTACTGCACTAAGCAGTAAGTTACTCCTCTGACTAGCTTACTGCTTAGTTTAGAATGGTCATAATACCTGCAGCAGTCATAGAGCTTGGTTTTCCTTTCCAGTTTCATTTTCAGGGGAGAGGGAAGAGGACAGCAACCACTGGGGGATTAAGGAGGGTTCATGCCTTAATCCATCCAGTGGTCAGCTGCTCAATTAGAATAACCTTTTGTAACGTGGACATGACTGAAACAGGTCTAGATAAAAACATCTTTCATTTTAAAGATGGATGTTTCTTCCCATTTGAAAATTCCTGTTCGACGTCCCCAAGAAAACCCCAAAATGATTAGTGAACAAGGTTGTCAAAAGATTTAATAGTTTTATTGAACTATGTACAGATGTTGCTATACAGATATATAAAGGCGTTGAAATATTAGCAATTTTAAAAGCTCTGTTTTGAAATAACCGTGAAATGTATAGAAGCCTATATACTATATACCACACACCAGCACTCTTAACCAGTTACTTTTTCTTCTAGCCAGTATTCTTTTCACCAATTAGTTTAGCATTTTTTGATACATTAATCCTTTTGTCTAAGCAACAACTCCTGATTCCTTTCTATCACTCTAGGCTGAGTCTTTTTCTCGGTGTGGGCCTGTGTTCCACCCCTTACTCCTTCCCTCTGTCATTCCTGGTCCTCTCCCACCAAGTCCCTAAGTCTCACCCCCCTGCTGGAACACTCTGGACTGGTGGCTGCTAAATGTCCAACTGAGTCGAATTAGTTTGGCATGTACCCGCTGCTAATCTCCAAGTGCCAATTGCGATTCCTGGGGCTGTCTCTTCCACTAAGTCTCTGGTGCCAATGAGTACCCCATGAGCCACTGTTCTACTTCTGGTGCCAATTACACCCCAGAAGCTTTCTGCCACTAAACCATGGGTGCCCCTTAGTACCCCCTAATACCTCTAAATACCTTGCCCTGAGTTGTCTCCTAGGGGTTGATATGCCCCAAGCCCACTCTCAAGGGCTTCCTCTACCACTGGTCCTGGGGTCCAACTGGATCCTCAAGGTTTTCTACCTCACCCTGAGCCACTCCCAAGGACCGATTGCCCTGAGTGCCTCTCAATGGTTACCCATCTACCTGAGATGCCTCTAGGGCAGGGCCGGTGATAGGGTTTCGGTCACCCCCTGCAGCCTATTAGTCAGCATATCCAGCATCTCCTTTCTCCTCCCAACCCCTTCCCTCCCCTGTCTAGCACCTTCTCTCTCCCCTCCCCTTAGTGAGAGCAATACAAACTCCTCCAGTACCAGACACCTGCCCCCAGTGCTTTTTTTGTAGGAAAAAAAGGTACTGGTACTCATTATGGGTAATCTTAGGGTTGGGATCCCTATGGCTCCACCCCTACAGTAGCCACATCTATAGTAGCCCCAGCCCTTTTATCAGCCATGCTGCATATAAACAGGCACAATTGAAAATATTATACCAGTATAGAAGAAAAATAACTTGTGATTTTTTTTTCATTATATATAATTTGTGTAAGCTGTTACAGCTCTAGTACACCCAAAATGGCACAAACCAAATTAACACACAGACCAGGAATTAGGAGAACAGTCTTGCAAAATCTGAAACACAATATGCTATCAAAATCTCAGAACCTAACAAACAGATCCCTAATCAGACACTTGGCCTTGCAGTCACACATTCAGAACAGAGATAGCTCCTCTTCAAATTCTTCAAAAATGAATCTGAAATCCTAAGAAGCTAGACTTTGCATGCAGCACAATACCAGAAAAACAGAAAGAAACATGTTTCTTCCTATACAGTGCAAAATAAGACAGCAGATGTAAACTTTCAAATTGGACATATTCCAAACACTAAAATGAAAATAAAATGATTTTTTTCTACCTTTGTTGTCTGGTGACTTTGTTTTTCTGATCATGTTGGTCCTAGTCTCTGATTCTGCTGCTCTCAACCTGTTCTCTTAACTCCATTTCCAGGACTTCCTTTCCATTTATTTCTTTCCTTTCTTCTTCATTTCTTGCCCTGTATCCATAAGTAAAAGCTGGATTCTCAATGGACTTGACTGGAGGAGGTATAGAGTGGATCCAGCTTTTGCCTATTTTCTCCATCCATTTGCAGTTTTTCTCCTCTCTTCCCTTTCCCTGATCTCCATCCATATGCATCTCTTTCCTCTCTCTTCCCTCCCCTGCATCCATGTCCACCATTCCTCCTCTTTTCCCTCCATCCATGTGCATCTCCTTCCATTCCCTTCCACCCATGTCCAGCATTTCTCCTCTCTCCCCTCCCCTCGACCCATGTGCATCTCTTTCTGCTGTCTTCTCTCTCCTCCATCCATATCCAGCAATTCTCCTCTGTCCCTTGCCCTCCCCTCCATCCAGGCCCAGCAATTCTCCTCTCATCCCTGCCATCCCTTCCATCCATGTCCAGCAATTCTCTCTGCCCTCCATCCATGTCCAATGAATCTCCTCTCTCCCCTGTCCTCCCCTCCATCCATCCACATCCAGCAATTGTCCTTTCCCCCCTGTCCGCTCCACCATCCATCTACGTCCAGCAATTCTCCTCTCTCCTCTGCCCTCCCATCCACTTCCAGCAATTCTCCTTTGCTCCCTATCCTCCCCTTCCTTCCATATCCAGCAATTCTCCTTTACCCCGTAACTTCCCTTCCCATCCAAGTCCAGTGATTCGCTGCTGCCCCCACCTGCCCCCTTTCAACCTCCAAGTTCCAGTCTTAGCCCTCTTCTCAGCTGCTGCTAGTTCCAGTTCCAACCCCAGCCCCCACCTGCCCAGCCTCTTATCCTTAGACAGCCCCCCTTTTGTTTCTGCTGACCTGCATTTAAATCTGTTTTACCTTAAAGTCAAAGCTGCAGCTCCAGCAGCAGACAGTGAAATTCTCCTCTCTCCCCTGCCCTCCCCTCCCATCCATATCCAGTGATTCTCCTCTCTTCCCTCTATCCATGTCCAACGTGATTCTTCTCTCTCCCCTGACCTGCCCTCTCCTCCCATTCATGTCCAGCAATTCTCCTTTGGCCCCATCCTCCCCTCCCATCCAATCCATGTACAGTGATTCACTCCAGCCCCCACCTGGCCCCCTTTTCAGCCTCAGAGTTCCAGTCTTAGCCCTCTTCACAGCTGCTGCTAGTTCCAGTTCCAACCCCAGCCCCCCCACATGCCCACCCTATTCTGCTGTGACAGCCCCCTTTTTGTTCCTGCTGCCCTGTGTTTAAATCTGTTTTACCTCAAAGTCAAAGATGCAGTGGCAGCAGCTGACAGTGAAAGAAGCAGGCTCATCTCGAGCCTTCCCTTCCTTCACATTGTCCCGCCCTCACGGAAACAGGAAATGACATCAGAGGAAGGCAGGACACTGAGAGGGAAGGGAAGTCTCGAGGCTAGGCTGCTTCCATCACTGCTGCTGCCGCTGTCACTTTGATGTTGAGGTAAAACAGATTTAAACATGGGGTGGGAGCAGTAGCGTTCCTAGGGGGGCTGACACCCGGGGCGGATCGTCGATGTGCCCCGATGTGCCCCGCACCCTGGGTGCATCGCCCCCCCTGGATGCAGCGCGGACCCCCCCCCCCGGTAAAAGGACACCCCCCGCGAAGGAACCCCCCCGGGTGCACGTCACTGGGGGGGGGGGAGGGTGCCACGCGCGCCTGTCCTCCGTTGTTCCATGCTTCCCCCAGCGGCGTGCACCCGGGGCGGACCGCACCCACCACCCCCTCCTATGAACGCCACTGGATGGGAGGAAGAAAAAGGGGGCTGTCGTGAGAGCTGAGGGCAGGCAGGTGGGGATCGGGGGCTGCAGCTGGAACTGTGAGTCTCCAGAGTTTGGTGCCCCCCTGCCATGCTTACCAGATTGTGCCGGCACTGTTCTTGGGATCCTACTGTGGCCCAGAATACCAGCTCTTAGAAGAGTTCTGTGACCAATAGTCCATCCCCCCCCTCCTCCCAGAGGGCAATCTCTTCTCCACCAGTCTTAAAGAGGAGCCTCTAGAGTACTTTTCCCTGCTGTAGTCCAGAATATCAGCTGATAAGAGAGCTCTGCAATCTGCAGTACCAAGGTTTTCTCAATAGAGAGCATCCTCTTCTTTCCAAGTCTTCAGGAGGAACTCATAGGGTACTTTTCCCTGCTGCAACCCAGAATACTAGCTCTTAACAGTGCTCTATGACCAACAGTTCTAGTGTTTCTCCTATAGAGAACAACCAACTAACTCAGCCAAAAGGCCAAGCACATACTCTCTGAATATCAAAGAACTGAAGACTCAGGATCCTCCTCTTCCCAGTCAAAAGGTCACTGTCAGTGCATTCCTCTTTTATTACAGTGAGCAAATTCTCTGTGTGTTTACATTACTAAACACATTTTACTTTTACTCTCTTTAGTGGATAACATCCACCAAAGTGTGTAATTATCATAATGTGCTGCCCATCTCCCTCTTTGCCTAGCTCAGCCTTGTAACACTTCATCAAATTGATACATTTCTACTACAGGTTGGCTGCCAGGCAAAATGGATTAAAAACCTTTCTTATTTTCTCAGTATAATACAGACAGAGAAAATCTGCTTTTAAAACTCACTGTGAACAAAGATCTCCCCAATTTCTCATCAAACCCTCCTTTATTGGGGGGGGGGGGGGGGAGGGTGACATTGGAAAAAAGTATATTGTTTTTAACAATTAGGTAATTTAAGTTTGAATTTTATATATAATTTCAATTTAGCCATCCATCTGTTTATTTTTCCAATGACTTCATCCTACTCAGTTTGTCCATCTAGGTCTCAACTGCCCTTGCCCCACTGGTTGCCTATTAGATATTTCATTGTATTATACTGACATTATGAACATCATATCTATGTTATTTGATTATTCTAATGTGTGTCTATTAAGGGGTTTCCTTTGTATTGTGCTGATATTGTGAATATTATGTTATATGAATGAACTTTTCATGTTATCTATTTTGATGTATTATTTGTACTCTGCTGATATTTATCAAATTTTTATTGTTCTTCTGTGCTGTTTAATTGCATATATTTCCAATACCATATTCTGTTAATTTTGTTTCTAGGATTCAGTTTGCCATGTTCAAGTCTATCTCATTGATTGTATTTATGCTTATGTTTGATCATTTCATTTTTTATTACATTGATAACAAAATTGTAAGTTTTATTCCAAGTTGTACATGCTTTACACTACACTTGAATCTCTTCATAAAAGTGGTTAATAAATCCCAATAAATAAATACATATAACTCTTTTACTGCTTGTAGTCACTTGAGAAGTTTAAGAATGACATTACTCTTTTGACAGATATTCACTATTTTAGATCCTTGCTCAATGAGGCGTTTTGTGATAGGCATGGAGTAAGAAAACAAAAATTCTTCAGCAGAGCCCTCAGGGGATAATGCACATGTCCTGCAATGAGAAGATTGCCATGGACAGCTGTTTCTCATGAAAAGCAGAGCAAACATTCATGTTAAATTAATATCAGATAAAAGATCACAGAACACGTTAGTCTTGCATCAGTTTTTGATGTTTGTATTTTTGTATGTGCCTGAAGGAAACTGAACCATTTATGCACAGGTGTACAGTGAGTCTGTCATAAGGTAAACTACATAATTTCCCAATTTCTGATGCATTTACTTACCTTTTGTTATTGCAGTTTGTGGAAATCCATAGTAGATAAAACACTATTTTTTTCTCTGTTATTCTAGGGAGGGCTATCCTTTCTTCTGTTTTCTTTTTCTTTCTTAGTTGCTTTCTTTTTAACTTTTGTTAACCACCCAGCAGCACAATATATATATATTCCCTTGATGAGTTTTGTTTTAGTGAACATAGATACTGTTTTAAAGAACTTTCTTGGAGGCATGGGAAGCAGAGACCACAGAAAAAAACAGGAGGTAAACAACATGAAAGATATGGTTCTTCACAATTTTGGAGCCAAGAATAGACCATGAGATTTGATCAGATTTTGGATTAGAACTGTTTTTTGATGACTCAGCCTACAATTTCAGGCATGAGATGTGAAAGTTAGAAAAGAACACCTTTTTGAATGGACTAGAGGACATATAAGAAGCTGTCTTATCTGGTGTGGGCATTGTCTTGACCATTTTGGAGTGGGCATCTTCCAAAAAGTACCGGAATAGGGTAGGATACAGCAGGGAGAGAGAGTTTGGGATGGTATAGGCCATGATGAAAAATATGGAAAATAATAGATAAAAAGTGAAAAAAAATATGTCATAACTTTTCCCCACGAAATTCAGCCAAGAAGCACAATCTACTCCTTGGGCGTACTCCTGCAGTGTGGGCCACCACAGCATGGATATTGCTGCTAGGGAGAACTTTATAGCAGAGATGAATGACTTCTGCTTACATCAATCTGGGTTTGGGGATAAGGTTACAACAGGAGAACAGGTAAACTGAGAATTCATCAGAGGTGAGGAGTGTCAATCTGGGTCACAGGTGGGGGAGAACAGGCAAACCAGGAGAGAGATTTCACATCTTACAATAGAGTAGGTTCTCAAGAGATAAAAGTAGATCTTCCTGGCAGGTGGCTGTTGAAACTGAAGCTCACAAGTTCAAGGCTGATTTGTACATGCTAGGAATAAACACTGGAAAGAAACCTGTTTTTTTTTGTTTGTTTTAATGTCCTTTTGCATTAGACTCAAATTTAGCTGAGTTCAGTACCTTTATTGTGGATGGCTCATTCAGTCTCTTGAAGAGAATCCTGAGTCTTGAATATTAGACTAAACAAGAACTAGGATTGCTCAAGATAAGTCTTAATACCATTGCACCTCCAAAAAGTACATCTAGCACAAAAGGTTACTCAGAAATTACTAAAAGCAAAGAGCCAATCAAAAAACAGAAACTAAAATTACCAGAAAAATAAGACACAGCTAGGCATGGGCTGGGTATAGCAGACTTTCAAAAAGCTGAATATCTGTTTCTGGAAGGCACTTGCCTTCCAATCTGAAGGTCACTTGTTGAAATCTGGCTGGTGCCTGATAGCTATTAACCCTCGGAAAAAATGAATTTTAACTACACTGGAAAAACCTTGCCATCTCTGGGCTTATTCCTGTTGTTTTGGGTAAGAAACAATATAAAATGACAAGGGACAAGTAGCCAAAACTAGGTATTCAAGTCATTTCAAATTAATGCACTTCCCTAGTTTAGGCTACATTCCAATTTTATTTTCAAATAAGTGGCCCAAGTCCTTTCATGTTATCTTTATGCAGGGGTAGACTGAGACTACTCGGGGCCCTAATACCATTTTGCTGCTGCTGCTGCTGCTGCTGCCACCACCACCACCACCAGTGCCCCATCCCTGCCATGCTGCCTTCCTCCCACTGTGTTGCTGCTGTCCCCCTCCCCCCACCTTGAAGGGCCCTGGTGGTCTAGTGCCTGTCTGCCTGGCGCACCGCCGTGTTTACAAAATGGCAGCCCAGACTGCCCATGGTAATCTCACCTCTTGCGAGACTACCACGGAAGTCTCAGTAGCCATTTTGTAAACACAGTGATGCAACCAGGGAGAATAGCGGCAGCATCCACTAGACCACCAGGGCCCCCTGGGGGCTGTAGTATCAGGTGGTGGGCAACCATGCTGGGCCCCCTAGAGCCTCTGGGCCCTTGGGCACTGCCGGTTGCCCAAATGTTCAGTCCGCCCCTGTCTTTATGCCAGTGTGACAGAAAGTAGGATTTGCTTTCAAAACATCCTGGGCAAACCTGTGAATGGAGATACTTGGATATTGAAAGGGGCAGACTCAGGACTAATGTCAGGAAGTATTTTTTCACAGAGAGGGTGGTGGGAAAGCTGTTTTGCATTCTTATCTTGATGGAAATGAATAAAACAAATGTGAATGAAACTGAACCAAATGGGTGATTTGATCCAAAAGCTGGCCAGAATATTTTTGATGTGCACATTCCTAAACATTACTGATAACAAATTAAACATAAATCAAACAGAAGATGGCGACGAAGTAGGTGGACGTGTCCTGAGTCCCTCCGTAGCGCTACACCCAAATTATAAAGGGAGGAGATCCATGCCTGCCTGATGTGAGGGCTGAGAGTGTCGGGAATTACAGACAGTGAGATCGGCTGCTAGAAAATGAAACGGAGGTGATCACATTAAAGAGGAGAAGGAGGGGGTACCCTGGTCGCCACATGGGCGGTGGACGGCGATTGTGGAGACGGGAAGCAGTCATTGTGGATGGGAGGCTACAGCAGCCTTGGTGAGCGGCGGAGCGGTGAGGAGGACGGAAGCGGCAGAGAAACCAGTGAGCCACGGAGGCACTGTGGGGCTGTTTGTCAGGTGCGGCAGGAGAGCTGAAGAATTGGGGCCTGGCGGAGTTGGTGTCCTGGTTCGGGGCGGAGGCGGGAACCCATGTGAGTGGCTGGCGGAGTGTGGAGGAAAATCATCAGGAGCACTGCTGGTGAGCAGGACTGTGCATTGCAGACAGTTGGAGGGGAGCATAGTTTATTATCCACACTCTAGAATTGCTAACGAGGAGACGCAAGTAAGGCTGTCGGTCGGTAGAGGAGAGTTTGATTGGATGGAGCTGTACTTGGCCCCTATGCTGTAGAAAGGATTGAGTTTCTGAAGGATAGTATCTGTAGACAGAGAAAAAGAGGAGCACTATTTGGAACAGACAGACCCGTGGGAATTTGCGGGTTATGGACTGGAAGGGCAGTTTAAGTGCAGAAATTTACAGGAGCTTGGACTCGAGGAAGTGAAGCCTGGAGACTCAAGAGGGGTCTTGAAAGATATCTTCAGGGGGAAGGATCCCTGAAGAATGCCACCCAAGAGGGGGTTGGAGAGGTTTCGTTATACCACCAAGCAAGGGGAAAAGACCTTAGTGGCGGCAGCAGGGACAGAAGGGAACGGAGCGAAGATGACGGTGAGTCCCGAGGGGGCCAGAGAAGAGCGGGCGGAGGAGGGCCCTGAAACCAATGATAAACGAGAGATGGGAAATTGGTTTCAGAATCTGAAGGCTGATTTTGCAAGAGTCAGACAGGACATACAAAACGCTCTAAGAGAAATCCGAGCTGAAATTCGTGATTTGGGAATGGGTGTTGGAGAGGTGGAGGAGGGGATGGAGATTTGCAAGCAAGATGTGGAAAAACTGCAAGAAGTGGTGCATGAAGACACGCAGGAATTACAACAGTTTAAGGAGCAGGTGGAGAACCTGGAGAATAGATTGCGCCGTAATAATCTGAGATTTAAGGAAATCCTGGATTCTGATATATTTAACAATTGCGAAGTGGTGGTTCGAGAACTGTGCGGGTTCATTTTGAATGGCAAAGATGGGGGACAACTGCCAGACCTGGGAATTCAGAGAGCACATAGAGTAAATGGCCCATAACGGGACTGCCGCCAGAGAGACATTGTGGTGTGTTTTGCTGACTTCCCTATGAAGAAGAAGATATTGACTAAAGCAAGACAGCAGAAAGAAATCATATGGAAAAATTGTAAGATTGCAGTGTTCCAAGACTTGCCTGGACTACATTACAAAAGCGTTTATCCTTTAGAGAAGTTACAATATTTATGAGAGCCAAAGGGATTCGATATAAGTGGCTATTTCTATTCGGGATGTGGCTAACAGTGGATGGTAAATCGCGCAAGGTCAAGACACCGGAAGCGGCATGGGCAACACTGCACTCGTTGGGGTGCAGGGATGTTTCAGTTCAGCAGGAGTTGCGGGCGCCTTCCGGGGAACCCAGAGCGGATTTGGCGTGGCAAAAAGTGGTGGCGCAGGGAAAGACTCTAATAAACAAGCATCATGAGGAACTATAGACTTGTATATGACTGGAGGTGGATTGTTCTTACCATTGGGGAGGTTGTGATGAGAAAGGCGGGTTCTTAGAAGGTAAGGGATTTGGGTGAAGTGGGTTGTCGGGAGGGATAGGGATTAGGGTTGGAAAGGTTAAGGTTTGGGGGAGTGTGGGATTCCTCGTGGGATGGCTGATTTATTGTCAGAGAAATCAGCTACAGGGATGGGGATGGGGAGGATAGGGAGGGAGTTGGGGTTACGGTGGAGCAGAGGAGTGGGGGTATGGAGAAGGGGGGTGGGCAGAGACTGCATGGGGGAAAGGAGAGGGGACAAGGGGAAGGGGGGAGGGGAAGGGAGAGAATATATTGGTGGGAACATGGAATGTAAGCGGGCTTAATAAACAGGGAAAGCGTAGTAGAGTATTTAAGGAGATGGGTAGGCTAAAATGGGATGTGACGTTTTTACAAGAAACGCATTTAAGACCGAGGGATGTTCATTTGCTGCGTCAAAAGTCGTTTCAGGAGGTAGTGGTTCATCAGGGAACAGGGCCAAAATGGGTGGGAGTGTGGCTATTTTGATAAGTCAAACTTGTGGAATTGCAATTAAAGAGGTGTTCCAGGATACTAGTGGGCGATGTGTGGGTCTTAGAGGGTGGTTGCAGGGGAAGGAATTAACATTGATTAATATTTATGCTCCAAATGTGGGACAAAGGGAATGTTTTCAAACATTAAGGGCCAAAATTGCAGGATTTGTGGCAGAGCAGGTTGTGGTGGTGGTGGTGGTGGTGGTGGTGGTGGGGATTTCAATATTGCTCCTGATGCGAGACTGGATCATTCGGCGGGGGGTGGACAGCAGAGTGGTTCTGGGAGGAAAGCGTTGTTTCAATTCCTGAAAGGGCTGGAAATGGTGGATTGTTGGAGGTTGTTACATGGAGTTCAGCAGAATTACACCTTTTACTCGCATGCAGTGCAGACCTATTCTTGGATAGATGGGTTATGGATACATCGTAATGGTTGGCATATGGCTGAGACTGCTGAGATAGAGACCATTATTGTTTTGGATTGTGCGCCAGTGTGGATTAAATTAATTGGGTTCGGACAGGGTAGGCGGCAAGGATTTTGGAGACTTAATGAGACACTGCTTGGGGATTAGAAAGTGCGGGAAGACATACAGCGTGCTATACAAGAGTATCGACACTTCAATGACAATGGGGAAGTAAAAGATGGGGTTCTTTGGGATGTGTTGAAGGTAGTGGTGAGGGGGGTCTTGGTCAAGTGGGGGGCGCGTAAGAAAAGGGAAAGAGGGCAGAAGGTGCTGGCTTTGCGGAAGCGGCTATTACACAGAGCAACGGCATAAGAGAAACCCTACACCGCATATAGACTTGTATATGACTGGAGGTGGATTGTTCTTACCATTGGGGAGGTTGGGATGAGAAAGGCGGGTTCTTAGAAGGTAAGGTATGGGCAGAACTCAAGCAAGTGAGGGGGGAAATAGCACAATTACAGATGATTGAGGTGGATTTTATGAGAACAAAGCTTAAGCAACAACATTTTGAGTTTGCCAATAAATCAAGTGCAATGTTGGCCTGTTATTTACGGGCACGGAGACAGCACACCATTATCCAGAGGATGAAGGACGAGACGGGAAACTGGTGGAAATTGTTTTGTGCGGTATTATCAAGAGTTATATAGTGCTGATGAGGAACTGCAGACGTTAGAGATAACTCAGTTCCTGGATCAGATTCCCCTAACATGCTTGGAGGAGTTAGATAGAGCTCAGTTGGGGGAGCCCATTAGATTAGGAGAGATGCAGGGGGTGATAAAAAGGCTACCTAATGGTAAAGCACCAGGGTTAGATGGCTATTCGGCGAGGTTCTATAAATGTTTTGCGGAGGAGTTGGGGGGTCTTTTGGTGAGGGTGGGAAATGGAGTATTAGAAGGGAATGGGCTTCCGAGATCAATGTCGGAGGCGGGGATAACGGTTATACCTAAGCATGGGAAAGATCCTATGGTGTGTGGCGCTTATAGGCCGATTTCACTTCTGAATGTAGATGCTAAAATAATAGCTAAGGTTTTGGCGAACAGGTTGGCTAGGGTATTGGCCAAAGCTGGTTCATGTAGACCAGTCTGGGTTTATCCCGAGGAGGCAGGTAGGAGATAATATAAGGCAAACTTTGCATTTAATATGGGAGGCACAAAGATCCCGGTCTAGTGCAGTTTTGGTGGCGTTAGACGCGGAAAAGGCTTTTGATCAGGTGAGTTAGGGGTTTCTGCGAGCAGTGATTAAGCACATGGGTTTGGGAGATAATTTTGGGGCTTGGCTGGATGCATTGTATACAGCTCCTACGGCATGTCTTAATATTAATGGGGGATATACAGTGGGGGAAATAAGTATTTGATCCCTTGCTGATTTTGTAAGTTTGCCCACTGACAAAGACATGAGCAGCCCATAATTGAAGGGTAGGTTATTGGTAACAGTGAGAGATAGCACATCACAAATTAAATCCGGAAAATCACATTGTGGAAAGTATATGAATTTATTTGCATTCTGCAGAGGGAAATAAGTATTTGATCCCTCTGGCAAACAAGACCTAATACTTGGTGGCAAAACCCTTGTTGGCAAGCACAGCGGTCAGACGTCTTCTGTAGTTGATGATGAGGTTTGCACACATGTCAGGAGGAATTTTGGTCCACTCCTCTTTGCAGATCATCTCTAAATCATTAAGAGTTCTGGGCTGTCGCTTGGCAACTCGCAGCTTCAGCTCCCTCCATAAGTTTTCAATGGGATTAAGGTCTGGTGACTGGCTAGGCCACTCCATGACCCTAATGTGCTTCTTCCTGAGCCACTCCTTTGTTGCCTTGGCTGTATGTTTTGGGTCATTGTCGTGCTGGAAGACCCAGCCACGACCCATTTTTAAGGCCCTGGCGGAGGGAAGGAGGTTGTCACTCAGAATTGTACGGTACATGGCCCCATCCATTCTCCCATTGATGCGGTGAAGTAGTCCTGTGCCCTTAGCAGAGAAACACCCCCAAAACATAACATTTCCACCTCCATGCTTGACAGTGGGGACGGTGTTCTTTGGGTCATAGGCAGCATTTCTCTTCCTCCAAACACGGCAAGTTGAGTTCATGCCAAAGAGCTCAATTTTTGTCTCATCTGACCACAGCACCTTCTCCCAATCACTCTCGGCATCATCCAGGTGTTCACTGGCAAACTTCAGACGGGCCGTCACATGTGCCTTCCGGAGCAGGGGGACCTTGCGGGCACTGCAGGATTGCAATCCGTTATGTCGTAATGTGTTACCAATGGTTTTCGTGGTGACAGTGGTCCCAGCTGCCTTGAGATCATTGACAAGTTCCCCCCTTGTAGTTGTAGGCTGATTTCTAACCTTCCTCATGATCAAGGATACCCCAAGAGGTGAGATTTTGCGTGGAGCCCCAGATCTTTGTCGATTGACAGTCATTTTGTACTTCTTCCATTTTCTTACTATGGCACCAACAGTTGTCTCCTTCTCGCCCAGCGTCTTACTGATGGTTTTGTAGCCCATTCCAGCCTTGTGCAGGTGTATGATCTTGTCCCTGACATCCTTAGACAGCTCCTTGCTCTTGGCCATTTTGTAGAGGTTAGAGTCTGACTGATTCACTGAGTCTGTGGACAGGTGTCTTTCATACAGGTGACCATTGCCGACAGCTGTCTGTCATGCAGGTAACGAGTTGATTTGGAGCATCTACCTGGTCTGTAGGGGCCAGATCTCTTACTGGTTGGTGGGGGATCAAATACTTATTTCCCTCTGCAGAATGCAAATAAATTCATATACTTTCCACAATGTGATTTTCCGGATTTAATTTGTGATGTGCTATCTCTCACTGTTACCAATAACCTACCCTTCAATTATGGGCTGCTCATGTCTTTGTCAGTGGGCAAACTTACAAAATCAGCAAGGGATCAAATACTTATTTCCCCCACTGTACATCTTTTTTCCAATTGGTAGAGGGACCAGTCATTGTTGTCCATTGTTGCCACTTCTTTTTGCGCTGTACATTGAACCGCTGGCAGTAATAATACGTCAGGATCCAGATTTCAGGGGTATTAAGGTAGGAGGGTGGAGCATCATATTGCATTATTTGCGGATGATGTGTTGCTTTATGTGGTAGCGTCGGAGCAGACATTACCAGGGGTGTTGGAGATATTTAGGAAATTTGAATGGTGTGCTGGTCTAAGGATTAATATGGATAAAGGTGAGATTTGGGGGATTTCTTTGAAACAGGGGGGAAACAGTAAATTGAGGGCTTTGTTTGCTTTTAGGTGGGCTAAACAGCATATTCGGTATTTGGGGATTCAGATCCCCAGGGACTTGAGCGGAGTATATAGTCTTAATTATGGGAAGATTATAAATAAAATTAGGGGGGGGAGTTGTCTCAGTGGAAGGGATTGTGGCTGCCATGGTGGGGGTGTATGGCAGTGGTGAAAATGAATGTGTTACCTAGATTGTTATTTTTGTTTCAGGCGCTCCCAGTGGCTGTTCCAAAATGGGTATTTAAACAATTGCAGGGTTTGGTGGCCCAATTTATATGGGGGGGGGGGGGGGCAGGCATCCCCGACTAGCCCGGAGGGTGTTTTGGGGATTCCCCGAGAGGGGGGTAGAGCAGTGCCTAATATTGAGTGGTACTATGTGGCTGCTCGATTGCGGATGATTAAGGATTGGGAGAGGGGGATAAATAAGCCTGCTAGTCTATTGGAACAATCATATAGCCCACAAAGATCGTTGCGTTCATATTTATGGACTACTAAAGGAGTGGGGGGGGGGGGGGGTTCCTGGCAGGGATACAGAATCCGTATGTGAGGGGAAGTATGGGGGAGAGTGAGGAGGAAATGGGGGCAGTTTGGGGGGGTGTCGACACTGGCGCATTTGCGATGGGAGCCAAAATTTGGGGCGGGGAGGGTAAATGCTATTTTTGTGAGATGGGAGCAAGTGGGCATTAGGAACTTTAGGGCTGTGCTGCAGGGGGGGAGGATGAAGAGTTTTGAAACCCTGTGCTCCATGTACAACTTGTCGGAGGGTGACAGATTTCCCTATATACAAATTCAGCATTTTGTGGGGGCAATGGGTTGGAGGAGGGTAGTCTTCAGGAGCGGGAAAGTTTGGAAAATGTGTGGTTTTTGTTGAGAAAAGTTCCCAGACCAACATCAGCGATATATACATTTTTTAGGGGATATGGTCACAGACCGTATGGTTTTCAGGAGGCTTGGGAGGAAGACTTAAATTACCGTTTTTCAGATCAAGAGTGGAAAGTTATTTGTGGAGAGGTATACAGAGCTTTGGTGTGTGTTTTGGTGCAGGAGAATGCATATAAAGTCTTATCCAGATGGTATTACACACCGGAGAGATTGAAGCGGATGTACCCGGGTACATCAGATCTTTATTGGAGGTGTAATTTACAAAGGGGTACTGTTCTCCGTATATGGTGGACATGTCCCAGGGTGGTACCTTTTTGGCAAGAGGTTATGAAGGCCTTAGTAAAAGTGGTGGGATCATCTTTGGTGTGCAGCCCCGTGGTGTGCCTTTTGGGTTTATATAATAAGGAGAGAGATTCTTGGGAGGAGCGGAAATGGTTGCAGTGGGGGTTGGCAGCAGCCAAATGCCTCATAGCACAGCATTGGAAGAGGGCAGACCCTCCAATATTGGGGGACTGGAAATGTAAATCGGGCCAGTTAATATGTATGGAGAGATTAACGGCTTATCCTAGGGAGGGGACCATAGGCGCCCGGTATAAGAGGCTTGGAGAGGCTAAGCCTCCCCCCTGCTGCAGCAGAATGGATCAGCTGTGGAGTCCAGCTGCTCTGAGGGGATTGAATTATTGATTTACCTCCATCCTCACAGCAGGAGCTGCAGTGAAAGCCCTCTAGCAGTTGTAGAAATTGGTTTATGGTTTGTTTACCTTACTGCTGGGAAAGCAGGGGGGGGGGGGGGGGGGGGTTGGCTGGAGGTGTCCTGGGTTGCCAGGGAGATATTTAAGGAGGATGACTTCCTGACCTGCACTGAGGACAGATAGCAGCAGAACGGATACTGGGCCAGCATGATCAGAAAAAGTCACCAGACAACAAAGGTAGAAAAGATCATTTTATTTTTATTATAGTGTTTGGAATATGTCCACTTTGAGAATCAGGTGCTCAACATTAAAAATGTTTACATTTATTTACTTATTTATGGCATTTTATCCCACATTAAACATGAATTAGGGTGTTTTGTGGCTCTACATGAGAATTGTGATGATATGATCCCTTGTTTCATATTGTTAACGGTCTGCATTTTCCTTATGGGTGGTATATTGACTGACTACTGCTTTGATAGCCGCCTGCCCAGAGACTTGCTTGAACCTGACTACTGCTTTGATAGCCGCCTGCCCAGAGACTTGCTTGACCCTGACTACTGCTTGTTAGTTGCCCATGTCTCCTGACTCCAGCCAGGTCAGTCCGTCAACCCCGCGGTTCCAGCAGTCCCGTTGGCCGCCTGCAGCTGGGGGCTCAACCTCTGGTGAACGGCGGTCGCCGCGGGTGAGGATTTGGGGTTGCACGGCTGTCCTTTGAGGCTCCTCGGGGCCTTGTGGGACCTAAGGGCTCACCAACATTGTGGACAAGACAGGAACCTGAAGCCATGAGCTCGCCTACGCAACCTGATCTGCGGGACCTGGCTAAAGTCCTCCAGCAGCAGCAGGAGCAGCTGAATGCCCTGTCAGGGGCCCTCCAGAACGTTTGCTTTCAGCTCTCTTCGGTCCAGGTACAGAACCAGGCTGCTGCGGTCCAGGGTGCCGCAGCGGCTTCCCGTCTGGGAGGGTCCCTCCCGGGACCTCGGTTCCCTGAGCCTGCACGATTTGATGGCGTTCCCGGAGGCTGCCGGGGCTTCCTCAATCAGTGCAACCTAGCCTTCAGGATGCAACTGGAGGCCTTTGCATCAGACCAGATTAAGGTGGCTTACATTATTTCCTTGTGTTTGGGACGGGCCCTGGCATGGGCGTCCCCGTTATGCGAACAACAGGATCCGCTCCTGGATAATTATGTAGAGTTTCAACGCCGCTTCCGCATGGTGTTCGACCTCCCAGGAAGGCCGTCTTCCGTGGCGTCCGAGCTACTGCGGATTCAACAGGGCGAAGGGACCGTGGCAGACTATGTTATCCGATTCCGGACTCTGGCAACCGAGTTGCGTTGGAATCAAGAGTCTTTATCCGCAATCTTCCTGGAGGGACTTCAGGATGAGCTGGTGGGACGGGAGGTCCCGGGGCAACTGGACGCCCTGATCTCGCTCTGTGTCCGTGTAGATACCCGGTTTCAAGAAAGGGCTAGAGCTCGAGCAGACCGGCGGAAGTGGTCTAGGGGTGCGTCCCGGACTGGCCAGGGACCGTCCCCCCGCCGTGGCTCCCGGGATCCTAAGGAGAATTGTGAGGAACCGATGGTGATCGGTCGTCAACGATTGTCTCCATCGGAGAGGACTGAACGCCTGCGGGGCGGCCTTTGCCTATATTGCGGCGAGGCAGGACATTTCGTTCGCTCTTGCCCCGCACGGCCGGGAAACGCTACCCCCAAGGCGCCCTGAGGGGAGGGGTCTTGGGGCGCTCCACTCCCCTACCTGATCAGCTGATAACACTGCCGGTAACGTTGCGGTGGCAAGAGACGATGATTCACACCCGTGCCATTTTGGACTCCGGGGCTGGGGGAAATTTCATTTGTCAGGAACTCCTGCAGCAGATGGGTTGGCCCACACTACCCTATCGACCGGCGCTGCAAGTAACATCCATCCAGGGTACTACATTACCTCAGCCTATCACTGAGGTAACCCCCTTTTTGGGACTTCAGGTGGGGGAGGATCACCTTGAGGAGGCTCAATTTTTGATCTTACCCCGTACCATTCATCCGGTAGTGCTGGGCCTACCCTGGCTACGGCGCCATACCCCCGTCATAGACTGGACTTCAGGGAAGATTTGGGCCTGGGGTGACGCCTGCATTGAAGCCTGTTTGAAGGGCCGGAAATCCAGCTGTCCCGCGGTGGTAGCTACCCCTAGAACTGTGCCAGCTTGTCAAGCTACGCTGCCGGTGGAATATCGGGACTTTGCGGATGTATTTAGTTCCGTGGAAGCTGATGTCCTACCGCCTCATCGATCCTTTGATTGTGCGATTAGGTTGATGGCAGACACCATGCCACCTCGGGGCCATCTCTATACATTGTCCCGGGAGGAATCTAAGGTAATGCAAGCCTATATCCGGGAGAATCTCCAGAAGGGGTTCATCCGTCCCTCTACGTCCCCTGCCGGGGCCGGATTCTTTTTTGTGACCAAGAAGGATGGCTCCTTGAGGCCCTGTGTTGACTATCGGGGTCTAAATGCCATCACCGTGAAGGATCGATACCCCCTACCTCTCATCCCAGAACTGTTTGATCGGTTGCAGGGAGCCCAGATCTTCACCAAGTTGGATCTCCGTGGGGCCTATAACTTGGTCCGTATCCGGCAGGGGGACGAATGGAAAACTGCATTTAATACTCATGAGGGACATTTCGAATATCGGGTGATGCCTTTTGGCTTATGTAACGCTCCCGCAGTGTTCCAAAGATTTATCAACTTCACTCTCAAGGACTTGTTGTATTCTACAGTAATTGTTTACTTGGATGACATCCTGATCTTCTCCAAGGATCCCATGGAGCATGTGATCCATGTTCGAACCGTGCTGCAGCGCTTACGGCAATTCCGCTTGTTTGCCAAACTCAGCAAATGCTCGTTCCATCAGCAATCTCTGCCCTTCCTGGGACATATTCTGTTACCAGGAGGGTTGCGGATGGATCCAGATAAACTCCGCGCTATCCGGGAGTGGCCTCAACCTCAGGGACTGAGGGCGCTACAACGGTTCCTGGGGTTTGCGAATTACTACCGTCAATTTATTCCTCATTATTCGCAACTGACAGCTCCGTTGACAGCGCTTACTAGGAAACATGCAGATGTCCGGAACTGGCCACCTGAGGCACAAGCAGCATTCGGTCAACTAAAAGGAGCTTTTGAATCTGCCTCTATCCTTCTGGCCCCGGATCCAGATAAACCATTTGTAATAGAGGTGGACGCTTCTGCCTTGGGCGTGGGGGCCGTCCTCTCTCAAGTTAACGACAAGGGCCGGCGTCAACCTTGCTTCTTCTTCTCCCGTAAGTTCTCCCCCGCGGAACGCAATTATACGATGGGGGACAGAGAACTTCTAGCCTTGAAGCTAGCTCTGCAAGAATGGAGACATTTGTTGGAGGGGGCTGAGTTTACGGTGATTACAGACCACAAGAATCTTTTGTATCTACAAGAGGCCCAAAGGTTAAATCCACGACAGGCCCGTTGGTCATTATTTTTCGCAAGATTTCATTTTCAACTCGTATTCCGGTCTGCGGCCCAAAATACCCCTGCGGACTCCCTCTCCAGAGCCTTCGAGGTTCCTGAGGAGATTGAAGAGCTTCATCCTATGTTGGATCCTAACTGCCTCAGTGCGGCCCCAGGAGGGGTCGCCCCGGTGAAGAAGCTAGTGGCTCCCCAGGACCGGGGGAAAGTAATGCAGTGGGGACATTCCTCCGTGTGGGCCGGACATTTTGGGTTCCAAAAGACCCTTCGTCTGATTTCCCGACAGTACCAGTGGCCTCAGATGAGGCGAGATATCCTGCAGTTTGTCACTACTTGCCCTGTTTGTGCCCGGACTAAGTCTGTGGTAGGGCGCCCTTGGGGAGATCTGCAACCGTTGCCTATTCCTGCAGTTCCCTGGGAGGAATTGTCTATGGATTTCATCACTGACCTCCCCAGCTCCCAGGGACACACCGTGATTTGGGTTGTGGTAGACCGGTTCTCCCGGATGGCCCATTTTGTTCCTCTGCCGGGACTTTCGTCGGCGGCATCCCTAGCCCAGCAGTTCATCCAGCATATTTTCCGGCTCCATGGGCTACCTGTCAGAATCATCAGCGACCGTGGAACCCAGTTCACTTCACGATTCTGGAGAGCCTTGTGTTCTGCTCTGGGGGTTACGACCCATTTCTCCTCGGCCTACCATCCTCAGACCAACGGTATGGTCGAACGGATTAACCAAACATTGAAGGGGTTCTTGCGGGCCTTTGTCAACAAGCGGCAAGATAACTGGTCATCTTTTCTTCCTTTGGGCAGAGTTTGCCTACAACCACAGTGACCACTCGGCCTCTGGGCACTCTCCTTTTTTCTTGGTGTATGGACAACATCCACGGCTTCCGTCACCTTTTCCCTCTGACACTTCTACGCCCATGGTCACTCAAACCTTAGCTGACCTGCAAGAGGTTTGGGAGATGGCCCGTGAACAACTACAACAAGCAGCCGCAAAGTACAAGTCCTTTGCGGACCGCCACCGGCGTCCCGCCCCGGTGTTGCAGCCGGGGCAAAAGGTTTGGCTAAGTACTAAATACCTAAGACTCGGGGTACCCTCTCGGAGGTTGGGGCCACGGTACATTGGGCCGTTTACAATCCAATCTCGGATTGGAGCAGTGACATACTGGTTGCGGCTACCTAGTACTCTACGGGTTCATAATGCCTTCCATGTTTCGTTGTTGAAGAGTTTCCGGGGGTCCAAGTGGCATCTACAGAATCAGGAGACGGTCGTTCCCGAGGCTGACCCCGATCTGGAGTATGAGGTTGAGGACATCCTGGACTCCAAGAGGTGGCGGGGGAAGCTATACTACCTGCTATCTTGGAAGCATTTCGGTTCCGAAGACAACTCCTGGGAACCGGCTACCAATGTACGTGCTCCGGAATCGGTAAGGGCTTTCCATGCGTGTTTTCCTCTTAAACCTGGCCCCGGTAGGAAGGGGGCATCCGGGGGGGATACTGTCATGTTCCGCGCCCCTACCTGCTCTCCCGCCGCGGGGGGCGGGAGCCGGCGTCCTCCGCGGCGCATAGTGGCGGCCCGTGGGCCCCGGTGTGGGGGCGGGCTCTGCCGCGGTGGTGGCGGGTCTGGCCGAGTCTGGCGGCCGGCGACTGCGGCCACCGGTCTCTCTGTCGCCGGGTGTGGAGTCGGGGTTCGCGCCGCCCAAGATGGCGACGCTAGTACGCATGGGTTGGCGTCTTTCTCCTTCCAGAGCAGGGGACCCTGGAGCACTACGCCTACAAAGCGCCGGATTGGAAGAACAAGCTGGTGGTTCCGCCTGGGAGATCGGGCAGAGCCAATCCGAGGGGCTCTGCCGATACCCAGGGCCGGATTGGTGGGCGACTCCTACGAGGGCAGGGCGGCTAATGTGGCACGATATTTAAAGATGGAAACTGAGCTGACACATTGCTTCAGGTTCGGTTCCCGAAGCCCTGCTCCGTGTTCCCCTGTTTGTTACTTCCTGGTATTCTGCCCAGAGACTTGCTTGAACCTTACTACTGCTTTGATAGCCGCCTGCCTAGAGACTTGCTTGAACCTGACTACTGCTTTGATAGCCGCCTGCCCAGAGACTTGCTTGACCCTGACTACTGCTTGTTAGTTGCCCACGTCTCCCGACTCCAGCCAGGTCAGTCCGTCAACCCCGCGGTTCCAGCAGTCCCGTTGGCCGCCTGCAGCTGGGGGCTCAACCCCTGGTGAACGGCAGTCGCTGCGGGTGAAGATTTGGGGTTGCACGGCTGTCCTTTGAGGCTCCTCGGGGCCTTGTGGGACCTAAGGGCTCACCAACATTGTGGACAAGACACCCTGACACCTTCAAGCATGCTGTAGTCACACCACTCCTCAAAAAACCATCACTTGACCCTACCTGTCCCTCCAACTACCGCCCCATTTCCCTCCTACCCTTCCTCTCCAAGATACTTGAACGCGCCGTTCACAGCCGTTGCTTTGATTTTCTCTCCTCTCATGCCATCCTCGATCCGCTTCAATCCGGCTTACGCCCCCTACACTCGACAGAAATGGCACTATCTAAAGTCTGCAATGACCTGTTCCTTGCCAAATCCAAAGGTCACTACTCCAGCCTCATCCTCCTCGACCTAGCCGCCGCTTTTGACACTGTCAATCACAATTTACTTCTTGCCACACTGTCCTCATTTGGGTTCCAGGGCTCTGTCCTCTCCTGGTTCTCCTCTTATCTCTCCCACCGTACCTTCAGAGTACACTCTCATGTTTCTTCCTCCACTCCCATCCCGCTCTCTGTTGGAGTTCCTCAGGGATCTGTCCTTGGACCCCTTCTTTTATCAATCTACACCTCTTCCCTGGGCTCCCTGATCTCATCTCATGGTTTCCAATATCATCTTTATGCTGACGACACCCAGCTTTATCTTTCCACATCAGACATCACTGCCAAAACCCAGACCAAAGTATCGGCTTGCTTATCCGACATTGCTGCCTGGATGTCTAACCGCCACCTGAAACTGAACATGGCCAAGACTGAGCTTATTGTCTTCCCACCCAAACCCACTTCCCCTCTCCCTCCACTCTCTATCTCAGTTGATAACACCCTCATCGTCCCCGTCTCATCTGCCCGCAACCTCGGAGTCATCTTCGACTCCTCCCTCTCCTTCTCTGCGCATATCCAGCAGGTAGCCAAGACCTGTCGCTTCTTCCTCTATAACATTAGCAAAATTCGTCCTTTCCTCTCTGAGCACACCACCCGAACTCTCGTCCACTCTCACATTACCTCTCGCCTTGACTACTGCAACCTACTCCTCACTGGCCTCCCACTTAGCCATCTATCCCCCCTTCAGTCCATTCAGAACTCGGCTGCACGTCTTATCTTCCGCCTGGACCGATATACTCATATCACCCCTCTCCTCAAGTCACTGCACTGGCTTCCGATCAGGTACCGCATACAGTTCAAGCTTCTCCTACTAACCTACAAATGCACTCGGTCTGCAGCCCCTCCTTACCTCTCTACCCTCATCTCCCCTTACGTTCCTACCCGTAACCTCCGCTCTCAAGACAAATCCCTCCTCTCATTACCCTTCTCCACCACCGCCAACTCCAGGCTGAGCCCATACACCAGGCCCCCTCCCTGCCCATCTTCAAATCCTTGCTCAAAGCCCACCTCTTCAATGTCGCCTTCGGCACCTAACCACTACACCTCTATTCAGGAAATCTTGACTGCCCCAACTTGATATTTTGTCCTTTACATTGTAAGCTCCTTCGAGCAGGGACTGTCCTTCTTTGTTAAACTGTACAGCGCTGCGTAACCCTAGTAGCGCTCTAGAAATGTTAAGTAGTAGTAGTAGTAGTAGTAGTAGTAGGTATGAGTTAGTTCTTGATGTGGTAGCTCAGGATGTATAAGCCCCTGCGTGGGCAAATGTGAGCAAGTTGTGCTCTTTGAGAAATTGAATGTTGTGGATTTATTTTCATAAATAAAGAAAAATTTAAAGAGAAAAAAAATAAATCAAACATACATGATTTTATTGGAAATTGTTTTGATGGTACATAGGTAAAGGAAGGTGCCTATAATTCACTTTCAATGGGCTTCATCGGTACTGCTGTATGGGAACTGCTAGCATGGCTTGACAAAAGAGGGCCTTAGATTGGTAAGCCCACTAGAGACAGAAAAAGTACCTGTAGGTCGTATATGTAACCACCTTGGTTGTACTCACAGAAAGGCAGTATATCAGATATTTGACTCTTTATTCCTCTGCCTAGAGAAGTAGCCTATGTCAGCATTACCTTATGATGTTCAAGGCCCTAACTGAGGCTTCAGGGCTTACTCGGAGTCTCAGCCAAAAGCCTCTGAGAGAAAATGCAAGCAGATCTGACATTCTTCTCCCCCCCCCCCCCCCCCCCCCCCCCCCCCCCCCCCCCCACCAAAGTCTGATCCCTGGGAATGTCAGTGTAAGTAGACCAGATTAGGTATAGTTTGCATGTTTTAACACCTGTACATCCGAGCAATAAGAGACCATAAATATATAAGTACATAAGTAATGCCACACTGGGAAAAGATGAAGGGTCCATTGAGCCCAGCATCCTGTCCACGACAGCGGCCAATCCAGGCCAACGGCACCTGGCAAGCTTCCCAAACGTACAAACATTCTATATATGTTATTCCCGGAAATGTGGATTTTTCCCAAGTCCATTTAGTAGCAGTTTATGGACTTGTCCTTTAGGAAGCCGTCTAACCCCCTTTTAAACTCTGCCAAGCTAACCGCCTTCACCACCTTCTCCGGAAACAAATTCCAGAGTTTAATTACGCGTTGGGTGAAGAAAAATTTTTTCGATTTGTTTTAAATTTACTACACTGTAGTTTCATTGCATGCCCCCTAGTCCTAGTATTTTTGGAAAGCGTGAACAGACGCTTCACATCCACCTGTTCCACTCCACTCATTATTTTATATACCTCTATCATGTCTCCCCTCAGCCTTCTCTTCTCCAAGCTGAAAAGCCCTAGCCTCTTTAGTCTTTCTTCATAGGGAAGTCATCCCATCCCCGCTATCATTTTAGTCACCCTTCGCTGCTCCTGTTCCAATTCTACTATATCTTTCTTGAGATGCGGCGACCAGAATTGAACACAATACTCAAGGTGCGGTCGCACCATGGAGCGATATAACGGCATTATAACATCCTCACATCTTCCATACCTTTCCTAATAATACCCAACATTTTGTTCACTTTCCGAGCAGCAGCAGCACACTGAGCAGAAGGTTTCAGTGTATTATCGACGACGACACCCAGATCCCTTTCTTGATCCATAACTACTAACGTGGAACCTTGCATGACAGAGCTATAATTCGGGTTCTTTTTTCCCATACGCATCACCTTGCACTTGCTCACATTAAACGTCATCTGCCATCTAGCCGCCCAGTCTCCCAGTCTCGTAAGGTCCTTCTGCAATTTTTCACAATCCTGTCGTGAGTTAACGACTTTGAATAACTTTGTGTCATCAGCAAATTTAATTACCTCGCTAGTTACTCCCATCTCTAAATCATTTATAAATATTAAAAAGCAACGGTCCTAGCACAGACCCCTGAGGAAACCCCACTAACTACCCTTCTCCATTGTGAATACTGCCCATTTAACCCCACTCTCTGTTTCCTATCTTTCAACCAGTTTTTAATCCACAATAGGACTTTTCCTCCTATCCCATGACCCTCCAATTTCCTCTGTAGCCTTTCATGAGGTACCTTGTCAAACGCCTTTTGAAAATCCAGATACACAGTATCAACCGGCTCCCCTTTGTCCACATGTTTGTTTACTCCTTCAAAGAATTGAAGTAAATTGGTCAGGCAAGATTTCCCCACACAAAAGCCGTGCTGACTCGGTCTCAGTAATGTAACATAGAGGAAGAAGGAAAAAATAAATTAATACTTACCTGGATCCTCTGGGTGATTTTAGAAAGGTTTTTTGTTTGGGGGGGGGGGGGGGCTCAGGAGTGATTGGCTGAGGTGGAAGGCTGCAGGAGGCAGTGAGGAGGCCGGTTTTTCTTTTGGCTCGTGTTAAGCGGGGAAGAGGAGCGCTGCAGGAGGAAGCGCTACGAGACCCAGCAACGCTGTTTGGGGCCGATTTCGGGCCTGCGCTGGTGGCTGCGGTGGAGCGGAGCCCGGGGATGGTTGGGCTTTCCCCGGGAGGGAAGAGGTTTTCGGGCCTGAAACAGCGCCGCTGCAGGAGTTGCGGGGAGGTTCGGGGCATGCCAAATGTTTCCAGCCCTGTTGATGGGCCCGGGGCTCGCCAGGCATTCTCGTGGCCGTTTTGAGGCCGAATTGTGGTAGAAGAGGCACCCCGGAGAGCGTTGGGTGTTCCGGGCGGGAGGTGGTTGCTGGGCATTCTACCGCGATAGCGCAGGACGCTGAAGAGGAAGGGGAGACCCCAGCAGCCGAGAGCCAGCTTTCCTGGAGAAGATGGCCGGCGAAGAGGACGTCGCGGAGTGTGGGCACGTGTGCATGAGGTGGCGAGCGTCATGCACGAATCGGGGGCGCGCGTCGGATCGGAGCTCCGTTTAGGACGAAGCCTGGGCCTAAATTTTGGGCTGGAGCTCCGGGGGTTTTTATTTTTGGCTCTGTTTCGCGTCAGGACGTCCGGGAGCGGATCTGATGGAAGTCGTCGAGTAAAGGGAAAATCTAATTTCAGGCAAGGGGTCTTTTGACCCAAAATTTTAATTTATTTATTTTTAAAATGTGTAAATACGGTTTTTGATTTTTAAAAATTCAGGGGTTTAAGTTTTTTTAATTTGGTTTTCAGATTTGGGTTCGGGGGATTTTTCTGAATTTTTCTGTTAGGTTGGTTTTGTAATTTAAATATTTTTAATAGGAGTTTTGGGAAAAGGGCGTAAATTAGGGGTTCTGTGTGTGTTAAATTTTTGAATTCGACGCAGTAGGTTCAGGGGGAAGCGTGTGAATTTTTGGGATACTTAATTAAATTTGGGATTTTTAAATGGGTTTTTGGGGAGGAAATATGGGGACGTGTCTTAAAAGGGGTTAAATTCAAATTTTGAAAATACAATTCAGTAGGGAATGGGGGGGTTTAATGTGTATTGAAATTTTGGGGTAATTTGGATAAAGTTTAATTGGGTTTTCATTTTAATTATTGATTTTCCCATTAATTTCTATAGGAAATCATTAATTAAAATAGAGAATTAGCAGTGCTGCTCAACATTCCGAATGTCAGCAGGCAAGTTTGGAATGCTGAGGATGCTTTGGGATTGGCTGGGTGGGTTTGGAACCCCAAGCCAAAGGATCCATTTCCTAGGTGACGGTCAAAGAGGCAGTTGGCAGAGCGTTGGTGACTGTGAAGGTGAGAGGAGGTGTTTTTGGTTGTGAGGCTGAGGCTGTGGCTGTGAGTAAGGTGCAGGTTTTGTGGTATGGTAAAGGTTGGAAGTGGTTGATTGGTTGAGATTGGTGGTAGAAAGGGTATTGTATGGAGAGTGTAAGCTGGTGAAAGGTGAGTTTTGAGGATTTTGGGAGTTTTGAATGGAATCTTGTCTGGTGGGTGTAAATGGTGGGTTTGGTGAGTGAATTGGTGTATATATGGTGAGAGAGCTCATTAGTTTAGGGAAACTCAAGTAAGACTAGGGTTTGATAGTAAGGGTATAGTTATTTTCATTTTATTAGTTAATTGCCCAGTGTATATAAAACAATTTATTAATGACACTTAGTTTGGGGGGGGGGGGGGGGGGGTGCTAGGGAGATAAGGTTTTTCTTCCAGTTTATTTGGTTAAGTGTGAGGTGTAGGGTGAAGAAAAGCCAGAGACAAGGAAGATCCTGAAAACATCTTGGGCCCCGACGCAAGACAGATTTCAAGCAAAACCAACTTGAGGTGGCAACAGCAGCTAAGTGGTGACTAAATCAAATAGAAATAAAAAACTAATACTTACCTGGTGTGGCAGCGGATCCGTGGCTCCTGCAAGACACAAAGAGAGCACACAAAGAATCATTCTCTTGTTGTAATAGGATGAGGTTTATGGTTAGAAAAAGAGTATATTTAACATTTTGGATTTAGAGTAAGAAAATCTAGACTTATCTGATAAATGGGTATTTAGTTGAGTTCCGGAACTGGTTCTACAAGTGAAAAAAAATCAGACAGAAAATCATTCACTGTTGATAAAGTTTGTAAGGAAAGAAATGCTTTAAGAGAAAAATATATTTATGAAATATTTATCTTTTGGATTATGAAATAAATGTTGTTTTTACTGAAACCAAAGAACTGAATTTGTGTCTTCCTAATACAAGTGGAATCCAACTTTAGTTTATTTTTGTTTCCCCTGTTCATTCTTAGTGAGTGAGCAGCGAGGTTAGTGAACCTGAATTATTCCCTGGGTTCTGAGGTGTATGATCCTTAACTGGCTCGGCTACAACCATCAGGGTTTGGGGTTGCACACCTATTTAACAGAACACAGAGGGGTGATTACAGTAATCCATGTCCTCGGATGTGCTCTGTAATTTTGTTTTTAATAATAGCCTCTACCATTTTCCCTGGCACCGACGTTAGACTCATTGGTCTATAATTTCCCGGATCTCCCCTGGAACCTTTTTAAAAAATGGGCATTACATTGGCCACCCTCCAATCTTCTGGTATCACGCTCGGTTTTAAGGATAAATTGCATATCACTAGCAGTAGCTCCGCAAGCTCATTTTTCAGTTCTGTCAATACTCTAGGATGAATACCATCCGGTCCAGGAGATTTGCTACTCTTCAGTTTGCCGAACTGCCCCCTTACGTCCTCCAGGTATACCGTGAAGTCAGTAAGTTTCTCTGACTCATCCGCTTGAAATATCATTTCCGACACCGGTATCTCACCCAAATCTTCCTCAGTGAAGACCGAAGCAAAGAATTCATTCAATCTCTCCACTACGTCTTTGTCTTCCTTGATTGCCCCTTTTACCCCTCGGTCATCCAGCGGCCCAACCGATTCTTTTGCCGGCTTCCTGCTTTTAATATACCGGAAAAATTTTTTACTATGCTTTTTTGCCTCTAATGCTATCTTTTTTTCGTAATCCCTCTTGGCCTTCTTTATCTGCGCCTTGCATTTGCTTTGACACTCCTTATGCGGCTTCTTGTTATTTTCAGATGGTTCCATTTTCTGAAGGCATTTCTTTTAGCCCTAATAGCTTCCTTCACCTCACTTTTTAACCAGGCCGGCTGTCTTTTGGAGTTCCGTTTTTCTTTTCTAATTAGTGGAATATGTTTGGCCTGGGCCTCCAGGATGGTATTTTTGAACAGCGTCCATGCCTGTTGTACAGTTTTTACCCTCTCAGTTGTCTCCCTAGGTTTTTTTTCCACCGTTCTTCTCATTTTATCATAGTCTCCTTTTATAAAGTTAAACGCTAACGTATTTGACCTCCTGTGTATAGTTACTTCAAGGTTGATATCAAAACTGATCAAGCAGCCCCAGTACCTTAACGTCCCTCACCAGATCATGCGCTCCACTAAGGACCAAGTCTAGAATTTTTCCATCTCTCGTCGGCTCCTGCACCAGAACCAGTGTTCAGGAGAACAATAGAAAATAAACCACTGTCTCCATAAACTGTGCCTTCACAGGAATTCACATCTCCTTGGTAAAACAAATTATATCACAGGCATAGGCGCCCGGTATAGGCATAGGCGCCCAAGTCGCAAGCCCCAAGCGTCTCTCTCTCTCTCTCATCTTCCCCCTCCCCAATGCAGCGTCTATCCCTCTCACTCCCTCCCTGCAGTCATAGTCGCCGACTCCATCAATATTCCACCCACCGGAAGTCAAGTTTGTTCCCTCCCTCCCTCCTCCCTTTGAGTTCCAGGCTTCCTTCAAATTTTAAACATCATCTATCATACCTCGTTGGTGTTAGAACAGCAGAAAAAGCATTGCAAGCTGGGCTCCATGCTTTAGTTGTTTTGCCTTCTCTCTGTCTCTCAGCTCTGGCCCGCCCTCATTTCTTGTTTCCGCAAGGGCGGATTTTCTGTTCAAAAATATGTGAGAAGGATGTTCTTGCGCTGAAAATGTCCAAAAACGAAGAGCCATTTTCCAACATCAAATGTCTAAAATATGAATGTCAAAAAAGCAGGCACAAAATTGTCTGCCTGGCATCATTTGTACAAAAATGGCCACATAGACATCCCTGCAGAGCAGAGGGGCAGCCTAGTGGTCAGGACAGTGGACTTTAAACAAAAGGAACCAGGTACAAATCCTACCTTAATGCCTTTATGTGTGAGTCCTCCAGGAACAAAAAAACAAACAAACAAAAAAGCCCTACAATACCTAATGGTACATCACTACAATAGCCATCATGTGTACAGGTGTCTTATAAATCCAGGTAGAGTAGGTATGTTTATGTTCCAGGAGGGCTCACATATTTGTACAGAAATAAGTTAAATTGGGAGTTACACCTGAGTCCCATTGTTCAGTGTCCACTGCACTGATTACTAGGATACTCCTTGCTTGCTGCTCTGTTAGGAATGGCTATAATACCTTTGATAGTTATCATAGAGTCTGGTATCCACTGTCATAGTTTCTGGGAAAATGAGCCCTTTTGAGGGATGTGGGAAGTAATATCCAAGTATCTCCATTCAGAGGTTTGCCCAGGACGTTTTGACAGCAAATCCTACTTTTTGTCACACTGGCAAAAAGACAGGAGCGGACTGAACATTTGGGCAACCGGGCAGTGCCCAAGGGCCCAGAGGCTCTAGGGGGCCCAGCATGGTTGCCCGCCACCTAATACTACAGCACCCACGGGGCCCTGGTGGTCTGGTGGATGCTGCCGCTATTCTCCCTGGTTGCATCACTGTGTTTACAAAATGGCTACTGAGACTCCCGTGGTAGTCTCGCAAGAGGTGAGATTACCATGGGCAGTCTGGGCCGCCATTTTGTAAACACGGTGGTGCGCCAGGCAGACAGGCACTAGACCACCAGGGCCCTTCAAGGTGGGGGGAGGGGGACAGCAGCAACACAGTGGGAGGAAGGCAGCATGGCAGGGATGGGGCACTGGTGGTGGTGGTGGTGGCAGCAGTAGAATGGTATTGGGGCCCCGAGTAGTACATAAGTACATAAGTACATAAGTAGTGCCATACTGGGAAAGACCAAAGGTCCATCTAGCCCAGCATCCTGTCACCGACAGTGGCCAATCCAGGTCAAGGGCACCTGGCACGCTCCCCAAACGTAAAAACATTCCAGACAAGTTATACCTAAAAATGCGGAATTTTTCCAAGTCCATTTAATAGCGGTCTATGGACTTGTCCTTTAGGAATCTATCTAACCCCTTTTTAAACTCCGTCAAGCTAACCGCCCGTACCACGTTCTCCGGCAACGAATTCCAGAGTCTAATTACACGTTGGGTGAAGAAAAATTTTCTCCGATTCGTTTTAAATTTACCACACTGTAGCTTCAACTCATGCCCTCTAGTCCTAGTATTTTTGGATAGCGTGAACAGTCGCTTCACATCCACCCGATCCATTCCACTCATTATTTTATACACTTCTATCATATCTCCCCTCAGCCGTCTCTTCTCCAAGCTGAAAAGCCCTAGCCTTCTCAGCCTCTCTTCATAGGAAAGTCGTCCCATCCCCACTATCATTTCGTCGCCCTTCGCTGTACCTTTTCCAATTCTACTATATCTTTTTGAGATACGGAGACCAGTACTGAACACAATACTCCAGGTGCGGTCGCACCATGGAGCGATACAACGGCATTATAACATCCGCACACCTGGACTCCATACCCTTCCTAATAACACCCAACATTCTATTCGCTTTCCTAGCCGCAGCAGCACACTGAGCAGAAGGTTTCAGCGTATCATCGACGACGACACCCAGATCCCTTTCTTGATCCGTAACTCCTAACGCGGAACCTTGCAAGACGTAGCTATAATTCGGGTTCCTCTTACCACATGCATCACTTTGCACTTGTCAACATTGAACTTCATCTGCCACTTGCACGCCCATTCTCCCAGTCTCGCAAGGTCCTCCTGTAATCGTTCACATTCCTCCTGCGACTTGACGACCCTGAATAATTTTGTGTCATCGGCGAATTTAATTACCTCACTAGTTATTCCCATCTCTAGGTCATTTATAAATACATTAAAAAGCAACGGACCCAGCACAGACCCCTGCGGGACCCCACTAACTACCCTCCTCCACTGAGAATACTGGCCACGCAATCCTACTCTCTGCTTCCTATCTTTCAACCAGTTCTTAATCCATAATAATACCCTACCTCCGATTCCATGACTCTGCAATTTCTTCAGGAGTCTTTCGTGCGGCACTTTGTCAAACGCCTTCTGAAAATCCAGATATACAATATCAACCGGCTCCCCATTGTCCACATGTTTGCTTACCCCCTCAAAAAAATGCATTAGATTGGTGAGGCAAGACTTCCCTTCACTAAATCCGTGCTGACTTTGTCTCATCAGTCCATGTTTTTGTATATGCTCTGCAATTTTATTCTTAATAATAGCCTCCACCATCTTGCCCGGCACCGACGTCAGACTCACCGGTCTATAATTTCCCGGATCTCCTCTGGAACCCTTCTTAAAAATCGGAGTAACATTGGCTACCCTCCAGTCTTCCGGTACTACACTCGATTTTAGGGACAGATTGCATATTTCTAACAGTAGCTCCGCAAGTTCATTTTTTAGTTCTATTAATACTCTGGGATGAATACCATCAGGTCCCGGTGATTTACTACTCTTCAGCTTGCTGAACTGACCCATTACATCCTCCAAGGTTACAGAGAATTTGTTTAGTTTCTCCGACTCCCCCGCTTCAAATATTCTTTCCTGCACCGGTGTCCCCCCCAAATCCTCCTCGGTGAAGACCGAAGCAAAGAATTCATTTAATTTCTCCGCTACGGCTTTGTCCTCCTTGATCGCCCCTTTAACACCATTTTCGTCCAGCGGCCCAACCGACTCTTTGGCCGGTTTCCTGCTTTTAATGTATCTAAAAAAATTTTTACTATGTATTTTTGCTTCCAACGCTAATTTCTTCTCAAAGTCCTTTTTTGCCCTCCTTATCTCAGTCCACCCCTGCATAAAGATAACATGAAAGGACTTGGGCCCCTTATTTGAAAATAAAATTGGAATGTAGCCTAAACTAGGGATGTGCATTCATTTGAAATGACATGAATACCTAGTTTTGGCTACTTGTCCCTTGGCATTTTATATTGTTTCTTACCCAAAACAACCGGATTAAGCCCAGAGATGGCAAGGTTTTTCCAGTGTAGTTAAAATTCATTTTTTTCCGAGGGTTAATAGCTATCAGGCACCAGCCAGATTTCAACAAGTGACCTTCAGATTGGAAGGCAAGTGCCTTCCAGAAACAGATATTCAGCTTTTTGAAAGTCTGCTATACCCAGCCCACGCCTAGCTGTGTCTTATTTTTCTGGTAATTTTAGTTTCTGTTTTTTGATTGGCTTTTTGCTTTTAGTAATTTCTGAGTGCCCTTTTGTGCTAGATATACTTTTTGGAGGTGCAATGATATTAAGACGTATCTTGAGCAATCCTAGTTCTTGTTTTAGTCTAATATTCAAAACTCAGGAGTCTCTTCAAGGGACGTAATGAGCCATCCACAGTAAAGGTACTGAACTCAGCTAAATCTCTAATACAAAAGGACATTAAAAAAAAAACAGGTTTCTTACCAGTGTTTATTGCTAGCATTTACAAATCAACCTTGAACTGGTGAGGGGTTTTCAGCAGATTGTTTGTACAATTTGACTCCTGAAGACACGAAATGAGGCCTGTTGGGTCTGTCTGTTTTTTTCCGCTTTTTTTGGTGACTGTCCTCTACATAGTAACATAGTAACATAGTAGATGACGGCAGAAAAAGACCTGCATGGTCCATCCAGTCTGCCCAACAAGACAAACTCACATGTGTATACCTTACCTTGATCTGCACCTGCCCCCCCCCCCCCCCCCCAGGGCACAGACCGTACAAGTCTGCCCAGCAGTATTTCCCGCCCCCCAACCACCAGTCCCGCCCCCCACCACCGGCTCCGGCACAGACCGCACAAGTCTGCCCTCCACTATCCTCGCCTCCCAACCACCAACCTCTCCTCCCCCACCTGCTCCGCCACCCAATTTTGGCTAAGCTTCTGAGGATCCATTCCTATTGCACAGGATTCCTTTATGCATATCCCACGCATGTTTAAATTCCGTTACCGATTTCATCTCCACCACCTCCCGCGGGAGGGCATTCCAAGCATCCACCACCCTCTCCGTGAAAAAATACTTCCTGACATTTTTTTGAGTCTGCCCCCCCTTCAATCTCATTTCATGTCCTCTCGTTCTACTGCCTTCCCATCTCCGGAAAAGATTTTTTTGCGGATTAATACCTTTCAAGTATTTGAACATCTGTATCATATCACCCCTGTTCCTCCTTTCCTCCGGGGTATACATGTTCAGGTCAGCAAGTCTTTGCTCATACATCTTGGAACGCGAATCCCATACCATTCTCGTAGCTTTTCTTTGCACCGCTTCCATTTTTTTAACATCCTTCGCAAGGTACGGCCTCCAAAACTGAACACAATACTCCAGGTGGGCCTCACCAATGACTTGTACAGGGGCATCAACACTTCCTTTCTTCTGCTGATCACACCTCTCTCTATACAGCCTAGCAACCTTCTGGCTACGGCCACTGCCTTGTCACACTGTTTCGTCGCCTTCAGATCCTCGGATACTATCACCCCAAGATCCCTCTCCCCCTCAGTACCTATCAGACTCTCACCGCCTAACACAAAAGTCTCTCGTGGGTTTCTACTCCCTAAATGCATCACTTTGCATTTCTTCGCATTGAATTTTAATTGCCAAACCTTAGACCATTCTTCTAGCTTCCTCAGATCCCTTTTCATGCTTTCCACTCCCTCCCGCGTGTCCTCTGATTGCTCCCAGATGTTGGACTTTGAGATAAATGTATTATTAAATTGAAGTCCATGAAGTATGTTTTTTTGAGCCTTCTCAACTCTTGACGTCCATTGATAGCAGAAAAGTTATCACCAGTGCACTGGAACAGGTAGCAGGATAGATCAACTTAACAAGTTTAGGCAGAAGCACCTTAACATTTGAAGCTTTTTCTTAGATTGTGTCACATCTGAGGGCACCCTATTGGGTGTTTGTCCTAGTCCTAACTTTTCCAGTGGTGCTAGGGATGGCTTGAGTGGAACCTACTTGCTGTAGTGGAAAAGACTGGTCCTGAACTACCCTGCCCACTTCTTTAACCCCTTAGGCATCAGTCACCCTCCTTGGCCTAGGCAAATGCCTAACCAATAACCAAGGCTTCACAAGGCTGTAAAATAAACAAAATATTTATTATGAATGTCACAAATCTGCTTCAGCTAAACAATGCTGCTCTTTTCCCCTTTCAGAGAGTAGGAATGTAACAAAGTATCCTTTGGATTCTAAGCACAATTACATAATAGACAATTAAACCTTTACCCTTTGTTACAATTTTATATCACACAATTCCTTTAGGGACCCACAATAGCCCATGGAACATCAGCTTATCTTTAGTCCATATGGACATATCCATAACCCATGGATTCTTAGCCCGTTCCCTCCTTCTGGGACTATCCTTAATCCATGGATTGTCAGCCCGTCTTGTCTTCCTTTTACACAGCCAGGGTAATTCTAACTTCTCTTGCACGACCAGGGTAACTTCTACTCCCCCCCCCCCCCCCCCCCGTTTACACAACCAGGGTAACTTCTAACCTATAACCCTCTTGTACACAACCAGGGTAGCTCTAACCCCCTCCCCTTTTACACAACCAGGGTAACTTCTAACCCTCTTGCACACCACCAGGGTGATTCTAACCACCCTTTACACAACCAGGATAACTTCTAACCCTCCTTTACACAACCAGGGTAACTCCAACCTCTAGCCAGGCTACCAGGTACAAGCTTCCTATGCTCTTTCTTCTATGGCTTTTACCTGCCTCTGACCTTTTATCCTATAGGGACCCACAGTAGCCCCTGGATCTTCAGCCTATTCTCACTCCATATGGATGTATCCATAACCCATGGGTTCTCAGTCCATTCCCTCCTTCTGGGACTATTCTTAACCCATGGATTGTCAGCCCATCTTGTGCTCCTCTTGAGATTGCTTGGCACGCCCTTCTTATAGCGGCTGTTAAACCTGCTCGAGTGTTTCCAGCTACACCCTTTTCCTGGGACTGGTGTGCTGATTACGGTTGTGGTTCTCCCACCTGGGAAGCAACAGGCTTCAGCACTATAGCTCACAGATTCCTCCTCAGGCTGCTGCTGAACTTCTTCCTCATCGCTGCTTCTCTCCTTACATCGAGAAGGTAAATCTTATCCCAGTTGTGCATGCTGCATGCCATGATAACATCAAGACTGGATTACTGCAATGCACTATACAACGGTCTGAATACAAAGGGTCTGCACCAGCGACAATTGATTCAGAATGCTGCAGCAAGACTCATAGAAGGTTGCAAGCGATGTGACCATATAACACCATTTTTGTAAAAACTTTATTTACTACCAGTATAATACAGGGCTAAATTTAAAACTCTATGTCTGACCTTCAAGACCCTTAAAGAAAATGGCCTTGAGTACCTGAAGAATAGGATGATCCTCTATATGCTGCCAAAGACACTAAGGTCCTCTAAAGGACTATCACTAACCACACTCTCTCCAAAAGACATTACACAATGTGATACCTGCAAGTGAGTCTACTCTGGAGTAGCCCCCACACTCTGGAATGAACTGCCTGGAAGCTCCGCTTAACACAAGACTATCTCTACCTCAGGAAGCAGGTGAAAGCTTGGCTCTTCAACCAGGTCTTTAATGGAAGAAGTAACTAACTCGTTAGTCTCACTCACACACACAAGGAGTGACATGGGCTGCACATACTGCAGCAGGACATGTTTATCCACTCCTACCCTAAGATAATATTTAACCATCTCTCTGACTTCATGTGCACCTTTCATTAAATTAGTCACCTTATTTTCTAACTCCTCTTATTTTCTTATCTATCCATATGTTAAACATCTCTCTGACCTCATGTGCAACTTTCTTTAAATTAGTCACCTTACTTTCTAACTCTTCTTACTCTCTTACCCTTCTATATGTTACATCTTTGCTTATACCCTTCACTGTCAATTAAAATGTTCTATTACATATTGTGTTGACATTGTAAGTAGTATACTATGAAATACTTTGTATTGTTATTTGAATATTTTTACTGCAGTAATTTCCTATTGCTCATGTTTGATTTATTCTTACTATACACCACTTTGAGTGAATTCCTTCAAAAAGGCGGTAAATAAATCCTGATAAATAAATAAATAAATATCTGATTCACAGCTACTCCCCTTTCCTGGAACTGTTGTGCTGATTGGCTTAGTGTCTTTCCTACCTGGGCAGCAACAGGCTTTTGCACTAAAGTTTCCAGCAGACACAGCTTCCTCCTCAGGCTGCCTGCTGAACCTGTTTTTCCTATCTGATTTCCAGCTATCCCTCCCCCAAGGCTCCTGTACTGGGTCAAAGGGACTTTTGCTGAAAGCAGAGGGCACCTGTCTCAGCTAAGGATTTATTTTAATTTTTGTTTCTGCTTTTCTCCTGTATCTTTGGGTTTTAACTGGGGATAGCAGCTGGTTACTTCCTAACCTGTGTGACTCCTGGGGTTCTGACACAGCAGCTGTGTCACAATTGAGATAGTGTTTGATTTGATTTATTAAAATGTGATTAATCATTTTTCCTCATGGAGATAACAAAGCAATGTACAATATTTAATAAAGCAACAAAAAAAGAGATTAAAAGAACACCAATATTCGTAAGGAAAGAGAAAAAAAGAAAGGACAAGGGGTAGGGAAAGATGTAGGAGACAGACACTATGGTGCTAGTGGATTCTAGGAGAGCTGTCTGAGTCTAGATAAATGGAGAAAGCTTTTTTATTAGGTTTTCAGAAGTACATGTCATGCTTTCTTTAAAGGAGGGAGTTGTAAACGATTATCATCAAGGGAATGAAGGACCCTAAGGGGGGTATAAAGAATAAGAAGAGAAGAAAGGTAAAGAGGAACACCAGAATAATGGACTTCGTGAGCAAGAATAAGAATCTTATCATAGTAACATAGTAGATGACGGCAGAAAAAGACCTGCATGGTCCATCCAGTCTGCCCAAGACAAACTCATATGTGTATACCTTACCTTGAATTTGTACCCGTCCTTTTCAGGGCACAGACCATATAAGTCTGCCCAGCAGTATTTCCCACCTCCCAACCACCAGTCCCGCCTCCCATCACCAGCTCTGTTACAGACCGTATAAGACCGCCCTCCCCTATCCTCGCCTCCCAACCACCAGCCCCTCTTCAACCCACCTGCTTCGCCACCCAATTTCAGCTAAGCTTCTGAGGATCCATTCCTTCTGCACAGGATTCCTCTATGCATATCCCACGCATGTTTGAACTCCGTTACCGTTTTCATCTCCACCACCTCCTGCGGGAGGGCATTCCAAGCGTCTACCACCCTCTCTGTGAAAAAATACTTCCTGACATCTTTCCTGAGTCTGCCCCCCTTCAATCTCATTTCATGTCCTCTCGTTCTACCGCCTTCCCATCTCCTGAAAAGATTAGTTTGCGGATTAATACCTTTCAAATATTTGAACGTCTGTATCATATCACCCCTGTTCCTCCTTTCCTCCAGGGTGTACATGTTCAGGTCAGCAAGCCTCTCTTCATACGTCTTGGAACGTAAATCCCATACCATCCTCGTAGCTTTTCTTTGCACCGCTTCCATTTTTTTAACATCCTTCGCAAGATACGGCCTCCAAAACTGAACACAATACTCCAGGTGGGGCCTCACCAACGTCTTGTACAGGGGCATTAAAACCTCCTCCTTTCTTCTGCTGGTCACTCCTCTCTCTATACAGCCTAGCAATCTTCTCGCTACGGCCACCGCCTTGTCGCACTGTTTTGTCGCCTTCAGGTCCTCAGATACTATCACCCCAAGATCCCTCTCCCCGTCCGTGCTTATCAGACTCTCCCCGCCTAACACATACGTCTCCCTTGGATTTCTACTCCCTAAGTGCATCACTTTGCATTTCTTCGCATTGAATTTTAATTGCCAAACGTTAGACCATTCTTCTAGATTCTTCAGATCTTTTTTCATGTTTTCCACTCCCTCCGGGGTGTCCACTCTGTTGGAAATCTTGCTGTCATCCGTAAAAAGGCAAACTTTACTTTGTAACCCTTCGGCAATGTCACTCACAAATATATTGAACAGAATCGGCCCCAGCACCGATCCCTGAGGCACTCCACTACTCACCTTTCCCTCCTCCGAGCGAACTCCATTCACCACCACCCTCTGGCGTCTGTCCGTCAACCAGTTCCTAATCCAGTTCACCACTTCGGGTCCTATCTTCAGGCCGTCTAGTTTATTTAAGAGCCTCCTGTGGGGAACCGTGTCAAAAGCCTTGCTGAAATCTAAGTAGATGACGTCCATAGCACGTCCTTGATTTAATTCTCCTGTCACCCAGTCAAAGAATTCAATGAGATTCGTTTGGCATGATTTCCCTTTGGTGAAACCATGTTGTCTCGGATCTTGCAACTTATTGGCCTCCAGGAAATTCACTATCCTTTCCTTCAGCATGGCTTCCATTACTTTTCCAATAACCAGATAGGAAAAACTTTTCCAATATCGTGACTACGGGAGGTGGTAGGAGCCGATGCTGTTGAATTAGGAGAGGGGTAATACTGTCAAATCTGGAGGCATGAAAGAGGATCCAGACCACTGTGTTTTGAATAGTCTGGAGATTATGAACAGAGTATTGTGGGAGATCAGAATAGATACAGTAATCCGGGTGAGTAATCAGAAGTGCATAGAGAAGTGTCTTTTGAGAGTGAAAATCAAGATAGCGTCTAATAATCTTAAATTGGTGCAGAGGTGAGGTTGCACCATGGAGCAATACAGAAGCATTATAATATTCTTGGTTTTATTTTGTACCCTTTTCCTAATAATCCCTAGCACTCTGCTTGCTTTTTTGGCTGCTGCTGCACACTTGAGGATTCCATGCTGCTATCTGTTTTATGTAGAGTATTTATTTTGTTTGACTCAATTCCCTCTTTAACATGTAGCGCAACCCCCTTCCAATTTGATCCACTCTATCATCCTATATAATAATTTTCAATTTAGGGATTGGGATATGTCAATTTTGGAAACAGCAAACCCATAGGTACAGTTTGTGCAGTCAGCTGACGTCAGGGGAGGTTAGTAACACACACAACAAGACAGCCAGTGATGGTGAGGGGGGCGCATGTGCCATGGCATAGGCTAACCTTGTTCACCCAGCGCCGTGTGAAAATCAGAATGACCACGAGGCAGCAACTAGCAGAAAAAACTGCCCATTGACATCAACAGTCCAGCGCCGGTACAACTGCATCGTAATCAGCATGGTGGCAGGAAGCGGACGGTAGTTGCCACACAACTCGCCGCTGACGTCCCGACTCCTAGGCCGAACGGACTCTGTTGTACCCACTCCGTCTCTCTCCCTGTCTCACAAGGATTCATACACACTCTCTCTCACACACACTGTCTCTCTCTCTCTCTCTCTCTCACACACACACTCAAGCTGGCAGGGGGGAGGGGAAGATAATAGGTTTCCACTTGGTCTCTCTCCCTGTCTCACAGGGATTCATACACTCTCTCACACCCACTCTCTCTCTCACACTCTCTGTCTCTCATACTCTCTCTCTCTATCTCACACTCTCTCTTTCACACACATACACTCAGGCTGGCACGGGGATCACACACACACACTCTCTCTCACACACACTCACACTCACTCACTCTCTCACAGGGATTCATACACTCTATCTATCACACACACTCTTTCTCTCTCACACTCTTTCTCACACTCTCACGCTCTCTCTCTGTCACACACATACACTCTCTCACACACACACACTCTCTCTCTCAAACACACACAATCTACACACACACTCGCTCTCTCTGTGTCACACACACACTCTCTGTGTCAAACACACACATACACTCACACACACACTCTCTCTCTCTCTCACACACACACACACACACTCACTGTCACACATACAGTCTCTCATACACTCATTCTCTCTCACACTCTTTCTCACACTCACTCTCACACACTCACTCTCTCTCTCTCTCACACACACACACACACACACACTCGCACAGAACACACATACTCGCACAGAGTCTCTCTATCACACACACTATCCATCACACTATCTCTCACACACACACACTCACTCTCTGTCTCTCTCTCTCACACACACTCTATCTCTCTCAAACACACACTCTCTCTTACACACACTCACTCTCTCGCTCTCTCTCTTTCACTCACACATACTCGCACAGAGTCTCTGTATCACACACATACTATCTCTCCCTCACACTCTCTCTCTCTCACACATTCTCTGTCTGTCACACAGACTCTTGCACTCTCACACACATTCTCTCTGTCACACTCTGTCTCTCTTTCACTCACACACTCTCTCAAACACGCACACTCTCTCTGTCTCTACTACACTCTCTCTCTATCACTCTTTCTCTCACACACACACTCGCACACAAGCAGATCACAGGATATGGATGGCATGGGAGGCAAGAGAAGGAGACAACATAGGAGAAGAACACTAACTGCTGAGGAGCAGGCTGAAGCTAAATGGAAAAGAGCTGAAGCACAATGAAAAAGGAGTGCAGCTCTGAGTGAAGACAAAAAGGCACGTGAAAGCAGTGGCGTTCCGTGGTTCACTTCCACCCATGGCGGATCGCTGCTGCGTGCACCCTCCCCCCCCCCCCCGGCTGCAGGGCAACATGGCACCCCCCCCCCCCGGCGTGATCCCCCCCGACCCAGGCGACACGGCACCCCCCCCCAATCCCAGTCCCCACCTGTCTTACCAGCTCCATCCAACCGGTGCCTCTGCGCTGCTGTAAAAGAAGAAAATCACCTCGTCGGCCCTTCCCTTACTCTCTCTGTCCCACCCTCTGATGTAATGTCCTATTTCCTCGAGGGCGGGACAGATAGAGTAAGGGAAGGGCCGACAAGGCGATTTTCTTCTTTTACAGCAGCGCAGACGTGAGGCGCCACACCACATAGCTGCCGGGTTGATGGAGCTGGACTCGCCAGCAGAGCAACCCCCACCCATTGACACCCGGGGCGGACCGCCCTTACCGCCCCCCCCCCCCCCTTGGTATGGCACTGCGTGAAAGTCAACAAGCCACTGCAAGGAAGAGGTCCAGGATACAAAAGATGACTGATGAGCAGTGATTTTTTTTGTGCTGGTACGCACTGGTACAGCATACCGGCACCTTTTTTGTTCATCCGGCAGTGTGCTGGAGCCCGCTCGCACCGGCTCGCAAGAGCCGGTTGTTCTTCAGGGCGAGCCGGCTCTCCTCCCTCCCTCCCCAAAGCTAGAGGGTCCATACCTGAAGAAGGCAATGCATTCTTTGGGGCAGGCAGGAAAGATCCCCAGTTTTGTCTGCCCGCTGCCGGCACTGACCCTCCCCCGCTGCAGGACCGCTCTTTAAAAATGGCTGCCGAGACTTCAGCGGCAGCCTCACGAGACTTCTGCTGAAGTCTTGGAGGTCACCCTTGTAAGTCTCAGCGGCCATTTTGAAGAGAGATGCAGTAGCGGCGCGGGAGAGTCAGCACCGGCAGCGGGCAGGAAAGACTGGGGATCTTTACTGCCAGCTCTGAAGAATCCACGACAACCTGAGTGGCTGGAGGGGGGGGCAGGGGAGCGAGGAGAATCGCTGCTGGGGGGGCAGGGGAGAGAGGCCAATCGCTGGGCATGGGTGGCTGGAGGGGGGGGCAGGGGAGCAAGGATAATCGCTGGGCATGGGTGGCTGGGGGGGGCAGGGGAACGAGGAGAATCGCTGGGCATGGGTGGCTGGGTGGCTGGAGGGGGGCAGGGGAGAGAGGACAATCACTGCTGGAGGGGGGCAGGGGAGAGAGGACAATCGCTGGGCATGTGTGGCTGGAGGGAGGCAGGGAGAGAGGAGGGTTGCTGGACATGGGTGGATGGAGGAGAGGGCAGGGAGAGAGAAGAAATGCTGGACATGGATGGAGGGGAGGGAAGAGTGAGGGATGAGATGAGATGAGGGAAAAGGAAGAGAGGAGAAAAACTGCACATGGATGAAGAAAATAGGCAGAAGCTGGATCCACTGGATAGTCAAGTCTGTGGAGGACCCAGCTTTTACTTACGGATGTAGGGCAAGAAATGAATAAGAAAGGCAGAAAGTAAAGAAATAAATGGAAAGGAAGCCCTGGAAACAGAGTTAAGAGGACAGATAGCAGCAGAATCAGATACTGGGCCACTAGGAGTGGCCTAGTGGTTAGGGTGGTGGACTTTGGTCCTGAGGAACTGAGTTCAATTCCAACTTCAGGCACAGGCAGCTCCAGATGTATATTGAAGTCACCCAGAATGACTGATTGCAGGAACTGAAGAACATATTGGGAGAAAAAGATCTGCAGACTCTGAAAAGTAAGAGTTGAAACAGGAGGAGGGAGGTGGGTAAGAAGGAACCATGTCAGGGGTTAGTGGGAATGAAAAAAGAGAGTGCCTCAAGTGGGAGCAGTAGCAGTGGAAAAGAACACAGATTGATATTTAGTTTTGAAGAAAACAGGACTGTGAGACCACCACTCCTCCTGTTCTGGTAATTGGAATAGTGAAAGGAGTAACCAGGGGGAAGCACAGGCAGCTCCTTGTGACTCTGGGCAAGTCACTTAACCCTCCATTGCCCCAGGTACAAATAAGTACCTGTATACAATATGTAAGCCCCATTGAGCCTGCCATGAGTGGGAAAGCACAGGGTACAAATGTAACAAAAATAAAAACAGTCACAAAGAACAAAGGTAGAAAAAATAATTTTATTTTCATTTTAGTGTCTGGAATATGTCCAATTTGAGAATTTATATCTGTTGTCTTATTTTGCACTGGGTATACTGGCGCTGTAACAGCTTACAGAAATTACTTATAATGAAAAAAAATCACGTTATTTTTTTCTCCTACACTAGTATAATATTTTCAATGATGTCTGTTTACATGCGCCATAGCTGGTATAAGGGGTGTGGCTAATGTGGGTGTGGCTATAATAGGGGTGGAATTGTATGTGGTGACCCACCCACAATGAGTACCGGCACCTTTTTTTCTACAAAAAAAAGCACTGCTGATGAGGAAAGTGCAAGTAACAGACAAAGAAACACCGATTTAGAAAGGCACAGAATTGCTAAAATGACGGACGAACAGAGACAAACACACAGAACAAAGTGCACTGGTATACAACGCAAAAGATTAGAAAAAATGACAGATGAACAAAGAGCGACAAATAGGAAAAGGAGAGCATATTTAGAATGGGAAAGAATTAAACAAATGACAGAGAAACAGAGTCAAACAACCAGGCAAAGACGAAAAGATTTAGAACAGCAAAGACTTGCACAAATGACAGATAAGCAACGAAGAACGACTACACAAAATGTAACAGCTACAGCACTATAAACCAACTTGTTTAAAAAGGCATACCCTACCGATCCAACTTAAATGCCTAATCTCTGCAACACAACCAAACTAAAGTACGTAATGGACATAACACAGCTCTTCCGTTCTCCAATTCCCTAATGTGGCTGTGCCACATGAACTTGATCTTACCACAACATCACCCTGTATTTGTTCACACCGGAGCCTGCAAAGGCCTCTCCAGTACTATGTAAGCCACATTGAGCCTACAAATAGGTGGGAAAATGTGGGATACAAATGTAACAGATAAATAAATAAATACAGAACTACAAACACAAAAATTACAATAACAGACTGTCTCAATGAGAACAAAACTCAATACTATAATTGTGGTCCAATGAACGCAGTCTTTATATTTTGCAATGCAAAACATTTTCACAATAAAACACTTTCTCACAACCTATTTACACAATGCTGTAGTAAGGGCAAAGTACAACTTCCAGGAATTAGCTACAATGAATTAATACAACAGCTTCTCTCCAGGGAACATGAATATTCTAAGAATTTTTTTACAAAACTTTAGGTCCATTAATAGTTCATTAGCTTTTGCCTCCATGGAAGCTAACATTTCACCACCACCCGGATATGGCCCTTATTGTTTTTGAATTAATGGTACTATTTACCATAGAACAGCAGCACTACATCCTCCAAATGACAATCAAAGACAATTTTCACAATTATATATTCTTGAGTCAGGTGAAGCAGCTGTTCAGAGACTACAAATCTCACCGAATGCACACATCAACTGTACATTAATGAGACAATTAAGTGATTTTATGGCATGGGAAAATCCATTTGCAGACGCATGCAAGATGCTGTACGAAGTACAAAATGAATGCATATGTGAAGCTCAACGACGAAGAATAGAACCTCCAACAGTTTCAATGGCCATTGTTCAAGACCGCAAAAATGATTCAAGACGATACAATGCCCCTAGAGCCAATGAGGTGGCTTTCATTTTTCAAAATACAGATGGGGAACTACCCTTACATAGAGATCTGATAATACACTGCTGAAACAAGCCAAATGAAGAGAACAAAACTGAGATAATCTGTGTGTTGGACCCCAATCTAGAACCAATGGTATATGCATTACTCTTTCCATATGGAGATCAGAGCTGGGGGATACATATTCCTTTGTCTAAACAACCAAAATGTATAATGCACCTACGTCACAAAGCAAAGAACACAAGAGTAAGAGTTATGCAAATGCAGTACTATGGGTACCATTTGGCAATAAGAGATGAATTCAATCCTTTTCTTAGTGCAGGAAAACTAACGCAACAATATTATGTTGATGCATATATTAAAACTGAGGCAAACAGACTAAATTATATTTGACAAAATCAAAAACTCTTAAGAGTTGAAAAATACTCCGGGTTAATGGACCACCTTGCAAGTGAAGCTGTAAATGGAGGAATTACACCTGGCCGGGCATTTATTTTACCATCATCATTTGCCGGCAGCCCAAGAAATATGCATCAAAATTATCAGGATGCAATGGCAATAGTTCACAAATATGGCAAGCCAGATCTGTTCATTACTATGACCTGCAACCCAAGATGGGAAGAAATTACTCAAAATTTAAAAAAGGTCAGGCACCAGAGTTTCGACCTAACTTATTGGCAAGGGTGTTTCATTTAAAACTAAAAGAGTTACTACACAATATATGCAAAAAACACTTACTTGGTGTGCCTCTTGCAAAAATTCATGTCATTGAATTTCAAAAGCGTGGTTTACCTCATGCTCATATATTAATTATCTTGAAAGAGGAACGAAAATAAGCCGAAAAGAAAGGAAATAATTGACCAAATTGTATGCGCTGAAATTCCTGAAATAAACAACTTTCCATGTCTGCATGCAATAGTTGCTAAACATATGATACATGGCCCATGCAGTGACCATAACTTAAACTTTCCCTGCATGCTTAATGGGAAGTGCTCTAAACAGTTTCCAAAACCCTTCCAAAATGAAACTATCGAGAACTGTGACGGATATCCTAAATACCGCAGAAGGGATAACGGTGTAGGTACACTCTTAAATGGAAAATTTATTAATAACACTTGGGTAGTCCCTTATAACCCTTTCTTACTTTTAAAGTACAATTTCCATATAAATGTAGAAGTATGTGCATCTATTAAAAGTGTCAAGTACCTCTTTAAATATGTCTATAAAGGACACGAGTGTGCCAATGTGGTTATTACAGAGCACCAAACTTTACAACATGATGAAATTAAAACGTTTACTGACTCTAGATATGTTAGTGCTCCTGAAGCTGCATGGCGATTAAACGGCTTTGAAATGCATCACCAATCACATACTATCCAGAGACTGGAAATGCACTTACCAGATCAACAAAGCATTGTTTTTCATCCTCACGAAGTTGAGGCTGCAGTACAAAGAGCCAGAACAAGGGACACCACTTTAACAGCGTGGTTTAAACTTAATGCAGAAGAGAATCCCCCAAAGACCGTTTTGTACATAGATATTCCTATGTACTATACTTTTGACAAAACAGAACGAAAGTGGAAACGTAGAAAAGCAGGACATGACAAAACAATTGGGAGAAAGTATGCAGTTAATTTTGCAGCAAACCCTGAGCGTTACTGTTTAAGGCTAATTCTACTACACCAATCAGGGGCTAAGTCATTTGAAGACTTAAAAACATTTGAACGTATTCTTTATAATACATTTCAAGATGCAGCCAAGAAAATGGGGCTCATCTATATATATAAAAGGCAACCCCAACGTTCTGAAGCCTCCACAGAAGTTGAGGCGCCCGAGATATCCGGTGTGCCCTGGAGTGTCTGCACCGCCCTCGCGTCAAAACGTCATGACGCGTCAAACGTCATGACGTCGAGGGCGGAGCTATTGACACTCGAGGGCCGAAATGGCCCACAGCGAACAAGGCAAGTAGCTTCGAGGGACGGAGGGAGGGCGAACAAGGCAAGTAGCTTCGAGGGACGGAGGGAGGGGGCCCCTTGCTAGCGCCCGTTTCATTCCGCTCAGAAACGGGCATTTTTTCCTAGTTGATGATAAAGCTCTGTGAGAGAACACCTTAGACAATGCAGTCACATGCAACATGCCTCAGGAAATCAGACACCTTTTTGCATACATTTGTGTTTTTTCCGTAACATCAAATGCGTTACAAATTTTCCCAAAATACAAACTTACTATGACACAAGATTTTCAACACATCCATGGTTGCCAAGGTGATTGCTCTGTTTGTGAACAATTGTGCCTTCAGAAAATCCAGGACGTTCTGACTACACATGGCAAAAAACTTGAACACTTTGGTTTACCAACAATCATCCAGAGAATAGAAAATCCTAAACTTGCCTTCAACGTTGCAAATGAAAACCATAAAGCTCAACAAATGCTTGAAAACCTAAATAATGAGCAAAGGGAAGCATTTCATACTATACTTTCTGCCTGCAATACAAAAAACATAACCCACACGTGCTTCTTCCTAGATGGTCCTGGTGGAAGTGGAAAAACGTATACGTATAACACTATCCTGAGCAACATCCGAGGAGATGGAGGAATTGCACTACCTGTTGCTTCTACAGGAATTGCTGCAAACTTCCTTCCAGGATGACAAACTTATCATTCACAGTTTAAGTTACCTGTTCCTCTACTGGAAACGTCAACATCAAGTATCAGATTAATATCAAATGATGCTTCATCAATAGAGATGCTAAAATCCCTATTTGGGATGAATTAACTATGGCACCCAGTATAGCACTTACTACTGTAGATAGACTCCTCAAAGACATCATGAACAATCAGAAACCATTTGGTGGGAAAGTTATTCTCCTTTGTGTAGATTTTAGACAAAATCTACCAGTGGTACCATATGGTGATCGAGCTCAAATTATTGAAGCAACCATTAAGTTAAATCAACTATGGGCAAAAAATTGAAATACTAAAATTAAACAACAATGTCCGCTCTGTAGACCCAGATTTCAACAACTGGCTTATTACTTTAGCTGACGGAAATCTTCCATGTCCAGACAGTTTCAAAGATATTATCGAAATCTCACAGAATCACATTCGTGATGGTGATATAATTAATGCCATTTTTGGTCAAAAAATTACCGCAGATACTGTTTTTAGCTTTGCTTTGCTAAAAAGGCTATTCTTTGCCCCAAAAATGCACATGTAGACAAGATAAATGAGGCTGTTCTAAATATTTTAGAAGGTGAGACAGTTACTTATTTAAGTTCGGATTCCATTCATGACTCCAATGATGAGGAGCATCAGTTATACCCTATAGAATTCCTTCATGAACAAACTCCAACTGGCATACTTTGCCATAAACTGCATTTAAAAATTGAAGCCATAATTATCCTACTCAGGAATTTAAATACCAGGAGAGGTTTATGTAACGGAACTCGCTTAATAGTCAAAGACTTGAAACCTAACCTCATTATTAGTCAAATAATCACTGGGTCAACTGCAGGGAGTACTGTTTTTATACCACGTATTGAGCTAGCACAATCTAACACTGACCTCCCATTTACATTACGTAGAAAACAATTTCCTGTGAAATTGGCTTTTGCAATGCCAATTAAGAAGTCACAAAGACAAATATTTGAAAAAGTTGGCATTTTCCTACCAGAACCAGTGTTTACACATGGCCAACTGTATGTAGCATTTTCACGAGTTCGAAAGTCTTCTGATGCAATTGTAAAAGTCATAGATGGTCCTGAACAAGGAAAGCTTTTCCCTCGTTGTAACAAAGTTTTCACTAAAAATTTTGTTTATAAAGAAATCTTGCAAATGTAAACAACCATTATATTTCTAATAAAAATTTTACAATTTCTGCGTACTCTTTATCTTTTAAAAAAAATACTATAAATAAAAAATCACAAAAAAAGAAAGATTAAAAAAAAAAAAAAAAACATAGATAAAACAATCTGTATCTCATACCCCTGGAGCATATTACTCATTATACACCCTTCCCAATTTTTACTTATCATGACAGAACATTTCTCCTAACGGTTCCCTAAAAACATAATCACCATTACATGATAACCTTGCTAGCACCCGTTTCATTTGTGTGAGAAATGGGCCTTTTTACTGGTTGCAACATAATTTGTACCCTGATAAACAGTGTTCCATTGATTGTCCTCCTTCCATCAGGTCTCCAAGATGCCTATTATATCTACCCCTTCATTTAGTGCTATATACTCCAATTCTCCTATCTTATTTTGTAGGCTTCTATCATTTGTATATAGGCACTTCAAATTGTGTTTTTTCTTAGCATCTACAAGCTGCTTTGAAGTTGATAGGATAATTTGCATCCTTTACTCTGTTCTCCCATTAAACACCGGGATTTCTTTCACCATTATTGAAACCTGTCTATTGGATTCATGAATATACTTCAAGGATACTCCACACCAAATCATGTGCTCCTGGATGACTGTAAGCTCCCCCCCCCCCCCCCCCCCCATTTTAGTTTAAAAGCTGCTCTATCTCCTTTTTAAATGTTGATGCCAGAAACCTGGTTCCATCCTGGTTAGGTGGAGCCCATCCTTTGGAACAGGCTCCACATTTCCCCAGAATGTTGTCCAGTTCCTGACAAATCTAAATCCCTCATCTTTGCACCATCATCTCAACCACACATTGAGACTGCAGAGAATCATTCAAAGAAAGAGTGTGTATAGGGAGGGGCAAAGGGCAGGAAGAGAAGGTGGTATGATAATTTGAAGAGATGGGCTGGTGTGAGGCCCTAAAAGTTAGTAATCTTGTCAACAAAAGAGAGTGCAAGAGTGTCGGAGGAGAGAACATTAGAAGATACAGTCTCGGAGAGGTAAGGCTCCATGTTTATGGAAACAAAAAGCTTCTTGAATTTATTGAGTGATTTGAAAATCTGTGCTGAAAAAAGTTTCTTTAGCTTCTTTTATTTCTGATGATAGTGATAATAGGAACTTTGGTATAACAAAAGGGATTCTTGAGACCTGTGTTTCCTCTAAGCTCTGTGTAACAGTCTGATGGCGTAAGAGAAGGAGACCATTGTGAAACCAAGGTTGGTGAAAAAGACTTAGGAGAATGAGAGACAGGAGTGCATTGGGGCTGCACTTAGAGAGGGGAGCAATAAAGACTCTTTGAAGTGAAAGAGATGAGTTTCTAGCAGCGAGTAGAGAGAGATCAAATATGTCAGCTTTTGGAACTTTGAGCATAAAGGAAACTAAGAGGTGGTCAGTACAAGGTAAAGAAGAGGAGTAAAAATTGGTTTAAAGTGAAAGTAGTTGATTAAAAGAAAGAAAGCACCAGATCAAGTGTGTGGCCAGCGAGTTGAAAAACAAAAACATGCTGTGCTAGTTAAGATCAGAAAGTAGTGAGAGAAATGTCTATCAAAAGAAGTACGAGTAGTATCAACATGAGTGTTAAGTCAACCAGAATCAAGAGAGTAGAATAGTTAATCACTGCCAGAAATAGAGTTTTGGACAGAGATTCCCAGGCAGTAGCATCAAAAGAGGGGTGTGTGTGTTGGGTGGGGGGGGGGGGGGGGGGGGATATACCAAAAGAAGATATAATGGGAAGAGAATATAATTATCTCTTTTACCTTTGATTTACAAGTGATTGTCCTCCTCACAATTATTTCTTGTTACGTCCTAACAAACTTTCTTTAGATTTATTATTTCTATATTTTTGTACAAGTGATTCATCTTGGTTTGTAATTGTTGAAATTCTTGATAAATAAAAAAAGGAAAATTGTTCATCATGGGGAATATTTTATAAAGTCATTTTCATATATATATGATTACAAAGGCATGTAAATGTCCTCTTATAAAATTCCAACCGGTGAAAAAGTATGTGGGTTGTCATAATGATGAATACTTTGCTGGTAGGCATGTTCGGGTCAGAGGGTAGGTTAAGTTTTAAAGGACATGCATAAATTATAACATTGACTAATATACATTCATACTTGCAAACATTACCAGCAAATATTTTCACCTGCAGTAAATTTCTGTGCCTGCATTCAAGGTGTGATTTCTTCCACTTATGCTAGCATTCTGGTACATCTGTTGAATTGAACTAGATTTTGCATATATATTTTGCAGTCTTTTTTATAGTTGTTTTTATTTGTTTTAATTATTTATATGTATTTTATTTATTTATTTACTACATTTATGTCCGCCTTTATCCAAGGTGGGTCACAATATCCACATACATAGTCTTGAACATATAACGATCGAGAAGTATATTAGCAGCTTCCATGTACATAGTCTTGAGAACTCATCCATTCTGACCCTCCACTTTTACCTCATATGATCACTATACAACTTTGTATTTGTTATCCACCGACTGGGCAAACACCTTTTACTGTGCTATGTAAGCCACATTGAGCCTGCAAATAGGTGGAAAAATGTGGGGTACAAATAAATAAATAAATAAATAAATAAATATAACAGTCGCTAGGTATATTAAGCTAAAGTGAGACCATTGACCTGGTCTGGTCTTAGCATACAGCAGATAAACAAAATGCAAAGCGATAAGATAGCAAGAAAAAAAATCCAGTAATAGTCATACTGATAAGTTTTTATGTAGTCAAAAAGGCTTTGACAAACAGATGTGCTTTTAGCAGCCATTTGAATTTCTGAATGTCTTCACATGATCTCAGGTAAAGCATTCCACACAGATAGGGCAGCAATGGAGAAGGCTTGCAGTTCACTGGTTTCTGATCAGGTACCGCATACAGTTCAAGCTTCTCCTACTTACCTACAAATGCACTCGATCTGCAGCCCCCTCTTTACCCTCATCTCCCCTTACGTTCCTACCCGAAACCTCCGCTCATAGGCCAATCCTCCTCTCAGTACCCTTCTCCACCACCGCCAACCTCCAGGCTCCGCTCTTTCTGCCTCGCCTCACCCTATGCTTGGAATAAACTTCCTGAGCCCATAAGCCAAGCCCCCTCCTGCCCATCTTCAAATCTTTACTCAAAGCCCACCTCTTCAATGTCGCCTTCGGCACATAACCACCTCCTTCGGCATATAACCATTATACCTCCATTCAGGAAATCTAGACTGCCCTAACTTGACATTTCGTCCTTTAGATTGTAAGCTCCTTTGAGCAGGGACTGTCCTTCTTTGTTAAACTGTACAGCGCTGCGTAACCCTAGTAGCGCTATAGAAATGTTAAGTAGTAGTAGTTTTGTCTCTGTGTAATTTGGGGGTCTTTTACTAAAGCTTAGCTCGAGTTATCTGCAGCAGGGCCCATTTTATTCCTATGGACCCTGCTGCAGATAACTTGAGCTAAACTTTAGTAAAAGACCTCATGTATGATTTCGTGTGGGGGGGGGGGGGGGGGAACAGAGGTGATGGGACGTGTCAGATCTTCCTGCTTTTTCAGTTTGTATGTGTGTAGGGTATTTCGAAAGTAGGCTGCAACATTTCGAAATATACGTTGATGAGTCAGAAACAAGGTCTTGAATTGAAGTCTGTATGTCACTGGAAGACAGTGTAATTATTTGAATGTTGGAGTAATGTGTTCTGCTCTTCAGAGTCCAGTAATTGGTTGTGCAGCTGCATTTTGGATGACCTGCAGAGCTTGGATTCAGGATGATGATATTCCCAGAAATAGAAAGTTACAATAATCAATGTTTGTCAGTACCAATCTCTGTACAATCATCCAAAAAATCATATGGTGTTATCATATCTTTCAGTTTGCTTAACAGGCACAACTGAAAGAAGGAGTCAGAGATCACATGGTCTATATGTTTTTGCCATTGTTAGACTGGTTAGATTCAGTGGTTAGCGTAACTGGGTTTAAAAAAAGGTTTGTACATGTTCCTGGAAGAGAAGTCCATAGTCTGCTATTGAGACAGACATGGGGAAGCTACTTCTTGCCCTGGGATTGGTAGCATGGAATGTTGCCACTATTTAGATTTCTGACAGGTACTTGTGACCTGGATTGGCCACTGCTGGAAACAGGATACTGGACTAGATGGACCCAGTATGGCTATTCTTATATTCTTATGTTATGTTTTCTTTGTACCCCCACCTAGAATTGTGGATACAGCAGGTAATAAATATCTTAAATAAATAATCTATAAGACACATAGGTGCCTATAGCACTTATTTTTGAAGCATATGCGGGCTTATTTTTAAAAGAGAAGGGCGCCCATCTTCCGACACAAATTCGAAGATAGGCGTCCTTCTCTCAGGGTCGCCCAAATTGGCATAATTGAAAGCCAATTTTGGACGTCCTCAACTGCTTCCTGTCGCGGGGATGACCAAAGTTCACAGTGGCATTTCGGCACTGTAGCCATGAAAAGGTACCTGAACTGACCAGATGACCACTGGAGGGAATCGGGGATGACCTCCCCTTACTCCCCCGGTGGTCACCAACCCCCTCCCACCCTAAAAAGAAACTTAAATTTTTTTTTGCCAGCCTCAAATGTCATACCCAGCTCCATGACAGCAGTATGCAGGTCCCTGGAGCAGTTTTAGTGGGTGCAGTGCACTTCAGCCAGACGGACCCAGACCCATGCCCCCTACCTGTTACACTTGTGGTGGTAAATGTGAGCCCTCCAAAACCCACCTGAAACCCACTGTACCCACATGTAGGTGCCCCCCTTCACCCCTTAGGGCTATGATAGTGGTGTACAGTTGTGGGGAGTGGGTTTTGGGGGGGCTCAGCACCCAAGGTAAGGGAGCTATGCACCTGGGAACAATTTGTGAAGTCCACTGCAGTGCCCCATAGGGTGCCCGGTTGGTGTCCTGGCATGTGAGGGGTACCAGTGCACTACAAATTCTGGCTTTTCCCATGCCCAAATGGCTTGGATTTGGTCATTTTTGAGATGGGCGTCCTCGGTTTCCATTATGTCCGAAAACCGAGGATGACTATCTCTAAGGTCGACCATCTCAACATTTAGGTCAACCATCTCTAAGGTCGACCTAAATCTTGAGATTTGGGCGTCCCCGACCGTATTATCGAAACAAAAGATGGACACCCATCTTGTTTTGATAATACGGGTTTCCTCGCTGCTTCACGGGCACGTTTTGGCATGATTAGGGAGGACCGAAATCTGGACATTCAAGAGTGATTACCAAAGAGGAAGAAAGTCCATGTCTATCAAGAAGGACATCCTTATTTAAGTGTGTTTCGGGTATATCCATCCCATTTCAACTTTTTTTGTTCTTTTTGTAATTGTGAGCCTTCCAGAAAGAGAAAAATATCTACTGTACCTAAATATATAAGTCACTTGCAAGGCTATATAAGTGGTGTACATTGTGGTACAGTAAATATGTTGCTGTTTCTGGAGGGCTCACAATTGCAAAATAAAAGAGTTAAACTGGCATTTGACCTTGAGTCCCTTTGTTCACAGTCCACTGTACTAACCACTAGGCTGCCCCTCTGCTCTACATGGATGTCTGTGTGACCATTTTTAAAGAATACTGCCATACAGATGTCCATGTTCCTTGATTTGATATACCGCATTTCCACCCAAAGGCACCAAAGCAGTTCACAACATTACAATAATAAAAACAAAAACATTACAAAATATATCTTACAATAGCATTACAATGCAAAAAAAGTGGCTATACAGTTTCATTACACATTGGATATTCCAGTTTGTAAAATGGATGTTCATGCCGTACGTTTCCAGCATATGGATGTCCATCTCACATATTTTTGAATATAACACCATCCACTCCTGGGTAAAAATTTTTGTTAATAACTACACTAAATATTGAGTGGAAGAGTGGCCTAGTGGTTAGGGTGGTGGACTTTGGTCCTGAGGAACTGAGTTCAATTCCCACTTCAGGCACGGGCAGCTCCTTGTGACTGTGGGCAAGTCACTTAACCCTCCGTCGCCCCATGTAAGCTGCATTGAGCCTGCCATGAGTGGGAAAGCGCGGGGTACAAATATAACAAAAATAAAATTAGTATATATTACACTAACAGCTATTATGAATACTCTTTATTTTGTATATCATATCTCAAAATTTGTACATATATATCAAATACCAAATATCCCACATGTATGCTCATTCACACTCATCCACATATCTTCATACCTAATAACACTCACTAATACATCAGATCGCTAACTACACTGAAGAACTTGTTGCTAATGCTTGTAACAAGCAGTCCGTGAAATAATTCCCACTCACTGCACGTGTGGGAGCTTGTTAATCAATTCCCAACTTCATGCTCATATACAAGTTATTCCATGAGTCATCACCATGCAGTAACCAAAACCACCCATTCAGGTAGTACAGAAGGTGGGTTATTTATACATCAAAGTCCTTGTTCATACGACCTGTTTATCCATATAGTTTGGTCTTGAATTCAGGTTACACAAACCCCAAAAGTTCCTTCAATGAAGAAGCTTTGTAGTAGTATAGCATATAAATCTATGAACACATTCAAAGTCGGTGTGCAATCAGTCCCATTGTCACTCGCAATTCACTCCAGACCCTACACAGTCTGTGTTTCGCTACTCGAGCGTCATCAGGAGTCGGGTTCCTAAAGTAAATTAATAAAACAGCACCATATGTTGATTCTATAGTTTTATACATATCTCTTGAATTTTCAATAACACACAATTACAATCAATGAATGTTCACCATTGTTGGATACTAGTACTACTACTAAAAATGGGCAGGAACTCTACCGTCCACATGCATTCACTCTCCAGTGAAAAAACGCTGGCACATGCGTATGGATCGCTGGTCATACACAGCTGATTCTAAAGTCACTAAACCATACCCCTTCAAACATTCAACCACTCTACTTCCCTATTCAATCCTGCTGGCGCAATTATATTCCACATAAAGATCATCCGTTGCTCCCAACGTAGGAGCGCCAATGAAACATTACCCCCCCCGCTATTATTGTGAACCTGAAATAGTACAACAAATCGTAAATCCTAGAGTACATGTCCCACCGTGCCCTAATGTGATACTAAAGGTGCTTCCTGTTTTGCTAGGCGGATAGTACTAAGATGTTGTGCGATTCTGTTCTTAATTTTTTTAATAGTGTGCCCAACATACCACAACCCACACGGACAGCAAATACCATATACACATTGCTTCGTGTTACAATCAGTCCGTGATCACAATTCAAACACCCATCCTCCAGAGTGAGGTATCTCCCCTTGATCTGTTATCTGCAATACACACACTCCCCATATACTGGATATTTGGTATTTGATATATATATATATATATATATATATAAAATTTTGAGATATGATATACAAAATAAAGAGTATTCATAATAGCTGTTAGTGTAATATATACTAAAATTTTTGAATATGAGATCTTGCCATATTTCCTGTTTGAAAACACATGTGAGATGGACATCCATTTGGACATCACTATTCTGACTAGGACATCTTCTCTATCCTGCTTATTTTCAAACGAGAAGGCCGGCCATCTTCCGACACAAATCGGGAGATGGCCGGCCATCTCCTGAAGTTGGCAAAATTGGTATAATCGAAAGCCGATTTTTGCCAGCTTCAACTGCTTTCCGTCGCAGGGCTGGCCAAACTTCAAGGGGGCGTTTCGGCAGGGTATGGAAGGCGGGACGGGGGCATGGTTACGAGATGGCCGGCTTCGGCCGATAATGGAAAAAAGAAGGCCGGCTCTGACGAGCACTTCACCGGCTTCACTTGGTCCATTTGTTTTCAGGACCAAGTTTCAAAAAAGTGTCCAAACTGACCAGATGACCACCGGAGGGAATCGGGGATGACCTCCCCTTATTCCCCCAGTGGTCACGAACCCCCTCCCGCCCTAAAAAAAAAACAAAAACATTTTTTGCCAGCCTCTATGCCAGCCTCAAATGTCATACCCAGCTCCATCACAGCACTATGCAGGTCCCTGGAGCAGTTTTAGTGGGTGCAGTGCACTTCAGCCAGGCAGACCCAGGTCTGTCCGTCCCCTACCTGTTACACTTGTGGTGGTACGTGTTTATCTCTCCAACCCCCCCCCCAACCTACTGTACTCACATGTAAGTGCCCCCCTTCACCCCTAAGATGGGAGAGTTGGAATATATTGCACTAAATGAAAAATTGGATATAATAGGCATTAATGAGACCTGGTGGAAGGAGGATAACCAGTGGGACACTGTCATACGGGGTACAAAGTATATCGTAGAAATAGGGTGGACAGGACTGGTGGAGGGGTAGCATTGTATATTAATGAGAGCCTTGACTCAGATAGATTACAAATTCAGCAGGACACAAATCACACCTTTGAATCATTTTGGGTTGAAATTCCATGTATAAAAGGGAAATAAATGGTGATAGGAGTGTACTACCGTCCACCTCGCCAGGATGAGCAGGTAGACGCAGAAATGATAAAAGAAATGATAAAAGAAATCAGAGACGCGAACAAAATGGGCAATGTGATAATAATGGGTGACTTCAATTATCCAAATATAGACTGGGTAAATGTAACATCGGGACACGCTACAGAGGTACAATTCCTTGAAGAATTCAAGGACAGCTTTATGGAGCAGCTGGTGCAGGAGCCGACGAGAGAAGGAAAAATTCTAGACTTGATCCTTAGTGGAGCGCATGATCTGGTGAGGAACGTTATGGTACTGGGGCCGCTTGACAACAGTGATCAAAATATGATCAGTTTTGATATCGACCTTGAAGTAACTGTACACAGAAAGTCAAATACGTTAGCGTTTAACTTTAAAAAAGGAGACTATGATAAAATGAGAAGAATGGTAGAAAAAAAACTTAGGGGGGCAACTGAGAGAGTAAAAACTGTACAACAGGCGTGGACGCTGTTCAAAAATACCATCCTGGAGACCCAGGCCATACATATTCCGCGAATTTGAAAAGAAAGACAGAAGTCCAAAAGACAGCCAGCCTGGTTGAAAAGTGAGGTGAAGGAAGCTATTAGGGCTAAAAGAAACGCCTTCAGAAAAAGGAAGAAAGAACCATCTGAAAATAACAAGAAGCAGCATAAGGAGTGTCAAAGCAAATGCAAGGCGCAGATAAAGAAGGCCAAGAGAGATTACGAAAAAAAGATAGCATTAGAGGCAAAAAAACATAGTAAAAAATTTTTTCGGTATATTAAAAGCAGGAAGCCGGCAAAAGAATCGGTTGGGCCGCTGGATGACCGAGGGGTAAAAGGGGCGATCAAGGAAGACAAAGACGTAGCAGAGAGACTGAATGAATTCTTTGCTTCGGTCTTCACCGAGGAAGATTTGTGTGGGATACCGATGTCGGAAATGGTATTTCAAGCGGACGAGTCAGAGAAACTTACTGACTTCACGGTAAACCTGGAGGACGTAATGGGGCAGTTCAGCAAACTGAAGAGTAGCAAATCTCCTGGACCGGATGGTATTCATCCTAGAGTACTGATAGAACTGAAAAATGAGCTTGCGGAGCTACTGCTAGTAATATGCAACTTATCCTTAAATCGAGCGTGGTACCGGAAGATTGGAGGGTGGCCAATGTAATGCCGATTTTTAAAAAAAGGCTCCAGGGAGATCCGGGAAATTATAGACCGGTGAGTCTGACGTCAGTGCCGGGGAAAATGGTAGAGGCTATTATTAAAAACAAAAACACAGAGCACATCCGAGGACATGGATTACTGAGACCAAGTCAGCACAGCTTTTGTGTGGGGAGATCTTGCCTGACCAATTTACTTAAATTCTTTGAAGGAGTAAACAAACATGTGGACAAAGGGGAACCGGTTGATATTGTGTATCTGGATTTTCAAAAGGCGTTTGACAAGGTACCTCATGAAAGGCTACAGAGGAAATTGGAGGGTCATGGGATAGGAGGAAATGTCCTATTGTGGATTAAAAACTGGTTGAAGGATAGGAAACAGAGAGTGGGTTAAATGGGCAGTATCACAATGGAGAAAGGTAGTAGTGGAGTTCTTCAGGGGTCTGTGCTAGGACCGCTGCTTTCTAATATATTTATAAATGATTTAGAGATGGGAGTAACTAGCGAGGTAATTAAATTTGCTGATGACACAAAGTTATTCAAAGTTGTTAAATCGCAACAGGATTGTGAAAAATTACAAGAGGACCTTACGAGACTGGGCGGCTAAATGGCAGATGACGTTTAATGTGTGCAAATGCAAGGTGATGCATGTGGGAAAAAAGAACCCGAATTATAGCTACGTCATGCAAGGTTCCACGTTAGGAGTTACGGACCAAGAAAGGGATCTCGGTGTCGTCGTCGATAATACGCTGAAACCTTCTGCTCAGTGTGCTGCTGCGACTAGGAAAGTGAATAGAATGTTGGGTATTATTAGGAAAGGTATGGAAAACAGGTGTGAGGATGTTATAATGCCGTTGTATCGCTCCATGGTGCGACCGCACCTTGAGTATTGTGTTCAATTCTGGTCGCTGCATCTCAAGAAAGATATAGTAGAATTGGAAAAGGTGCAGCGAAGGGCGACTAAAATGATAGCGGGGATGGGACGACTTCCCTATGAAGAAAGATTAAGGAGGCTGAGGGGAGACATGATAGAGGTATATAAAATAATGAGTGGAGTGGAACAGGTGGATGTGAAGCGTCTGTTCACGCTTTCCAAAAATACTAGGACTAGGGGGCATGCGATGAAACTACAGTGTAGTAAATTTAAAAATAATCGGAGAAAAGGTTTCTTCACCAACGTATAATTAAACTCTGGAATTCGTTGCCGGAGAAAGTACTGAAGGCGGTTAGCTTAGCAGAGTTTAAAAAGGGGTTGGACGGTTTCCTAAAGGACAAGACCATAAACCGCTACTAAATTGACTTGGGAAAAATCCACAATTCCAGGAATAACATGTATAGAATGTTTGTACATTTGGAAGCTTGCCAGGTGCCCTTGGCCTGGATTGGCCGCTGTCGTGGACAGGATGCTGGGCTCGATGGACCCTTGGTCTTTTCCCAGTATGGCATTACTTATGTACTTATGTACTTATAGTAGTGGTGTACAGTTGTGGGGAGTGGGTTTTGGGGGGGATTTAGGGGGCTCAGCACCCAAGGTAAGGGAGGTATGCATCTGGGAGCAATTTTTGAAGTCCACTGCAGTGCCCCCTAGGGTGCCCGGTTGGTGTCCTGGCATGTAAGGGGGACCAGCGCACTACAATTCTGGCCCCTCCCAAGACCAAATGCCTTGGATTTCGCTGGGTTTGAGATGGCCGGCCTCGGTTTCCATTACCAGCGAAAACCAATGCTGGCTATCTCAAACCCGGCGATCTCTGATATTTGGCCGGCCCCAACCGAATTATCGAAAAGAAAGATGGCCGGCCATCTTTTTCGATAATACGGTTCGGGACCGCTGTTTGCGGCACCGGCCATATAGATGGCCAGCGCTGTTTGATTATGCCCCTCCACGTCTCTTTATTAAATAGCATATAAGTAAGCACCTACTTGCCCTCAAGCCACTGCCCTGTTATAAAATTACCCTCCATATATTCATCATAAAAGCAAGGCTGTAGCTGTCAAAAGCAAGTCAACACATAGGTACCATCAACAAATGTCGTATTGACATATATTTCTCTGCAGAGAAAGCAATGCATTTCTTATGGCTTGAAATTGTATGTCTTTAATGCACATTCCAACCACTTCACCCACCAGAAAAAAATGATTGGAAACTATAATTATAATGAAAGAAAACAGCTGTTGCTTGCTTTGCTTCTCCTTTTTGAGGCAGCTGTAACACAGCCATATAGTACAAAAATAAATCATCTTCCTCAGTCATGTAATTAGAACACATGCACTATCTATTTATTTGCCAATTGATATATTTAAAAAAAAAAGTTGAACTATGTAGTTACTAGTCTTCCTGATTTTGTAAATCAGAAATAAGAGAATGCAATCACCATTCCCTTTTCTTTCCTTTCTGCCTTCATCTTTCAGGAAAAAGAACCAAAATAATGGTTTCCAACATTTCCTTTCTTAATAGGATGAAGGCTAACTCCTGGACAGCCAAAATAGTCTTTGTTATAATTTCTAAGTGCAAAAGAGCCCTTACTCCAGGGCATTCCAATAGGAAACAAAGCTGTGAACCCTATTCCCTTTGAAACTCTTCCTCTTTGAAGTTCTCAACCATTGACGTGTGCATAGGAACCAGTGGAACTGCGACAGCAGTAATATTCAGAGTTGGAGAAACAACATAAAGTCCCACCACAGAATGTTTCCTTTGGAAGACATTCATTCTGGCAGTGATGTTTCTCAGCTTTACCGACAGCTGTTAAATGGCTCTGTTTAGGCTAGGAAAGACTGCAGTTGAATTGGAGGGAGAGAAGATAAATAATTTCCCTCAGAGTGACAGTATAACAGGCCAAAACTTGAAGGTCAGGCTTTTACCACAAGGAATATAATTTTTTTTTCATTGTGACCTGAAAATCTAGTCAGCATTAGGTTATTTCAGCTATGCATGGACTGGAGAGAATAATAATGCAAAATCCAATTGCTGTGCTATTGAGCTTTCCTTGCTGGCATGGCATGCAGAACAGCAGAAAGCAGATGATCTTTCAATGTAAGAAGGATTACCGGAGAAAGAAAAGGTAACACAAAGAGAGACAAACTTTTATGTTCATTTCAATCATTGAATATTTATATTTTGCCAATTGCAAAAGGTCTAGTTGGCTTCCAAAGTAAAATAACCATGAAACAATGACAGTTTCATAAATATGCCTCAAACAAATCTGAAAAAAAATTCCAGCATTCTTTAAAACAGTACATTTTTTCCTCATCAAAGAGCATTATTCCTATCAAACCCCAGAAGAATTTTTATTTTGTTTCAACACTCTTACAGAAGTCCAAAGCAGCCAATAGAGAGCTAAGTTTTAAAGACAACTGATTCCACAGGCAGAGACCAAAATTTGAGCAAGAACATTCTCAAGTACTTACACATTTTGCAACCTTCAAAAGATGGAATCTCTAGCAAACCCTGACTTTGATCTCTAAGCCTAACAGGGAGGTTTTCTTTAAGAGAAATTTTCAGCAGTAGAGTTGAGCTAATTTCATGGTTCTAAATAATGAGGTGATTCTATAAGTCGGCACCTCCTTTATTTATCCTGATGCCGTGCTGCGAGAGCCTATTCTGTATTGGCAGCTGGGCACCCAGATATTGTTATAAAATACTAACATAACCCAGTACTACAGCAACCATAGACTTGATGTAAGTGTGGGCACCTAAACGCAGTTAGGCCACATGTAATCTGCAGTGTTCTGTGAGTTGCAGCATAAGTGACAGCTATGCCCATCTATGGTATAGCCACGGAGTGGAGGAGCTGGCTTGGGGGGGCCTGGCCCCCTCCAAAGCTGCACTGCACCCATTAAATGTCTGGTGAGGTGCCAAAGCCCCACCAGTCAAAGAAATTCCCTGCTGAGCTGCTCTCGCACTGCTGCATTATCCCAGAAGTTGGCGAGATACCTCCATCCACTAACGTTGGGACTCCTCATGCACTCTCAGATCACACAAGAGGAGGAGCACTTCAGCAAGTATTATTTTTAATGAACTGGGGGGGGGGGGGAAGGGAATATGTTGCCCCCTCAGTCCACTTTTCTCCTCCCACCCCCAAAATCAGAGACTGTCTACACTTCTGCTGCCCATGCCCCTCCCATATAAACATGTTACAGAATAGTGCTTAACTGTTTGGCTGACACTTATGTATATAATGTACACTTACCCATGACAATGCATGTATTCTATATATTCATGTGCAAGTAGCACTGAAATATGGAAACTCAGTTACAGAATTACTACCTAAACACTAACCGGCCGATTATTCAGCTCTCAGCGGTCAGTGTTTTTTAAAATGCTGATCATTGTAGGCAGAATTAGCCCTGGATAGTCAATGCTGGGCAATGTTCCAGCACAAGCATTGAATATCTAGGGCTAATTCAAGATAAGGAAACCACCAGGGCTTTTGTGGATCCTGGATGATATTCAGCTAGGACCTAGGTAAGACACTTACATGGGCCCTGACTGAATATTGGCCAGGACCAGTATAAGGTGTCTCCTGCTCTTCCAAATCCCCCTCCCTCCCTCATGACCCTGATCCCCTGTCCCTCCAACTCTGAACTATATGGGCTGACTGAGCCTGCCTACCCTTACCCCCGTAGGTCCCCTCAGGCCTACCTGTTAAATGCCTGGTGCTCCAAAGTGGTCTTATAGGTAGGTGCAATGCTCACTCATGGCAGCTACTGTAAAATGGCTGCCATGACCTTTAGTGGCAGCCTCACAGTAGTTGGGATATTCAAATAGATTTTAATGGCCAAGAGAGGCTCCTGGTGTTTAAATCACTTGTGCAGGTCTATCCGGGGATACTTAGTAGCCCTTATTCAAATAGTGTTGCTGAATATATCCTCTAACTGTCTGTGCCTAAATTGGCTAGTTTATGGGCATCTGGGACATTGTGCTGTTAGGACAGAGCAGAAGCATTACTGATTAGCAGCAATTTTCAGTCTTCTAAACAGCAAATGGGCGCTATTACTAAAGTTTAGCATGTGCTAACGGAATTAGCACATGCTAAATGCTAAGAAGCCCATATGTATAAAATGTACGTCTTAGAATTTAGCGCATGCAAATTCCATTAAAATGCACTAAGCGTTAGTTAAAGGGCCCTTAAGTAAATGCTTAAAGCTATGACAGCAAAACAGCTGTCCTAGCTTTATGCGGTGCGTTAACCGGGCACTAGTCTAAATATTGAATGATGCCTGGTTAACTTTCAGGTTGTTCGTCATGCCTGGATATTTAATGCCAAGAGCTGTGCATACCCCAGCATTGAATACCTGGAGGTTAAGTTAGACCATGGCTGGAAGCGTTCACTGCTGCAATCTGAATATTGACCCAATAAATTTCAGACCAGCTTAGACCAGAAAATATGAGACTGGTTTACTGGATAACCAAAATATGCAAGTTATAGAGATTTTAATTTTGCTACTTATATGTAAATTTTATTATGAATTTCATCGTGAATATCTTAAAACCTACCATGCATCTAACTTCCCCTGCCTGGGATCCCAACTTTGGAATGCTCTACCCAGATACATTCGGTCAATTAGTGAATATCTTCCCTTTAGGAAACTATTGAAAACCCATCTATTCAAACAGGTTTACCCGACCGACTTGACCTACCATAAGCAAACATGAACAACCCATCTACTGTGTTCAGCGCTGCGTGCATCTGGTAGCGCTATACAAATGCTAATAATAATAATAATAATACTTACCGGTTCATCTAATCATTAATAACAATGACTCAGATATTATCTCCTACCAACCTTCTTACCCTCCATGCTCTTCCTCAACTTCTTCTTTATCGCTCCACCTCCTTACCTATCCTGTCCTTTCACTCATACCTCTTATCCCATTTACTCCTTGTTTATTTGTCGTATCACATACTTCCTTTGTTGATTTTGATACTATAGATTGTATTCTCTTGTTACTATGTAAGCCGCATTGAGCCTGTGATGGCGGGAAAGCGCGGGTACAAATGTAATAAATATAAATAAAAACCAGACTGGTTTGCAGCCTTCAAGGGATTTATTGGCCTTAAAGTAGATTATTATTTAAAGTACACAAAATGAAGGTTTTTTTAAAAAACAAAATTTCTCTCTGACCTTCTTAGCTGATGAGCGAACAATATAATCATTCTAAAATTTACCAAATGCAGCAGAAGGAGGGGAACATTGGGGTATGCACTTTGATGATTTGATGGACATTAATTTTGTTTTGAACTTTGAGGCTTATTTCTCCCACGAATTCGAAATATCAGTGCAGATCCAAGATGCGTACACAGCTAATTAGTTAACAAGCTATTAAGTATGAACTAATGGGCCTTACCAATCCATAATTTCACTTAATTGGCACTAATTTGAATTTGTGCTTGCATTTGCTTGTGTTCTATTCTATAACCCTGAGCACCGAAATCTCATAGCACACAACTCAAAAGGCTAAGTGGCCAGGGCAGAGACATGGGTGGGTCAGGGACATCCTGAAAATTTGTGTGCATTTTTATACAATAGCGCCATTTATGTGCTGAGAGGCCATGAGTTGAACGCTGGCATTTACACCAGGTTTTAGCTTGTGTAAATGCCAGCGCTCAAATTAAGACATGAGAATCAGTTCTAAGTGCTGTACTATAAAGAACACTCACCTCTGAGGGTCTTTTATAGAATACTGCTTGGCTTCAATTTTTTCCAGCGCCTTTAATAGAAACCCCCCTCCTCCACGCTGTGCCTTAGAGTAGGTTATATAGATAGATGAACACCATGATGCTCATTTTCAAAGCAGATGGACATCTCAAAATGCCTTTAAAAACATCTTTCTGCTAAATACATCCAAATCCTGATTTTGGAAAGTTGGAACTTGGTCGTTTCACACTGCAGTTATCGAAATTGCAAAGGGGCAGGCGGTGGACGTATTTTGGGCAGTATTAGGGAGGGCTCAAAATTATGATGTTCAACAGCGATAATCCATCCGGAAGAAATGTCCATGTCTAAAAAGAAGGACATTTTTATCTAGACTTGTTTCAGTCATGTCCAAGTTACAAAAAGGTGCTCTGATTGAGCAGCTGACCACTGGAGGGATTAAGGCATGAGACCTTCTTAATCCCCTAGTGGTTGCTGTCTCTCTCCCTCTCCCCTGAAAGTGAAACCAGAAGCAGCAAGTAGGTCAGTGGAGTAACCTAGTAGTTGGAGCAGGGGCGTAGCCACGGGTGGGCCTGGGCCCACCTACTTTGGCCTCAGGCCCACCCAGCAACGGTGCATGCTGCAGGCCTTCTTTCCCTCGAGCCCTCCCTCCCCTTCGGCAGCGCCACAGTCTACCTGTATAGGAAAGCTGCATGGCACCGGGTCGTCCTGCTGCTACGCTGCTGCCCTCCGCTCCGTTGTCATCATCTTTCTGGCACAGAGATCTTCTGCTGCTTATCTGCAGCGGATCCGTGTGCTGCCAGGGCTGTATGCTGCTGTGACTGCTTCCTCTGAGCTGGCCCCGCCTTCCACCTCTTCAAGAAGGCGGGGCCAGCACAGAGGAAGCAGTCGCAGCAGCATACAGCCCTGGCAGCGCGCAGATCCGCTGCAGGTAAGCAGCAGAAGAACTCTGTGCCAGAAAGATGATGACTGGAGCAGAGGGCAGCAGTGTAGCGGCAGGACGACCCGGTGCCGTGCAGCTTTCCTGTACAGGTAGACTGCGGCGCTGCCCGAAGGGGAGGGAGGGCCCAAGGGAAAGAAGGCCTGCAGCCAGCATGTCAGTGAGTGGTGGCTGGGGAAAGGGAGGGAAAAAAACCTGCAGCATGCTGGCGGGTGGTAGGTTTGGTGTGTGTATGTGTATGTGTGTGTGAGTGTGCTGGTGGGGGGGGGGGGGTCAGGGAGAGACAGGAGTACTGTTGGGATGAGGGAGTGAGACAGGTAGGAGGAGGGACGGAGAGATGCTGCAAGGGAAAAGAGAGGGAGAATGGTTGGATATGGGTGAGATGGGGAGAGGGAGGGAAAGGGCATGAGAGAAAAAAACGTGTTGGACATGAAAGTAGAAGGGAGGGAGAGATAAGAGGGGAAATGTTGAACATGGCATTGAGGTGAGGGAAAGGAAGGATGGAGAGATGGTGGGGGGGGGGGGGGGAGAGAGATGTTAAACCAGGGGCTCAAGGCAGGGAGAGGGGAGAAGAGGAGAGGAAAGGAAAGGAGAGATGCACAAGCAGGGGAGGGGAGAAAGAAGGAAGATGGATCCAGGGAGAGAACATAGACAATGGATGGTAGGGAAGAGAAAGGGAAAATACTGGACAATGGGGGAGGGGAGAGAGATGGAACAGGAAGATGCTGGTGGTGGGAGGTAAAAGGTATAGGGAAATAGGCTATGAGGGTAGAAAGAGGGAACAGATGCTTGGCTGGGGGGGGGGGGGGGGGAGAGAAAATTTTGTGTCCACCCACATTGTGCTCAGGCCCACCCAAAATTGGCTGTCTGGCTACGCCACTGAGTTGGTGCAAGGGACACAAGTTCAAATCCCTTTGTAACGCTATATTTATTTGGGGGGTGGGGCGTAGGGGGAAGCCCTCCAGGAACAGAAAAATACTTACTGTACCTAAAGTTATAAGACACCTGCAAACCTGAAGGCTATTGAAGTTAACACAAAATGCAGTATCAACTAGAGTCAAAAACTCGTAATGTAATACAAAATATACAAAGACTCTAGAGAACAAAACTTCAGAGAAAGTGCATTAAAGTGGAGAAAAACCCTCAAAAACCTGGGGCAAACTGTCACAGGTTTAGAGTGAGGTTACTGATAACAGAAGTAACACTCGCCCGGTTCTATCACTGGGTATAAAAAACTCCACAAATTTGAACAGCTGAATAATTTTTTCTTCCGCTGAACACTAGACTGCCTTATAGATGAGCATAGTTATCTTGCTCTAACAAAAATATATTCTTAAATCCTATTCGTAGATGCTGGAAAATCGACTGATAAATTTACAGCATCAAAAAAAGTGAAAGCACTTAGCTTAATGGTATGAATAAAGCACTCTTGTCTTTACGTACATTTTTGTAGTGCCGGAAATGGTGCATTGTAGGGGTGGGAACTACCGCCGGGCTCCTGTGGTAGCTCGGTGGTAGTTCGATTGGTGCGAGGCAAGCCTGTTGCCGTGCATCAACCCTTTGGTAAAAGGGCCCCTAAAACACCAGCTCTATGGCTGGCATAAGCTATCCTGCCTTTAAGACCCCAGTTACACTAGTATTCTACACATTAAAGTAGGTGCCTCATTTCCATTATAGAAATGGCTCCTATCACGCTCCCTTTTAACTTGCGATAAGAACAAAACTTTGCAGCACTTTAGTAAGCAGTCTTCTTAGTTGATCAGTGTCTCATCTTTTTCAACTTTGTTACAGACATCATCCTGTAAGTGCAAAAACATACACTCTACCTAACATTACATTACTTCAATAGTGGAATGAATGGATTCAGAAGCACCCCAACATCCCACTTTCAGAGATGGAAGTCAGTTTATGGGACCCTCATATCTGTATTGTAATGTCACTTCTTGTGGTTATGAACTGAGCTAGCCTTCTATCTTGCAACATAAAATAAGGGGGGGGGGGGGGGGGGATCAGTGTCCAGGAAGTGCACACAAGGGTACAGATGGGCAAAACAGTAAAGTGTATGTGCAAAGAAGAGCAGGATAAATGTCCCTTAATGCCTAAAAATTGAGAAGAGGGACAACTGAAAATAAAGAGAAGATGGGTAAAATCAAAATATATATATTTTTTCTAATTTGTAATGAATTCCCCTACAAAAGAATATAAGGAAACTCAGAACAATAAACTTGAGTCATACAAAAGAAAGCTATCTGACTGAAATGAATGAGCCTAAAAGGAGACAGTGGCCAGATTAGTCAGTTATTTTTTTTGTTTTTGTTTTTGTTTTGTGGCAAGAGTAAATATACTTGACTTAGCGATCTCTGAAGTGCTGTGAAATGTTGGCTGTAAATTTATTTTACAATAACTCTGATATTTCTTGTCAGGGATCAGATATGAGTATCTACATAAGTCATGTTTATAGCATGCCCAGAATATTTTTTCCCAGTCTATGGTGAATATCTGTAAAATATATTTTTTTAGAGAAATGTTTTTCTAGATATTCAAGCAAATATCTAGGCAAGACACTTCAGCAACAAACAAGAATTATTGGCATGAGAGAGCCAGTAAGTGCCATGTTTGAAGTCTGGCGCCAGCTTTAAATAAGTCTACTTGATTGAGTTTTGCACTTAGTCCCCCGAGGAAGCTTATTCATCAGTGAAACAGAGAGTCCCGTTGGCAAAAGAATGAAGAGTTAAGTGCTTCAGTATTAAATTGTGTAAAACTAAATAGACTATAATAAAGATATATTGTAAGAAAATTGAGTGAACAATATATAATACAAATTTTAAAAATTACAAACAATTGATAATAAGAAATTCTGTAAGGAGGTTTTTTTAGACCAATGATATGATTGGATTCCGATATATGTTGGCATAAAGATTTTATAGCTTGCTGCCATGCTAGGACATTTGAGGTCTTTTTTCCTCCTTTTGTTATTTTATGGATGAGAGATACAACAATAATAATATAGAGAATATAGGATGTACCAGGGGCATAGCCAGACTTCAGTGGGAGGGGGGTCCAGAGCCCAAGGTGAGGGGGCACATTTTAGCCCCCCCTGGCGCCGCCGACCTCCCCCCGCCCCGCTATTGCCGACCCCCCATTGCCAACCCACCGCCACTTTTCACAACCTTCCGCCCTCTCGACCCCCCCCCCCCCGCAAACCCTCCCCCGCCATCGCCTACCTTTGGTTTTGCTGGCGGGGGACCCCAGTCCCCATCAGCCGGCATCCTCTTCGTCCTGCAGTCAAAAAAGTCTTCGTTCTGTTGCATGATGACATCCTGCACGTTGTACATGCAGGACGTCAGCATGCAACAGAACGAAGACTTTTTTGACTGCAGGATGAAGAGGACGCCGGCTGGCGGGGATTGGGGTCCCCTGCCAGCAAAACCGAAGGTAGGCGATGGCAGGGGAGGGTTCGCAGGGGGGGGTTGAGAGGGTCATCAGGAGGGGGGTCCAGGAGGAAATCTACGGGGGCCCAGGCCCCCTCAGGCCCCACGTAGCTACGCCACTGAGATGTACAAACACTGTTAGAACTTCAGCTTCTAAGACTGTTTCCAGATATTTACCATGCTACCACCCAAAACAAATTTGGACAAATGAATTCTTGAGTAACAAAAGTAGTAAACAGCTTTCATTGACAGAATATCTGCAATTAATATGTATGACATACATGTATGAGATACAGATAATGCATGTAAAAAATATTCATTGTGGATATTCTAATAATCAAATTGGTTGGATGGGCCCCAAGGACTGAGTTTAAAACCACTGAAATAGCAGGTCTATTGCTATATCAATTTGCAGGTCTATTTTTTCTAAAGAGAGCAGATTTCCAAGTTCATGTATGCGATATGGAGGGGCATAATCGAACGGCGCCAGCCAAATCGATGGCCGGCCAACTTTGGGTCCGGCTCCACGATGGGGTGGAGCCAAGCGTATTTTTGAAATATGCTTGGCACCGGCCAAATTGCTCGCCAGGGTTAAAACAGGATCGCCGGGTTTATATGAGATGGCCAGCTTCGTTTTTCAGCCATAATGGAATCCGGGCCCGGCCATCTCAAACCCAGCGAAATGCAAGGCATTTGGGCATGGGAGGAGCCAGCATTTGTAGCGCACTGGCCCCCCTCACATGCCAGGACACCAACCGGGCACCCTAGGGGGCACTTAAAAAAATTACAAAAAAACAAAAATAGCTTCCAGGTGCATAGCACCCTTACCTTAGGTGCTGAGCCCCCCCAAATCCCCCCCCAAAACCCACTCGCCACAGCTCTACACCATTACCATAGCCCTAAGAGGTGAAGGGGGGCAATTACATGTGGGTACAGTGGGTTTGGGGTTTTTTTTGGAGGGCTCTACATTAACCACCACAAGTGGAACAAGTAGGGGGGGATGGGCCTGGGTCCATCTGCTTGAAGTGCACTGCACTCACTAAAAACTGCTCCAGGGACCTGCTTACTGCTGTCAAGGAGCTGGGTGTGACATTTCAGGCTGGCATACAGGCTGGCAAAAAAAGTTTTAGTTTTTTGGGGGGTGGGAGGGGGTTAGTGACCACTGGGGGAGTAAGGGGAGGTGATCCCTGCTTCCCTCCGGTGGTCATCTGGTCAGTTGGGGCACTTTTCCAAACTTGGTCCTAAAAATAAATGGACCAAGTCCGGCCGGCGAAATGCTAGTTCGAGCAGGCCTCTTTTTTTCCATTATAAAGTGAAGCCGGCCATCTCGTACCCACGCCCTGTCCCTCATCCCGCCTTCACTACCTTACCAACACGTCCCCTTGAAGGTTGGCCAACGCTGCGACGAAACAGTAGTTGAAGCCGGCCAAAATCGGCTTTCGATAATACCGATTTGGCCGGGATCAGGAGATCGCTGGCGATCTCCCTATTTGTGTCAGAAGATTGCCGGCGATCCCTGTCGAAAATGAGCCTGATGGTTAAAAACCAGGTTGGATGAGCCTAAATGGAGCAGATATTAACCCTAAGCCTAGAAGTTGTTAACCCCAAGACTAAATAAACATATATTTTTTTTCTGGAATGAATTCCCTTCTAGGATTTGTTTTTAATCTACCCCTCTATAGACCCTCGTGGGATCCTTCCACACGGAGGTGTACAGAGGGTCTGTTCTTCTATTATCTTGCGGACCGCCTCCCTAAATTCCAGTGACACCCTTTCCCATGGGTATCGCCGCTGGGGGAGGCATCAGAAGGCGCAGTTCAAGTCTAATTCCCATGACCACAGCTTTCTGTCTATTTGGATCTAAATGAATCTTTGGCTATTTATGTTCCCACATAAATTCTATGAAAAGTCTATAAAACTGTTTCAGTGAGAAATCTTACTTGTGTGTGTGTGTGTGTTAGTTTGCAGAACAGATAGAAGATAGAGAATAAATTGAAGCAAGGACAGAAACAGTGTAGTTAAAGAAATAGTCTTTTTATTCTTACCAAATCAGACTTTAATCAGGTACATTCAGCAGACAGATTCTGGGTTCAACCGGCCAGAGCCCTGCCCTCTAGGACGCGTTGGGGAAAATCGTTCCGACGAGGGCTTGCATGCACCCTGCTTTTATACAATTTGGTCCCCATACAAGTCTATGGAGAGGGATTTTTTTTCTCTAATGTTGCTTAATCAGTGAATCATACTCTACCACCGGTCAGGTGCCCATCTCTCCTTTCCGTTTCAGCTATTGCAAGTCATTGTGCAATTTCCCTTTTTGTCAACATCTCCCTAGATACGGACATCCAAACATCCAAACATGGACAAATCTGTCTCATATCATCTTGTGATCTGGGTGCCATCTTATAAAGACAGACTCCGTGTTATGAACCAAACTTCTTATCATTTCTGTCTTTAATTTCTGCATCATGTGTGTTACACTCAATTTGGAAGTTGCACCAGGTTTCATTAGAACTCACCAAGCAGTCCTGCTCTTGCAGGCTCTCTGCTATAAGGCCATCAACTGCTTCTCAGGCCTAGGCAGTGCTTTTCAACTGTTTCAAGCTATGCAGCTTGGCCCACCACTATTCCAGTGGATAGGTCTTAAACTAGAACACATATTAACCTGCAGGAAAAGCAAGTCCTTGCTCAGCCAGTCATAGATTTTTAAACCTAGCTGGTATTTTTACAGCCTGAGTCCTAAAATCTGGCCTTCCACCCTTCCGGTGGGCATCCAGTGAGGGCCTCTTGCCGTACTATAATTATACATTCCCCACTTGTCACCCCAGCAGCTGGGGGTGACACAAAACTAGTTTGTCACTATCTATTCCAGAAGGTGCCAAACTATCAAATGAAAGGACGAGTTTTGCTCTTATGGATTGCTAGCAGATATTATGCAAGACAGGAAACTTCATTCTCAGGTGGTATATTTTTGGGCATATGGAATTCCCTTTATATTACCCAACCCCTTGGGCCTTAATCCTGATGTTACCCCTCTTGAGGTAATAGCAATTTCAGGTGGATCATACTAATAAACACTTTCAGGTCTTTCTATGACTTCTATTGTATCTGCTGCATAGTGCATGGGGAGATAATCTAATGTATGTATCTCAGTGGTCCTTGGAAGGATTAGTGGTTTTGATTAAGCATTGTTATGGTGGCTCAACAAATATATGGTGAGTACTCAGATTGCAGGCTGTTTTAGGTTGTAGGTATTCAGAATCCTTAAACAGGTCGGAGTGCCTGGACCTTACTATTACTCATCATTAGCATCCAATCATGAGCACTAAAAAGTGGATAGCAAGTATGAGGTTGCCTCATACAGCAAAAAGGGTCAATCCTAGGAAAATTTATATTAACAAAGGTCATGCATGGATTTTGACATATGCATAATGACCTGGAAGTATGGGAAGCATTTTATATATATCCGTTACCCCACTTGGAGCCTAGTCAAACCTACAGAAAGACATGCAGCTTAAGTAAGCCTACACCAAAGTTAAACAATTGCATAACTGGTTGATACTAACAGGGTTTACACCTACATTATGATATCTTAGCCAGTATTAGGGTTTGATGTTACCCCTGTATCTGAGCAATATCAACTTCAATTTAAATTACATAAACAGAAATAACGGGGAAACTCTTAGAAAAACAATTAGAACAATAAAGGAAATAATAGGAAAATAAAAATAAAACCTTTTCAATATATAGACAGGATTACTGCTAAACTGAAAATAAAACAAAATATGAATCTATAATGTCCATAAACAGCAACAGTAAATCTCAAATTAAGTATCCGTTCTGAATTCTCTTTCATCGATCATGGTTGAGGCAGTGGAAGCACTGAAGAATCTGGACGGAGATCTGGGTTTTCAGGCTGGCCTGCTGAAGGAAGTGGCCGGTCTTGAGATGGTTAGGCTGGTAACATCTGGTTCTGCGGCTGAGTAAACCCGTATATCTTTCACATGGACCCAAGACTTGTGGTCCAGTAGTTTGCAAGGTGTAAAGATTATTGCCACAACCTTGGGGGATCTAACATCATTTGGGCCTGGATAGATCTTGAAGACGTACTTGTGGTGTACAAACTTGGATCTTTCCATGTCTTTATTCTAGGCATGCACCATCATAATCAGTCCATCAAGAGTCAGAGGCTGGCAAAGGAATAAGCAAAATAACTGTATGCCTGAATGATACATTGCTATATCTTGGTGGGCATAATCAGTGTGAACTGAATAAGCAAAAATAATATACAGATGTCAAGAGACGTGAAAGACAATGTAAACATGGAGAAAACAGTGCTAATTAAGTGCAAAAGCAAAAGGGAAACCATAAGGGTACAATAACGAAAAGCCAATTTACATAAATAGCAATAGTATATATGAAATTATATCTCCTGATTGGTAGGGGTCAACTGCAACCCTCTTAATACTAGGAATTGGGATTTGCATAATATATCCCCACGTCTGGCTTGCATAATGTGCAAGACAGATTGGTAATTATTACGAAGACATGATCAAATAACAATGGTTAAGTATATGGAACAAAAGAAAAGAGTACAAAAAAACCCACAATAAAAATTGATTGTTCGAGTTATTGATGTATGGAGGGTCAGGAATATGGTGAACAAAAATAGGCAAAAGGCACGGATAATGCATTGCAATCTATGGCCAGTAGGTATGGAATCTTCACCTGCGATGACTACCATTCACCAAGGGTTGGGCCCTCAGCTGCAGGAGGCCAGCAGGACTTACGAGCTAGATGATTCAGAAAGAAGGGTAGAGGCCAAAGCTTCTTGCAACTCCAGTAAGTGGAGAGCCTGTCTCTTTTGCTCATGGACCAATTGATGCATATGTTGAAACTCACGCTCAATAATGTTTCGTATCTCACACCAGGTAATGTTGGGGTCTGTGCATCTGTCCTTTAATTTAGCGATTCTTTGCTGCAACATAGCCTTCAGATCAGATACATTATTGGGTAGCTCTTCTTTGCTAGCAGTCGTCTCCTCGGTGAGGGACGTCAACGGAATTCCTGTATCCATCTGGGGAAAGGCAAAACTTAAACAGACCAGTAGTGCAATTTATGTGGTACATTTATTGAAAGAAGTCATAATGCTAGCAGGAGTCATGAAGAACCATTGCGTAAATACAAGAATTAGAAAACGAGCCTATTTCAGACAAGGGGTTACGAGGCGAGTCGTGGGTATAAATGGGGGCCAGGAAGGAGGCAGGGTAAGAAACAAAGCATCGAGAATGAAAAAAAAACAAACAAACAAACAAAAAAAAAAATAAGCTTACAAAAAAAAAAAAAATCAGATTCACCAAAACCTCAACTGTCGTGTCAACGTGGAATGTTCCCGTCGCCATCACATCGACCATTCTGCATCGCAGTGTCTACTACCCGTTCAACGCTAGCCCAGGAATCAAAATCACCCACCCCACCCGTCCATACTGACTGGGCGTAATCCGAACCCGATCTGATTTTGTTGCTCTCAGTTACTCATACTACTCAGCTCCTCATTTAGTATCCAGAAACCATTTCTCTGTATATGTGTTGGTGTGATGTTTCTGTTTCTATTACAGGTGACATGTCTTTATTTTATATTTCTCTAGGTTTCATTGCAAGTGTATATTTATGGTACCATACAAATGACTTAACTGAGTCAGCAAGTTAACAGTCAAACAGAGAAGAACAGTCAAAGTGGAATCTATTATTGAAATGTTTTGACTTTTCTGGAACAAGACTATACAAATCCTTAAATATTTAAGGGTTTTTTCAACAATTAACCAGCAAATGTTAGTAAGTGGTATCCATTTGTTATCATGCACCTGGCTTGTTCAGTCACCTTTTTATTAAGCTGCAGTATAAAGTGACCTTTTGCTGGTTTTTCCCATGCACTAAGGCCATTTTTCCATTTTCTGCGTTAATGGTCATGTGCTAAAAGGACTACTCCACAGGTCTCTAAGAAAACTTAAACAAAGAATACTGTGGTATGATATAGAGTTCTTTGCTAACTCACTTCAAAATTTTAGATATGGAGGAAAAGGCCTCACAAATCTAGTATACTCAATCACTACTGTCAAAAGTTTTTCAGTTCTGCCACAGTCATCATTGGCCTGAAAAATCCTCCATAGCATACAAAGGGATATATTTACTAAGGCACGTTAGCGTTTTAACGCACATTAGCATTTCACACGCGTTAAAAATGCTAATGCACCTATAGTGTGCCTTTGTAAACATAGGCGAAAATGTACAAAGAGTCTTCTTTATTCCTTCCACTGTTAACTTTATATTCCACAATCTACTTATTCATTTTTAAATTCTTATGTTTTTATGTTTTATTTTTGTAATAAAACTTATTTTGACCTTCAAAGCTTTATGGCACTTATCTGCTAATTCCCAGCGGAGTCCCGTTTTGCTGAATGCTTTTTCAAGGGAATCTTTGTAATGTACCACAGTACTTTCTTTCTTTCTTTCTTTCTTTCTTTCTTTCTTTCTTTCTTTCTTTCTTTCTTTCTTTCTTTCTGTGGCATGTTGCAAGCATTTCCTTGAAAAAGCATTCAGTGAAACGGGACCCCATTGGGAATTAGCAGATAAGTGTCATAAAACTTTGAAGGTCAAGATAAGTTTTAATTAAGAATTTATGATTCAATTTGTTTATTAATTTTTCATTTAAACAAGAATACACTTGTTTTGGAATACAGCCATAACACATTATTTAAGAAACAATAACAACATTTCAGAATTAAATCATCAAAGAAAGAAATAACATACTTCCTAAACATAAAACTTTTTCTTTTAAACATAATTCATTAAGCTTTCTTAGACCCCATTATATTGAAAAGGGCGTTCAGAGTTAGGGAAGAATTATTACAAAATTTGAATCAAAAGTAATTAAGGTGGCATATATTCCCCCATAATATTTCTAACTACTACAGTTGTTTAGAATCAAGAAATGATTTTAGACTATCTGGTGAATAAAAGGTGTATTTAACCTGGCCCAACCTAACAAGACATTTACAGGGATAGGCAAGAAAAAACATCCCTCCTATCTCAAGCGTTCTTTTTTTTAATGCCAAGAAGGCTTTCCTTCTCTGTTGGGTCGATTTTGTAACGTCAGGAAAAATCTGCACCTTTACTCCACCGAAACAGGTTTGTAAATTCCTAAAATACATTTTCATGATATTATTCAAATCCTGTTCAAAAATTAAGGAAACAATCAAAGTTGACCTTTGCATAGTCTCATCTACAGTTTGTTCCAATATAGCTGATATATCATCAAGATCTAAATTAATGTGTGATACTTCTTGTTTTTTTTCCAATTCTCTCTTAGAAGCTGAGATATAATATAATTTGTTTACAGGGGGTATTGCATTCAGAGGAGATTAAGAATTTAAAGATGAATAAGTAGATTGTGGAATATAAAGTTAACAGTGGAAGGAATAAAGAAGATTCCTTGTACATTTGTACATGTACATTTTGTATGCTATGGAGGTTTGTTCATGTGCTGTCACCACTAGCGAGCGGCCATTAAAATAAAATTACTGCATTTAACAACACCTATTTTGTAGGCAATAAAGGGGTCATGCAGGAATTCTGTGCTAATAAATTAACACACAGTAATTTAGCTGTGCTAACTGGTCAGCACAAAAAGTCTGCCCCCCAGACATGACCCTCTGCATAAAAATATAAAATATTTTTTGTGAACAGTTAGCACGCACCAATATCCAACTTACTGCAGGATGCCTTTTTAAGGACAGGATAGTGAATTTCCTGGAAGCCAATAAGTTGCAAGATCGAAGTGGTGAACTGAATTAGGAACTGGTTGACGGACAGAAACCAGAGGGTGGTGGTGAATGGAATTCGCTCGGAGGAGGGAAAGGTGAGTAGTGGAGTGCCTCAGGGATCGGTGCTGGGACCGATTCTGTTCAATATATTTGTGAGTGACATTGCCGAAGGGTTAGAAGGTAAAGTTTGCCTTTTTGCGGACGATACTAAGATTTGTAACAGAGTGGACACCGGGGAGGGAGTGGAAAACATGAAAAAGGATCTGCGGAAACTAGAAGAATGGTCTAAGGTTTGGCAATTAAAATTCAATGCGAAGAAATGCAAAGTGATGCACTTAGGGAGTAGAAATCCACGGGAGAAGTATGTGTTAGGCGGGGAGAGTCTGATAGTTACGGACGGAGAGAGGGATCTTGGGGTGATAGTATCTGAGGATCTGAAGGCGACGAAACAGTATAACAAGGCGGTGGCCGTAGCCAGAAGGTTGCTAGGCTGTATAGAGAGAGGTGTGACCAGCAGAAGAAAAGAGGTGTTGATGTCCCTGTATAAGTCGTTGGTGAGGCCTCACCTGGAGTATTGTGTTCAGTTCTGGAGGCCGTACCTTGCTAAGGATGTAAAAAAAATGGAAGCGGTGCAAAGAAAAGCTACGAGAATGGTATGGGATTTGCGTTACAAGACGTATGAGGAGAGACTTGCAGACCTGAACATGTATACCCTGGAGGAAAGGAGAAACAGGGGTGATATGATACAGACATTCAAATATTTGAAAAGTATTAATCTGCAAACGAACCTTTTCCGGAGATGGGAGGGCGGTAGAACGAGAGGACATGATATGAGAGTGAAGGGGGTAGACTCAAGAAAAATGTCAGGAAGTATTTTTTCACGGAGAGAGTGGTAGATATTTGGAATGCCCTCCCGCGGGAGGTGTTGGAGATTAAAATGGTAGCGGAATTCAAGCATGTGTGGGATAAACATAAAGGAATCCTGTGCAGAAGGAATGGATCCTCAGAAGCTTAGCTGAGATTGGGAGGCGGGGCTGGTGTTTGGGTGGTGGGGCTAGTTCTGGGCAAGACTTCTACGGTCTGTGTCCTGAAAATGGGGCTAGTTCTGGGCAAGACTTTTAAGGTCTGAGTCCTGAAAATGGCAGATATAAATCAAGGTAAGGTATACACAAGAAGTAGCACATATGAGTTTATCTTGCTGGGCAGACTGGATGGACCGTGCAGGTCTTTTTCTGCCGTCATCTACTATGTTACTATGTTGCTATGTTACTATGTTAAGCTGTGGTAAGTACACACTAGCGCTTACTGCATCTTAGTAAAAGGACCCCCTAAGCATGTTAATGTATTCGCTATAAGTGAGTATAGTCAATTTATACATGTTAGAAAGTTCTAATGGGAAGGGGGGGAGGAAGGAGGATCAGGGACAGGAGAGGGGGGGAGAAACTTGCAAAACACCTGGGGCAACTTGTGTCTCTGTGAGCTTTGCAGTTTGTTGTATCCAGTGGTGTACCAAGGGGGGAGGGGGCGGTGGGGGCGGTCCGCCCCGGATGCATGCCGCTGGGGGGGTGCCGCGTGCCTGTCGGCTCTTCGTTTTCATGCTCCCTTTGCCCCTGAACAGGTTACTTCTGAGGCAGAGGGAGCATGAAAACGAAGAGCCGGCAGGCACGCGGCACCCCCCCCCTGCGGCGTGCACCCGGGGGGGGGTTCTTTCGCCAGGGGATCGGGGATTCTTTCACCAGGGGGGGGGCGTCGTGCTGTTCCGGGGGGGTGGGGGGGGGGGGGCGCTGCACCAGGGGGGAGGGGCACAACAGCGATCCGCCCCGGGTGTCAGCCCCCCTAGGAACGCCACTGGTTGTATCTGTGATCAGCATTTCTACGTTTCTGTTGACATTACATCATTATGCCAGTATATTGTTATTAGATTGTTCTTGATTTCAATAAAGATATTTTTTTTTAAAAAGAGAAAGTTCTAATGTACTTACTTTATTTTTTATTAACATTAATTTGTGAAACTATAAAATTCAGTATCTATCTTAGTGCACTGGGGTCACTGTCCTTCCTATGTACCTGGTAGACCGCGCTCTCAGGCACGGCAATTGATTGCTCTTCTTCGTGTGTCTGTCCTATCATCTGATCATTTCCTCGGGGACTTTTCTGTTCGGTTTGGCTGCTTAATGTTCAATCACTACGCAGTAAGCAACTACATTTACAAGATCTGATTCTTTACCACTTCTGGACACTATCTGCTTAGTAGAAACCTGGCTCTCTGGTAGTGATATTTCCTGTCTCTTTTTTTTTTTTTTTTTGTTACCCCGCGCTTTCCCAATCATGGCAGGCTCAATGCGGCTTACATATTGTATACAGGTACTTATTTGTACCTGGGGCAATGGAGGGTTAAGTGACTTGCCCAGAGTCACAAGGAGCTGCCTGTGCTTCCCCCTGGTTACTCCTTTCACTATTCCAATTACCAGAACAGGAGGAGTGGTGGTCTCACAGTCCTGTTTTCTTCAAAACTAAATATCAATCTGTGTTCTTTTCCACTGCTACTGCTCCCACTTGAGGCACTCTCTTTTTTCATTCCCACTAACCCCTGACATGGTTCCTTCTTACCCACCTCCCTCCTCCTGTTTCAACTCTTACTTTTCAGAGTCTGCAGATCTTTTTCTCCCAATATGTTCTTCAGTTCCTGCAATCAGTCATTCTGGGTGACTTCAATATACATCTGGACGATCCCAGTGTTCCGTTTACTGCAGATTTTATTGATCTTCTCATGATCTCTTTTGATGCAACATGTTTCTTCCTCAACCCATCAGGCTGGTCATCTCCTTGACCTTCTATTCACCCCTTCTATTTTTCCATTTACTGTCTTGACCTTTTCTTCCTTAGCTATCCCTTGGACTGACCATTTCCTCCTTTGTTTCCAGTTAATGACCAGCTCCTTACCACAACCTATTGCTTCCTCACCATATCCAATATGGTCTTTTGCACATCTCACTGCTTCTTTTGTCAGAGAAGCTTTACCACTTCAGATCCCATCCTTTTCTGCTCTCAAGAGAAAGAAGCCTTATCAGTGATTTTATAATTTAGTGGCCCCTTTGGAAAGGTTGGTAACTCCCCTTCTGTCATCTCACCAGGGTAAGGGAATGAAGAGGTGAGGATAAAGGACAGGGTAAGTGAGTTAGGAGTCAAATGCAGTGGTAAAGAGGTGGGTTTTGAGTTTGGACTATGAATCAGGCAAAGAAATTATATTATTCCACTTTAATTTCTTGGACTTCTACTTCAAGCAAGCTTTATTATCTACTTCACTCCATGCCACCAACCCAGGCTGACCAGGATTCCCTGTCCTCTGTGAATACTTTGATTTCTTATGCTGTCATGAAGGTTACTGCCACTCAGGTTTCCTTATCTCCTTCTTGTAGCCCTTCCTTACATCTCCTGTCAGCAGTCACCCCTTTGGCCAATGATAATCCACTTGGTACTAAACTACTTGAATTCATGCCTCCATCCATTCCTCAATTGACTAAGAAATTAAATTCAGTCTATTCGACCATAGCTCCTCTATTTTTGTTAAGCTATTTGGATCTTCTCTGATTCCTTTTCCCCATCTGATGATCACCACTTTTCTCTTTCAGGGTAACAATCCTGAGGCCTGGAAATAAGCCTTTATTGCCCCTAAACAGAAAGATAAAACACTAAGGGCCCTGTTTACTAAGGTGCACTAGCATTTTTAGCGCTTGATGAAAATTAGCACGTGCTAACCATGTAGATGCCCATAGAAATATTATGGGCATCTACATGGTTAGCATGCGCGTATACTTAGTGCATGCTAAAAACGCTAGCATGCCTCTAGCGCGGCTTAGTAAACAGGACCCTAGGTACTAAATTAGTTTCCAACTATCGTCCTATTGCCCTTTGTGTTCAAACTAACAGAACAGGTTGTCTGTCAACAAGTTGAGGACCATCTAGAGCTACAATCAATATTGCATCCTCAGAAGTCTGGCTTTAGAAAGTCCCAGAGTACTGAAACTGTACTTTTGGGCTTTGTTACACACATACTACTATATTACAATTGAAATGAGACCACAATACTGATCTCCCTGGATATTACTATGGCTTTTGATGTGGTTGACCACACTCTTCTTTTGAACCGCTTCTCTGTGAGAGGGATCTCTGAGCCTTAGATTGGTTTAGTTCATTTTTAGATAATAGGTCAAATCAAGTACAATGGCTTAAATCTCACTCTTTTTTCTTATGCCACACCCTGTGGAGTCCCCTCAGGGCTCAGTTTTGGCTCCACTCATTTTTTACTATTTTCCTATCCCCAATGTTGTTCTTTGTTGAATCCCTCAGCTGACTTATGCGGATGACATCTAAATTCAAGCACATATTAATCTTGCTGAGACATCCTCCATTTCGTTTCTTAACTCGAAAATAGATGAGATAGCTTTCTGGCTTCAATCTCAGAAACTTAAGCTGAACTTTGGGAAATGTACAGGGACTACTTTCAATCGTTTAGGCTCCTGTTCCTTGGCCCATCCTATCTGCATAGCTGGCTATTCTTTGCTGCTGGTACCATGGATGGAACATTAATGTTTCATCTTCACATTTCTAAGGTAATGTGAAACAGTTTTTTAAAGCTAAAAATGCTCTATTCTGTTTGTCAATTATTCTCAACTTTAACTATCCTGTTCTTCTCCATTCTCTTGTGCTCTCAGGATTAGATTACTGCAATGTTTTGCTGCAGGCAGTGGCGTACCTAGGGTAGTTGACACCCGGGGCCGGTCATTTTTTAACACCCCCCTCCAAAATCCAGTACTAGGCATACCAAGAATACAAAACACTCAGGACCTATAGAGCAATTCTACCATATCATAAGCAGTCATTTCTATGAGTCACACATGGAAAAAGAAATCTTAAACACTACAGTGAGCACTAGAACATCAATTCACCTATTGTAAAACGAAACCAGACAGATAGTACAGATCGTCAATCCTGCACAGTCAATGCCAACTGAAAGTCATGTCTTTTTCACAAACACAGATACACCCTAATCCGCTATAGAACAAGTAATCATAAACTTTCTATTTAGGCAAAAATTAAACTGAACCCCCAAGATGCAATGCAACACCACAGAAACAGAAAATGTCCCCTAGTACTGTGCAAAATATAAAGGCAGCAGATGTAAATTTGGGAAAAAAACCTAACAAATACCAATCACCACTTTACAAATTAACAAATAGAAATAAAACAAAAATAGAAAATAAAATACCATTTTATTGGACTAATACATTTAGCTGTCAGAGGCCAAAACCTTCTTCCTCAGGTCAATACAGTATAGTGTGTTACAGTGTCCTAACCTGACCTGAGGAAGGGGGTTTTGTTCTCCGAATGTTAGTCAAAATGTATTAAAATTAGTCCAATAAAAAGATTACCTTATTTACATGTTCTATTATAAACATTTATTAACACAGCTACAATACTACTTTATCCTAAAGCAAAAAAAAACAAAAATATATATTTTATTTACAGTTTGTTGTCTCTGGTTTCTGCTTTCCTCATCTTCTTTTCACTGTCTTCCTTCCATCCAGCATCTGTCTTCGTTCTTTCTCTGCCATCCAGTGTCTGCCCTCTTTGCTGTCCCCTCCATCCAATGTCTGCCCTCTCTCCCTGCCCCTTCCATTCACTCTCTCCCCCCCCCATCCATCCATCGTCTGTCCCCTCTCTCTCTCTCTCTGCCCCTTTTTTCAGTCCCCTGTTCCAGCCCTCTTATCCCACCTGCCCCTAGTTCTAGCCCCAGCCCACATCTCCCACTTGCTCCCCCTTTTCAGCCCCACTATCCCACCAGTCCGCAGTTTCAGCCCCAGCCCTTTTCTCTCACCAGTCCCGAGCTTCAGCCCCAGCCACTTCTCCCTGTCCCCTTTTCAGCCCCCAGTCCCCCCAGCTTCAGCCTCTGCCCCTTTTCAGCCCCCAGTTCCAGTACTAGCCCCCTTATTCCACCTACCCTCCTTTTCAGCCCCCAGTTCCAGCCCCCTTCATCCACATGCCTTGCATTAGGGACCCCTTTTCTGCTCCAGACCCATTTTTCCACCAGCCCCAGGCATGGCTCCCATTTTCTCGCATGGCCCCTTCCCCACCCCCCCTTCTCCCCACCCCAGTCCCCTTCTCCCCTCTTCTCCCATGAGACCCCCTCCCCCCCCCCAGTCCCCTTCTCCCATCGAGACCCTCCTCCCCATGTCCCCTTCTCCCATCTGAGACCCCCCTCCCCAAGTCCCCTTCTCCCATCTGAGACCCCCACCCCCTTCTCCCCAGCCCAGTCCCCTTCTCCCCTCTTCTCCCATGAGACCCCCTCCCCACCCCAGTCCCCTTCTCCCATCGAGACCCCCCTCCCCATGTCCCCTTCTCCCATCTGAGACCCCCCTCCCCACGTCCCCTTCTCCCATCTGAGACCCCCCACCCCCTTCTCCCCAGCCCAGTCCCCTTCTCCCCTCTTTTCCCATCTGAGGACCCCCTCCCCACGTCCCCTTCTCCCATCTGAGACGCCCAGTCCCCTTCTCCCCTCTTCTCCCGTCTGAGACCCCCCTCCCCACATCTCCTTCTCCCATCTGAGACCCCCCCCCCCCTTCTCCCCAGCCCAGGCCCCTTCTCCCCTCTTCTCCCATCTGAGACCTCCCTCCCCACATCCTCTTCTCCCATCTGAGACCCCCCACCCCCTTTTCCCCAGCCCAGTCCCCTTCTCCCCTCTTCTCCCATCTGAGACCCCTCTCCCCAAGTCCCCTTCTCCCATCTGAGGCCCCCCTCTCAAGTCCCCTTCTCCCATCTGAAACCCTCTTCGCCCATCTAAGCCCCCCCCAACTCGACCCACCTACCACCTTCGACGACAGCCCTCGTCTCCTGCCTCCATCCTGTGCCTTTAAAATAATCTGAAAAGCAGCATGGCAGGCAACGCTTCGTGTCTGCCCTGCCTGCTTGTAAAAGAAAGCGGCAAATCTCCTCGTCGATGTCGCGTCGGGTTTTCCCTCACTGGGTCCCGCCCCCCGCGAGGGCGGGACCCAGTGAGGGAAGACCCGATGCAACGTCGTGACATCGACAAGGAGGTTTGCCGGCGCTTTCTTTTACAAGCAGGCAGGGCAGACGCGAAGCGCTGCCTGCCATGCTGCTTTTCAGATTATTTTAAAGGCACAGGATGGAGAGGAGACGAGGGCTGACTGCAGTCAGCAACGGAGCACCCCCCACCCACTGACACCCGGGGCGGACCGCCCCCACCGCCCCCCCCTTGGTACGCCACTGGCTGCAGGGCATTTGGAAAAAAGATATCCAACACCTTCAGTTCATCCAGAATTCAGCCATACACCTTCTTAATGGGACTAAGTGCTTTGATCATATTACTCCCTTCTTGTGAGAGGAGCATTGGGTACTGTCAGGCTTCTTCCCTGGAAGCACTGGGTTGTGAGCCCTTGGACCACTACCATGGAGCGGCAGTGGCAGGCAAGGTCACCTTCAAAGCAGAGACAAGGCAAGGCTGGACTGGAACCCCGGACTGGAGTTCTGCACTGGAATACACAGGACTGGAATGCACCAGATGGGTGCGCACTGGACTGGAACCCACTAGACTGGTACACACTGGAGTGGAGCCCACTGGACTGGAACACACGGGACCGGAACCCACTGGACAGGAACACACTGGACCTAGGCTTCACCTATGCTTAGCCATCGTTCCCTGAGGGTCCCTCAGGTTCAGGCAGCCAGCAGGGCTTACAGGAAAATCGGAACTGGAACTAGCAAGCAGGAACAACAGGAATCAGGATACAGAAGTGCCCCCAGGCACCTAGGCGAAAGCAAGGCAGACAGGCAGGGAATGTCCGGGTTCTGGCAGTAGTCAGGTCTGGCCACAGGCAGAGACTATCCGGGTTCAGGCAGTAGTCGGGTCAGGCAGCAGGCAGAGAGTAGTCAGATTCAGGCAATGGTCAGGTCAAGTAGTAAGGCAATGGCTGGAGCTCCAGTAGCAAGGAGTACTGGCAGCGGACAGGACTAGAGCTGAAGCTCCAGAAGCAAAGGAAAACACATACGGGAAAACCAGAAAGCTAAACACAAGAAAACTAGTAAAGCTGTACACAAGCTAACAAGAAAGCTATGCCCAAGCTAACTAGTCACAAGCTAGAAACTCACACTAAGCAAAACACAGGAGAACTAGTAAAGCTGAACACAAGCCAACAAGAAAAGCTATGCCCAAGCTACTAGTAACAAGCTAGAAACTCACACTGAACTGGACAAGGTAGCAGTGCACAGAGCACTCAAACATACCAGGGACCTTAGACGATGCAAAGGCAAAGGCTGCAGTCTCTAAGTGATTAATAAAGCCCTTCAACACCTGAGGAGCAGCTGCAGCCATCAGTAAGCAACTACGGAGGCTGTCCAGGCACAAACAAAAGAGACAAGTCCGGCAGCCTGGCAGAACCGGACCGGACTGGGCTAAGGTCTGGAACGGGTATTGTAGAATTGGGGATTCCTCAGAAATCTTTGATTTCACACTTACTTTTTAACTTATATTTGCCACAGTAGGGCAAACTGATTCAGGAATCCCTGATTAGATATATGAAGCCCTATTTTGCGTAGAACATAAAGATTGGAATCGAGATATCCAAGTTGGGATGTGCTCCATAAGAACAAAAGAACGAAAGAGTAGCCATACTGGGTCAGACCAATGTTCCCTCTAGCTCAGTATTCTGTTTTCCAAACAGTGGCCAAGCCAGGTCACAAGTACCTGGCAGAAATCCAATTAGCAGCAACATTCCATGCTAGCAATCCCAGGGCAAGCAGTTGCTTCCCCATGTCTGTCTCAATAACAGACTTTGGACTTTTCCTCCAGGAATTTATCCAAACCTTTTTTAAATCCAGATACATTAACCGTTGTTACTACATCCTCCAGTAAAGAGTTCCAGAGCTTAACTATTTGTTGAGTAAAAAAAAAATTCTTCCTACTTGTTTTAAAAGTATTTCCATGTAACTTCTTCGAATGTCCAACTATGGCAGCCACTATGCTCTGGCCACCAGCAGGTGAGAGGAGCACAATCCAAGGAGCAGGCAGAGCGCACACAGAACATAGAGAGACTTAGAATACCTAGGTGCAGCACAGAGGAGCAAACAGAGCCAGGCTGGAGACAGAGGTAGAGCTAACTCAGGCAGCATCCCCAGGTGCAGTAGAGTGGAGTAATTAGAGCCATGCTGGAAGCAGCCAGCACACAGAAGGAAAACTATTCCAGAAAGGATAGGCAGAAGCCAGCTTAGAAGCTGACCCCCAGAAATAAGGTAAGTCTGAGGGTGGTCACGGCCACAGACGTGACAGCTACCTGTATCATTCCGAGTCTCCTAGAAGTTAATTCTTTTAGTTCATAAAACTTTCTTTGGTCAACCTTCATATCTATCTCAACATCTAGTACCTTACCGTCCATTAAGAGCCCTTTGCTCATCTCAGGATCATTTACTGCAAGTACCATCTCTTCATACTGTTCACCTCACTTCTGTGCATACCAGGATATTTAGCGTGATGGATACTGTGCTCTGGAATGCTGCCCCACTGATGCTGCAGCTGGGAACTTCCCTACCAACCTTCATGGCTCAACTTAAGGCCTACTTATTTAATATGACCTTCAGTCCCTGCCAAACCTCACCACCTGCTGAATCGAGTGGTGCCACAAACAGTGTCTCTCCCTGCCTCCTGTAGCATCTCTGCTTCCCTCTGCTATCTCCTTCATTTAAATTAAGGCCCTCTATCTTTCCTATTTATATTGCAATTCCTGTCTGATTTCTTTTAATTTATTTTTGTAGACCACTTTGTTAGGTTCTCTCTCTAGTGTTATATCAAGATTAATAACAAATGACATCTGAAACTTGAGAAATTGAGAGAAAAACCCTAGAAAATTTTGAGAAGGAAAACATTTGCTGTTCATACCCCTAATTTTAATTATTTAATTGTACACATTAATGAACGTTTAGTGTTGATTGGGGGTATTTTGTTCGTTATTATTTGGATAACTTCTGTTTTTGGGGCCTGCTAATTTCTCTGGCAGTGAATAAATTGTCTCAATAAGCTCTCTTCCTCATCAAACACAACATCTGGAGTATGATGCTACAGGTAAAAGAGCAGAAATGTGTGATTTTTAAAAATGTTTGTAATATTCCCTATTCTGTACATTAGTTAATGTACTTGGGGAGAGGTGTTTGGTGACAGTGGGATAAAAACATTTAGGGATCCTTTTACCAAACTGCAGTAAAAAGTGTTCTTAGAGCATCCTTACACAGGTCATTCCCGTACTAAGGGGTCTTTTTATTAAAGGGTTCTGTAGGGTGAGATAAATAATACCTAGGGCAACAAGTACCCACAGATTACTTATACCAAGATTCCCTGATGCATAAGTCTGCCTAACAGACTCACTAGCTCTGTCTAGGGTGAGATACAGGAATCTTGCTTCTGGCACCTCTCCAGGTGTTTTGGTGTGTAGAGTGAAAAAGAAAGACACAGCTGATAGATATATATATTAGCTTTATTATGGATAAGAAAATAGAAATACTCTGCGCTAGCTTATGCAATAAAAATATCCCTTACTGATATGAGCACTACCGAAAATATATTGTCTAAACTACACTCTGATTATCCTGAGACTAAGTACAGTAATGATTAGAACAGTACAAATGATAACCTAATAATCCTTATGAAACTTATCACATCTTATGCAAAATACACATTAGCTGCTTTCCCCTGACCAAGAGCTGACATAAACCAGTCGTACTTAGATAAAACCACTGCCTAACCCCAGACCAGGAAATATATCACTGTGATCTTACCACGCTGTCGTGATGACGGCTTCAGATAAGACCGGAGCAGAATCTCCCCAGACGCTATTTTAGCTGTCGGTGTCTTAGGTAGTGCAGGTCTTTATTAGCCCATGTAGGTTCCCGTCACTCCTTTGGTTATCAGAGCCAATATCTCTGCCACAGGTATTTGCACCAGGATGCAGGTCACGATGTTGGTATCATACAAAGTCTCTGGCTCCCCCCGAGCCTTGCTGGATCTCTCAGGTCCTCTTACCAGTTGCCCCTCTTCCAAGGGTCTCCGACTCACTTCTGTTCCCGCTTTCCCCGTCCCTCTCGGTCAGGTGACGGTAGAAACCAATCATGATCATGTCCAGTTCAGTACATGGGCAAGAAGAGTTCTTTGTTTTGTGACCTTGGAGAATGGTAACTTCTGGAGCCATGTCTGCCTCCCTACTCCGTTCTCAGGGTGATAGAAGGGGGTGTTTAGAACACAGACTGTCCTTGGCTTTAGCAAGCCTGTCAGTGATTTCCACAAGTTGAAGCTGGATCTTGCTGACACAGAGATGTTGCAGCAGCCATCTTATTATACCAAGATGTCATAGGCTTGTATAGGCCCAGACCAGCATAGGCTAGATCACAGGGAAATACCCCTACAGTTCTCGCATAGCAATGGGCTTGCCTTACGCCAATCCAGAACTATCTTATTATCTAAGGAGCAAGAGCAGGAGCAATTAGAGAACCACAGTCATACTTACATATTTACATAAGAAGTACTTATGGGCTCAATCACCACAGGATATTCTTTTAAAAATAGAAAATGGAGATGTGGGTATATTATTCCCAAAAATGTAAATTACATAATGGAGTAAACAGAAAGGTAAAAGGAATCTGTGTGACTTGATTGGCTACCAGGGGTTTGGAAGCCATGCTTTTTGTCCAAATAATTGGTCAGATTTGATCCAATAGATATTAAAATGAACAGAATAGCCCTCCCTCCGGCAATAAAAAAAATTATAAGCTGTGTATACATTGGAATGAAGATACTTCTTTGATGGAAAAGGCACTGTCATGATTTCGATTTATTATACTACTACTACTTATCACTTCTATACTACTACTACTACTATTTAGCATTTCTATAGCGCTACAAGGCGTACGCAGCGCTGCACAAACATAGAAGAAAGACAGTCCCTGCTCAAAGAGCTTATAATCTAATAGACAAAAAATAAATAAAGTAAGCAAATCAAATCAATTAATGTGAACGGGAAGGAAGAGAGGAGGGTAGGTGGAGGCAAGTGGTTACAAGTGGTTACGAGTCAAAAGCAATGTTAAAGAGGTGGGCTTTCAGTCTAGATTTAAAGGTGGCCAAGGATGGGGCAAGACGTAGGGGCTCAGGAAGTTTATTCCAGGCGTAGGGTGCAGCGAGACAGAAGGCGCAAAGTCTGGAGTTGGCAGTAGTGGAGAAGGGAACAGATAAGAAGGATTTATCCATAGAGCGGAGTGCACGGGAAGGGGTGTAGGGAAGGACGAGTGTGGAGAGATACTGGGAAGAAGCAGAGTGAGTACATTTATAGGTTAGTAGAAGAAGTTTGAACAGGATGCAAAAACGGATAGGGAGCCAGTGAAGGGTCTTGAGGAGAGGGGTAGTATGAGTAAAGCGACCCTGGCGGAAGACGAGACGGGCAGCAGAGTTTTGAACCGACAGGAGAGGGGAGAGGTGACTAAGTGGGAGGCCAGCAAGAAGCAGATTGCAGTAGTCTAAACGAGAGGTGACAAGGGTGTGGATGAGGGTTTTGGTAGAGTGCTAGAAGGCACACGCAGCACTGTACTGCCTATTTGTGAATTATGTAGCGTATATGGCAGATATCCTTTAGCTCCTCTGTTTTTCTGAAAAATGTTATGATAAGAGTGTCTTTAAAGTATGCATGCAAAAGACTATTTTTCTACAGTTCAGCTAGGTTCATAATGTTTCATCGATGGAACATGTTTTATAAAAACTATTTGTCAGGAAACCATAGTAACCAATAAAAAAAATAAGCCTGCCAGTTTTATTGTTCAACAAGGTGCCATGCAACAAATCATTAAAGATAATGACAGAGTTAAATTATTTCTCAGAATTAAATCATTTACCAAAGACATTACTACTACTAGCATTGCACATTGTAAAAGATTTATGATTGATTTAACTTTTTTCATTATTTTGAATGGCAACAAACAGAAATTATTCATATTTTAATTATGCTGGGACATAGTTTTGTCATATGTAGGAGTAAGTATTTGTGGTGGTAGTGGTTAGGAAAGGGTGATGCCATTATATTACACAGCAAGTTAATGTGAAATGATGGGTAAATGTGTTAAGACTAGACAGGAAGCCCTAATGGACTAAATGCAAAGGAATGCTGATCATATTTTCTGAGGAATAGACAGTTCCCTTAAGGCTGCCACAGTCATTCAGATCACCCAGTTACCTCTGAATTATCTAGTGTGGACCAGCTTAGAAGCTGAAATCACTCAGGAGGTGAAATACAGAATCCTAAAAACTCATATAGTATTTATTTGTTAATTTGTTAACTTTTGTTACACTATTCTCATTCTTGGTATGCTGCCTGAGAAAAATCTCTACAATATTAAAAAAAAAAAATAGCAAATAGGTACAAATGTGATAAAGTTAAAAAAAAAAAAAAATATATATATATATATATATATATATATAGAGAGAGAGAGAGAGAGAGAGAGAGATTCTCCCTCTCTCAGGTAATAGTTGGGTTGGAGAAAAAGAATGAGAAATTATCAAGAAGCACGACGATTGGAAGAATCCATAAAAAAACTTCAATAGTGATACTGACAATAATTGAGGCTTTGGGAGATATACCTCAGAGTCCTACATATAACTTAAGAATTGCTTAAATTGAAAGGATTATCACTTTACTAGTTGCAAAATGTCTTAATTCGAACTGCATATATTTTACCATGGTATCTCTGCAATTCTTTGGTAACACTTGAGTTTGTAGCAGACACAACCATTCAGACTATGATGACATTTGAAGTTCTAATGATCTATCTATTTATCTTTTTATCTATCTATCTAGGGGCCCTGTTTACTAAGGCACATTAGTGTTTTCAACATGCTAACAATTAGAGCATGCGTTAACTGTGTAGGTGCCTATAGGGATATTATAGGCGTGTACACAGTTAACGTGCGTACATGGTTAACACACGTTAAAGATGCTAACATGCCTATAATGCTGCTTAGTAAACAGGGCCCTAAGAGACATATAGATAGATATTCAGATACATTTTCCCAGTGTATTAAAAAAGTGATACAATCTGGCCTTTCTTAAGGAGAGCTAATATGGACCCTGAGAACAATAACAACTATTATCTTATGTCTCATTTTACCATTTTCTTGGGAAAATTAAAAAGAAGGATGTGTTGTGTGATTTCCAAAAGAACATTTTTAGAGGGTAAGTATGATTCTTTTCAGACAGAGCTCGGAAAGGCTGACACTGAATTAATATTATTAGCCATAGCTGATGACTTAATGATTGTCTTTTGATCTTCTTATACCTGACATCATTGTTTGACTTTTTGTACAATCAGACTTTTCTCAAACAGTTATTAGTGCTTGGTATGGGAGTGAAAGTTATAAACTGGTTTGTTTCATTCAGCGTGTTTTTTCTAGCAAAAAAGGTGTCGGTACTCAAATGCTAGGCCACTCTTCAAAAGTGGGATGATCACTGAAGGACCCACCTCACAATAGCCAGGCCCCTTGCAACCAGTCACAGAATCTATGACAAGACAGAATTGGTGTGTAGAGCCTGAGTTATTTCATTAAAACTTGATGTCCATGGGTCACTTTTAGAAGGCAATGGAAAAGGTGCCGGTACTCAGTACCCCCAAGTACCCCCTCAGAAAAAGCCCTGGTTTCATTCCTCCTCAAATAATCTCACCTCTATTGTAGAATCGGGAATTCCTCAGAGATCTTTGATTTCACACTTACTTTTTAACTTATATTTGCCATAGTAGGGCAAACTGATTCAGGAATCCCTGATTAGATATATGAAGCGCTATTTTGCGTAGAACATAAAGATTGGAATCGAAATGTCCAAGTTGGGATGTGCTCCATAAGAACAAAAGAACGAAAGAGTAGCCATACTGGGTCAGACCAATGTTCCCTCTAGCTCAGTATTCTGTTTTCCAAACAGTGGCCAAGCCAGGTCACAAGTACCTGGCAGAAATCCAATTAGCAGCAACATTCCATGCTAGCAATCCCAGGGCAAGCAGTTGCTTCCCCATGTCTGTCTCAATAACAGACTTTGGACTTTTCCTCCAGGAATTTATCCAAACCTTTTTTAAATCCAGATACATTAACCGTTGTTACTACATCCTCCAGTAAAGAGTTCCAGAGCTTAACTATTTGTTGAGTAAAAAAAAATTCTTCCTACTTGTTTTAAAAGTATTTCCATGTAACTTCTTCGAATGTCCATTAGTCTTTGTACTTTTGCATTGAGTAAAAAATTGATTTACTTCTACTCATTCTACACCACTTTGCTTCTGGAGACCCTTTTGTCTGGAGTACACTAGCACAAGCACCCCAGTTTTGTATGCTCATAAAGCTGTTGTTTGCCAAAGCTTTTGCTTGAAAGATTCAAGTAATTTAGTTATTTATGTAATATGATGAGTGCACAGTGTCTGTGCTTTGTTAGGTTTTATGTGATTTTTCTGCTATAAAGAACTATCATGTTTGTATTTAGACCAGATTTTTATTGTACTGGACCACTGAGAGTGCTTTTGGTAAATTAGTGGGTGGAACATCTTATATATGTTTTGCATTGTGATCTTTGCACAATAATTCTGTATGAGGTTATGTTGGCAGTAAAGGCTTGCTGATTGTATGACAGGTCTGTCTGATGCTTTTGTGTCCAGTTATAAAGGGTTGTGTTCAGTAAATGGTGCTCAAAATTTGGCACTGGAAAAAGTCAGCAATAAGCATAATTTACAGAATCATGCTTGGTGCCAATTTCCATACCTAGCTTTAGACACCAGACTTACTTACACATGCTGAAATCTGCTGTAAATGCTGACACCCAAGTTAGATGCACTGAGGCTGCATTCTGTAACTATGCATGCAACTTGTCAGAATGTCCCTGATGCCCCCTTTTGAGTTATGCTTATGGCGCTATCTGCCTGATTCTATATAGTGCACCTAGAGGTCTGTGTTGAAATCCAGGCATGCTCTATAACTATGCATGTAACTTAATTGACATAACAAACTAATCAACTTTTTTAACAACACTTATCAAGCATTGTACTGTTTTAGGATCTTGCCAGGTACTTGTAACCTGGATTGGCCACTGTTGGACATAGGATGCTGGGCTTGATGCATAGGCACCGACTCCGTGGGTGCTGTGGGTGCTTGAGCACCCCCAATGTTTTCACCCACCCAGGCAGGGGCGGGGGGCGCCGCTTACCCCTCCGACGTCGCAGCAGCTACGCAGCATCAGTGAAAGCGCTGCCCGCTAGCCTTCCCTTCTCTTTGCTCGTTTGTTCTGCCAGTGTCCCGCCCTTGCGGAAATGATGTCAGAAGAAGGCGGGACACTGAGAGGGAACGAACGAGCGAAGCGAAGGGAAGGCTAGGGGGCAGCGCTTTCACTGACGCTGTGCAGGCTCAGCTGTTGCGATGGAGGTAAATTAAAAAAATTTAGAGAAGAGGGGTGGGTAGGGCAGGTGGACATGGGAGCGGGAGGGCAGGGGGGAGCGAAGCATTGATGGATGGATCTGGATGGGATGGGAGGGGAGGGCAGGGCCCAGGGAGAGCAGAGAAATTGCTGTACAGGGAGGGAAGGGAGGAGAATTGCTTGAGATGGATGGATGGAGGTGGGCAGGGGACAGAGGAGCATCGATTGACATGAATGGAAGGGCAGGGCCCAGGGAGAGAGGAGAAATTAATTGCTTGATATGGCTGGATGGAGGTGTGCAGGGGACAGAGGAGCATGGATGGACATGGATGGGAAGGCAGGGCCCAGGGAGAGAGGAGAAATTGCTTGATATGAATGGATGGAGGTGGGCAGGGGTCAGAGGAGCATGGATGGACATGAATGGGAGGGCAGAGCCCAGGGAGAGAGGAGAAACTGCTTGACATGGAGAGGAGGGCAGGGGAGAGAGGAGAATTGCTGGATATGGATGGATGGAGCATGGAGGGGGGCAGGGGAGAGAGGAGGACCCAGCTTTTACTTATGGATATAGAGCAAGAAATGAAGAAGAAAGGAGGAAAGTAAAGAAATAAATGGAAAGGAAGCCCTGGAAACGGAGTTAAGAGGACAGATAGCAGCAGAATCAGATACTGGGCCAGCATGATCAGAAAAACAAAGTCACCAGACAACAAAGGTAGAAAAAAATCATTTTATTTTCATTTTAGTGTTTGTAATATGTCCACTTTGAGAATTTACATCTGCTACATCTGCTGTCTTATTTTGCAATGTATAGCAATGTGTTTCTTTCTGTTTGTCTGGTATTGTGCTGCATACAGGGTCTAACTTCTTAGGATTTCAAGTTAATTTTTGAAGAATTTGAAGAGAGGCTAGCTCTGTTCTGCATGTGTGACTGCAAGGCCAAGTGTCTGAATAGGGATCTGTTTGTTAGATTCTGAGATTTTGCTAACACATTGTTTTTCAGAGTTGGCAAGATTGCCTGTTCTCATATGCTAATTTGGTTTGTGTCATTTAGAGTATAATGGAGCTGTAACAGTTTACAGAAATTATTTATAATGAAAAGAAAAAAAAAAGCACAAGTTATTTTTCTTCTATACTGGTGTAATATTTTCAATGATGCCATGGCTGGTAAAAGGGGTGTGACTACTGTAGGGGCGGAGCCATAGTGATCCCACCCCTGGATGGGTAGGGGCACCGACTAATAGGCTGCAGGAGGGCACCAGAAACCCTAGGACCAGCTCTGCACCCGCCGGAAGTCGGAGGTTCCCTTCCCAGCCAGCCCACCTGCCCAGTGCCCGCCCTCTTCTCCCTCAGTTCTCCGCCGGTCCATCCTCGCCTTCCTGCGTGCCACCCAGAATTTTAAAACTCATCTTACCTTGGGGTCCCGGCGGCAGCAGTGAAAGGCAAGCAGGCTCGGCGCTTCAGCCTTCCCTTCTCTCTCAGCTCTGGTCCCGCTCTCATTTTCTGTTTCCACAAGGGCGTGACCAGAGCTGAGAGAGAAGGGAAGGCTGAAGCACCGAGCCTGCTCGCCTTTCACTGCTGCCGCCGGGACCCCGAGGTAAGATGAGTTTTAAAATTCTGGGCGGCATGCAGGAAAGCGAGGATGGACCGGCGGAGGACTGTTGTGGGAGAAGAGGTCAGGTTGGGGTTGGGACTGGTACTCGGAGGAGAGGGGGGCCTGGAACTCGGAGGAGGGGGGCCTGGAACTTGGAGGAGGGGGAGGGGGAGAGTGGGGGGCGGGGGGCAGCAAGGTGGAGGGAGGGGGCGGGGGAATGCACCACCTGTTAAAAAAAATTCACCACCCCCAATCATTTTGAAAAGTTGGTTCCTATGGCTTGATGACCTTCGGTCTGTCCCAGTATGGCAATACTTATGGGCCAGATTCAATATAACGCCTAGAGATCCATGCCAAATTCCAGGCATATTCTACACAACAACATGTGTAACTTAATTGGCTTAACAAGTTAATTAGAATTGATAACAGCACTTAACAAGTAATAATGAACACAAATTGGCAATAATTATAATTTATGTGCACAACTCTCTAAATGTATTCTGTAATTTTATTTATTTGGATTTTGCTCACACCTTTTTTCAATGGTAGCTCGAGATGAGTTACATTCAGATACACTGGGTATTTCTCTGTCTCTGGAGAGCTCACAATCTAATTTTGTACCTGAGGCAATGGAGGGTTAAGTGACTTGCCCAAAATCACAAGGAGCAGTAGTAGGATTTGAACTGTTTACCTCTGGATGTCAAGACTGGTGTTCTAACCACTAGATCACTCCTCCACTCCGTTCCACTTCACTCCAGTAATGAACTGCACCTAACATCTCATGTGCGCAGTTCAAAAGGGGCATGGCTATGGGTGGACAAATGGGCATTCCATGGGTATTCTATGTTACTATGTTACTGTAGTCCATATTACGGTGATCCATATGTGCCACAAAATTCTCATTAAATAAAAAAAAAAGGAGGGAAAAAAGAAGAAAAAAACAGCAGGCCCTGCTTTAATCACATTACAAACCCAACTGGCCTGCCAATAGCAAAAAATAATAATGACAACATTTCTTCAAAACTTCCTTCCCCAATACAAATTTCTCAAAATGAGTTGAATGAGTTGAATCATGAATTCTTCCCATTTGAAACCAAATGTTTACATAGAAATTTCAGAAAAAAAAGAAGCCCCTAAAGTCATGACTCTAGATTGAAGCTGAAGAAAGGCTTTACGCCAAAATTGAGTAGGTCTGGCAATGTCAGGGAAGATCATAATCTTTTGTCCAACCCCCCCCCCCCCCAAAAAAAAAAAAACAAACAAACAAACAAAAAACAGCTTTCTTAGGAAAATAAGCTTCAAGATAAGCTTCTTATATTCTTCAGAATAAAATAAACCAGAAGTGTATCTTTTTTTGAAATAGGCTCTTGTGATGATTCAAGAAACTTAGATATTTTAAACTCACTGGATAGCATGGATTTATCACAAGCCCCTTCTTCCTTGTTAGATACCCTAGAGGACTTAGGCAAATACTATATATTATTAACAGAAACAGAACTTTCAGGCAATTGCAAAATCTCCTTCATATAAATCTTGAAAAACCTCTAGGGGTGCCAAAAATTGTGTACAAGGAAAACTAAGCAATCTCAAATTACAGGCCCTTGACATATTTTCTAGAGATTCAGTTTGGAGGTGAAGAGCACTTGAGAAGTTGAAACAGCTGTATCCACCTTATCCAAATGTAGCTCTAGATTAACAATCTTTGTATCATGATCTTTAAACTTTAACACTGATTCTTTTGTAAAATTACTAAGACATTGCAAATTGCCCTGCAGAGTTTTCTCCACTCTGCTAATAACAGTCAAGATATATTTCAATGACGGCTCTTGTAAGACTAATGAAAAGGAGGAAGAAACTTTCAAAAGTACAGATAATGCCATTTTCACTACAGAAATATGAAGAGGAGAAAGAGAATTCAATGGGAATGAACCAGAAAGGTCCCCGGTGCTCAGTACCTCAGTGGCACCATTCTTCTTCTGAAGTAATGCAAGTTGTGGGGGAGGGAAAGGGCCTCCTGAAGACAAGGAACTTCATGGGAGAAGGTAGTGCTCACTGTTGATGTCTCACCCAATGTCATTGCCTGCTGCAGATGGTAGTCCATGGGTTCAGGACTTAGACCTCATTCCATTTTGTTTCCTCATAGAGAGGAGCAGAATGACCTATTCCTGGCTTCTTGTGACTCTGAAGGGACTCCAAAGGGGCAGAACCTATCCTTTGGTCATGCCCCTTCTGGCACATATGCCCCAGCAGAGACACCAAGGAGTACCCTGGAGGGTCTTTTACAGGTGGCTGATGGTCCGGGCATCCTTTACCTGCAAAGGTCAACTCAGATGGATCAGCACATGTGCAAATTTTAATGAGTGCCAATTAACATCAATAATTGGTTAACATCCAATTATTCATATTAACTGGCTTGTTACTCAATTACATTTGGCGTGCAATGAGTGCATGCAATTTTGTTGCACAAATCTAGGCAATATATATATAGAATATGGGGGAAACCCATGGAAAATCTGTGTGCCATCTATGCTGCATAAAAATGGAGGTTTATTTTGGTCAGTGACTATGGATGGATCCCTTTTACTAAAATGTACTAAGCAGTTAGCATGTGAATTAGCATGTACTATTACTGTGTTGGTATGACAGCATGATAATTCACACACTAACTTTAGGGCCTGTTATGGGGAGCAAAATATGTGTGTTATGAAAGGGGAATGGGCTTGGACTGTGCATTGCAGTTACTGCTTAGTACTTTACAATGTCCTGTCACTTGCAGTCATTGTGGGTGTACTTTTTCCTAAATAGGAGGTGGTAAATACATCTGTGATGTGAATACACTTATAACGTTATAGAGAACATTTTTGTGTGATAACTGTATGGCAACATGTGGTGACTTCCTCCAGAGTTAGCACACTGACCTTATGCTTACCATCTAATGCTTGGTGTGTGAAAAACTTCACTGTACATAAATGAACTCCTGTATTTTACATATTTCTACAGGGTGAGCGGTAACTTACTTCTGTTTAGTACTATTCATTCATCTGTTTTTCCCCCCAAAATGTTTATCCTAATAATCTTTTGCAAGACTTGCAAATGTAGCGGCCCTTTTACAAAGGCATGCTGAAAAATGCCCTGTGGTAGTGTAGATGCTTGTTTTGGGCGCGTGCAGAATCATTTTTCAGCGCACCTGTAAAAAATGTCTTTTACAAATTTTTGCAGAAAATGGACATGCGCCAAAATAAAAATTGCCGCACATTCATTTTGAGTCTGAGACCTTACCACCAGCCATTGAACTAGCAGTAAGGTCTCACGTGGTAACTGGGCAGTAATGGTCTGTGTGTGTAGAATGACGATTACCGCTCATGCGCCAGAAAATAATATTTTCTGGCATGCGTAGCGGATGTGTGTCAAAAATGAAATAACCGCAAGGGCCATGTGGTAGCTGGGTGGTAACTCAAAGTTGAAGCACATTGGACACACATAGGAGCCTACGCGGCTTAGTAAAAGGGCCCATATCAAGTGACCTGAATAAAAACAATTGAACAAAAGTCTATATTTCATACTGTATATTTGTAATGTTAACCTGTCCTTATTTTAGTCCTATTAAATTGTGTTTTGCTGATCTATCATTGCTGTACTGTTTAATAATGTATGATTTATCTTGTAAGCTGCTTAGCATTTTCTGTAATAGGCAGAGTAAAGTTATTAAACAAGATGAAATTAAATTTCATGCATACCTATACAGTGCAATCCACTTAAGTACAAAGGTCTGGGACCAAATAAATACATGCAGTTAACCGAAGCGTGCACTTAACTGTTCTGACCCAAAGAAACTTGACATCTGATAAACATATGTACAGTACTGTTTATTATACATACAGTATACAGTCTCCGTTAACTGAGGTTATACAGTCTCCGTTAACTGACGTTAGGTTTACTTGAAGTAATCAGTCATAGTACTCTGTACACTCTTCTGTCTGTGAGTTCTATAGACTATCCAGCTTATAATCGAAAGTGATCGCCGGCCATCTTCTGACACAAATCGGGAGATGGCCGGCGATTTTTTAAAAGCTGCGAAATCGGTATAATCGAAAGTGGCATTTTTGACTGCATCGCCGCTTTCCCGTCGCTTCGCCGGCGAAAGTTCAAGGGGGCATATCGGTAGATAAGCGAAGGCGGGACATGGGCGGGCATGGGCGTGGCTACCAGATGGCCGGCTTTCGCCGATAATGGAAAAAAAAAGCGGCGTTAAGCAGTATTTCGCCGGCTTTACTTGGTCCTTTTATTTTCACGACCAAGTCTCAAAAAGGTGCCCCAACTGACCAGATGACCACTGGAGGGAATGGGGGATGACCTCCCCATACTCCCCCAGTGGTCACCAATCCCCTTCCAAACTAAAAAAATAAAACTAAAAACCTTTTTTGCCAGCCTATATGCCAGCCTCAAATGCCGTACCCACCTCCATGACAGCAGAATGTGTTGTATCCTCCGACAGCCTTTCCCTGGTTGCGATGTGGCTCTTGGGTGAGTGTGACACCTTTTCTGTTAGGTGCCCTGCAGAGTCACATTAGCAATGCATTGTGGTGGGTGTAGGGTACTGGGCTTTACTCCCCTGGTGCTTTCCCCCCCTGCTAACTGGGTCAGAGTGTGCCCTGTTTTGTTTCCTGTTGTAGTCCATGCGGTAGTGGCCATTTTTGTAAGCCAGTTTTAGTTCCCTTTCCTGTGTTACCCACGTTAGAGAACGTAGTTCTTACCTTGCATGGTGCTGAAAGAGGGCATTGTACACCATTGTGCCAGCTCTGACCTACTGCTAATCTTAGTACCAGGGGACTCTTTGTCAGTGGGGCACTATCTCTGATCTGCAGTTAACTGTGAGTAAACATGGTTATTTCAAGAAAGGACTTTTTCAGAGAGATTAGTCTTCAGGTGTGAACTGGTGTGCCAAAGTTATACAGCATCAATAAGTCCTAGAGGCTGTATGCAGGTCCCTGGAGCAATTTTAGTGGGTGCAGTACATTTGTGGGTAGTGGGTTTGGGGGGGGGGGTTGGGGGGGCTCAGCTCCCAAAGTAAGGGAATTATGCACGTGAAAGCTTTTCTGAAGTCCACTGCAGTGACCCCTAGGGTGGCTGGTTGGTGTCCTGGCATGTCAGGGGGGCCAGTGCACTAAAAATGCTGGCTCCTCCCATGGCCAAATGCCTTGAATTTGGCCGGGGTTTGAGATGGCTGACATAACTTTCCATTATCGCTGAAAAGCAAACCCGGCGAACTCCACAGCATTTGGCCAGGCTAAACCGTATTATCGAAAATAAAGATGGCCGGCCATCTTTTTCGATAATACGGTTCCAGCCAGCTGTTTGCGGCGCTGCCAAAATAGATCGCCGACAATCTATTTTGCCAGCGTCATTCGTTTATTCCCCTCTATGTCTGCCAGATGGTAAAAACTGTCATAGCACTGACATCCAGTGGCCTCCAGATACGCCCGCACGGTGTTGAGACTCTCCAGTGCTCTTGCAAAAGTGGCAGGAGGTTGTTGAATTTCGTCAGCATGTGCCTCGTTGCTCATTTCATCATCTGTTTCATCATCAGCCATTGTTGCCTGCATGTAGGCGCATATCTGGACATCAGTGCTGTCGTTAGCTGTTTGTTGATCATAATCAACAGCTTCGTAGTGATGAAACTCCTCTTCAGTAACACCGGCTGGGATGTCAATAGCCTCTTCATAGGACGCGTTTGCAACAGCTGCATCTGTTTCGTCCCTCTCCATATCCCTAACAAAGCTTGCCCGCTTGTAGTAGTTCACAATGGTTGCATGTGTAACATGATTCCAGGCTTCTTTCTGCATATGTAGGGAATCCAACAGTGATAGATTACGAGCCAGTTCAACAGCATGTTTATCCTTGCCAGTCTGGTCATCCATAACGCTCATCAGACGATGTAGCACAAGAGCCCAATAATGTTGTTTGAAATTGGCTATTATGCCCTGATCCATAGGTTGGATCAGAGAGGTAGTGTTTGGTGGCAGGAAGACCACCTTGACGTTAGTCAACCTGACATCATCACTGTGTGCAGCACAATTATCATAAAGCAACAAAATCTGACGCTTTTGTGCCCGCATTCTAGTGTCTAACTTCTTTAGCCACTGCTTCCAAATTTCCCCAGTCATCCATGAATTTGCGTTAGCCTCGTATGACACAGGAAGTCGCTTAACATTCTTGAAACAACGGGGCTGTTTGCTCTTTACAATGACGAGTGGTTCCAACTTCTCACTCCCATCCATATTGCAGCAAAGGAGGATCGTCAGTCGGTCCTTTACATAAGTATTGCCATACTGGGAAAGACCAAAGGTTCATCGAGCCCAGCATCCTGTTTCCAAAAGTGGCCAACGTCCTTGATGTTTCGGCTTGTTGGAATGCAAATGTTCCATCAGGAATCACTCGTCAGTAGAGACTATTTTCATCACCATTGAAAATGTAACGAGGTGCAAATTAGTTGAAGATGGTAGGAAGAATTGAAACAACCCAATTTTCAGCACCAAAGTCATCAGCGTCTTGTTTTTCACCATGCTGTTTCTTGAATTTTATGTTGTTCCTCTCCTTCCATCTTTCCAACCATCCAACAGTGGCTTTGAATTCAGTTAGTCCAAGACTTTCAGTTAGCTGATTAGCTTTCTCCATAAGCAGTGGACCACTGACAGGAAACGGTCTGCTCCTGACTTGAGAAAACCACCGAAGAAGAGCATCTTCTACCTCCTCAGCTTTTCCCGCCCGTTTTAGCTTCCGGTATGGATTTGTATTGTTTTGCCAGGCTTCCAGAAGCTGGTCTTTCTGCTTCAAGATACGTGAAATTTGACTGGGATTGACACCATATTCTTTAGCAATAGATGCTTGACTTTGTTTGTTTTCTAATTTTTTAAGAACTTCTATTCGTTCAGCCAGGGTTAAAGTCTTACAGTTGCCTGACGACGACGACTCCGACTCCAGTGTACACTTTAACAACATTCTTTCACTTATTTTGCCTGTGGCAGTTAACCAATATACCGCCCCTTTGTCACGCGCCAATCGGCTTCCGTATTCCGTTCGTGCGCTTATGCAGAGTCTTTCCTGCAGAGGAGCTGTCAAACCAAGGATATATGCGAATCTTGCACTTATCAGTGGTGCACTAAACCGAAGTTTGTCCCCATAGAAATTGATGGCGCCAAAAACGGAATCGAAATACGGCATGCAGTTAAACAGAGTATGTGCTTATCCGACGTGCACTTAAATGGAGTGCACTGTATTTAAAATGGTATCATGTACATATGCAAATATCAAACAATCCAACACAACTTAAAATTAACTTTTGTTATGGTATATGTTTATATTTCAAATGAATTAAAATAATATACCTTTTCCTCTACGTACCCAAATATTTGGAAATTATATTTTGTCCAACCTATGAATCATTAACTTAAAATTTAAACCCAATATCAGTATTTTGGCACATCACATCTGCTTCAGGGTATACTTTCTGGAAAATAGCTACTTGAACAGCCTCCAGTCTTAATCATTTATGTACATTTCTTCAGGGGCAAACTTCCAAAAATGTCATAAAATAGCAATATAACACTGCTCAATCTGAAATTCCACAAATGCAACTAAATTCCAAATATCAAACAAGGGAAAGAGAAAGGGAAATGGGACTTGATATACCGCCTTTCTGTGGTTTTTACAACTACATTTGAAGCGGTTTACATAGTATATACAGGTACTTATTTGTACCTGGGGCAAAGGAGGGTTAAGTGACTTGCCCGGAGTCAAAAGGAGCTGCAGTGTGAATCAAACACAGTTTCCCAGGATCAAAGTCTGCTACACTAACCAATAGGCTACTCCTCCATGCCATTACTCTGCTGGCTCCTGGCCTTGTACCCAAGTGTTTTGTGTGATATTTGGAATTCAGTTGCATTTGTGGCATTTTTGGGGGCATCTTCAGATTGAGCAGTATTATATTGGTATTTTATGACATTTTTGGATATTTGTGCATTGTCGCAAGACCCTTGACGCAGGCAGTTTATCTGCTGAAACACGTGCTTAATGCAAGAAAAATGGCCTAACATAGGAGACACTAGAGCATTCTGCATTAGTTTTGCCATCTGTGCAGGCTAAGAACATAGGTCCAAATTCTATATATGGCGCCTTAAAAATTGGAATAAAAAAAACCATGCGCTTATTGCTATTCTATAAACCTCGCCTAAAGTTAGTTGCAATTTCTAGAATATGCGCATGTACCATTCTTGTGCGTAAAGTTAAGGCGCACCCATTTAGGCCACCTAAAACCAGGACCAGGAAAAGGATCTAGGTGTCATCATTGATGATACATTGAAACCCTCTGCTCAGTGTGCGGCAGCAGCTAAGAAAACAAATAGAATGTTAGTTATTATTATGAAATTAATGGAAAACAAAAATGAGGATGTTATAATGCCTCACCTTGAATTCCCCGTGCAATTCTGGTCACTGCATCTCAAAAAAGATGTTGTGCAATTAAAAAAGGTACAGAGAAGGGTGATGAAAATGATAAAGGGGATGGGACGACTTCCCTATGAGGAAAGACTAAAGTGGCTAGGGCTTTTCAGCTTGGACAAAAGACGGCTGAGGGGAAATATGATAGAGGTCTATAAAATGATGAGTGGAGTGGAACAGGTAAATGTGACTCACCTGTTTACTCTTTCCAAAACTACTAGGACTAGGGGGCAAGCAATGAAGCTGTCAAGTAGTAAATTTAAAACAAATAAGAGAAAATATATCTTTTCTCAATGTGTAATTAAACTCTGGAATTAATTGCCAGAGAATGTGGTAAAAGCAGTTAGCTTAGTGGGGTTTAAAAAGGTTTGGATAACTTCCTAAAAGAAAAGTCCATAAGCCATTATTAGGATGGACTTCAGAAAATCCACTGCTTATTTCTAGGATAAGCAGCATAAAGTGTATTGTACTGTTTTGAGATTTTGCCAGGCACTTGTGACCTGGATTGGCTACTGTTGGAAACAGGATGCTGGGCTTGATGGACCTTCGGTCTGTCGAAGTATGGCAATGCTTATGTGCTTAAGTACGCATAGTTTTTTGAAACACACACAACTCGCCCTTTCGACGCTCATGGCCATGAACATTAGAATTTACATGCACCACATTATAGAATATGCTTATAAGATTGTGCTTGTAAATTCTAATTAAAGCCAATTAGTATTGCTAATTGGTTGTTAAGTACCAATTGTCAGCGCTGATTGGTTTGTTAATCAATTAAGTTGTGCACACAATTTGGCCACATTAGTACGCACAACTTAAGAAGCCATATATAGAATTTGGGGGACAGTATTTATTTATTTTATGGGTGGGGAGGTGACCTATTAAGGGCAGATAATGGGCATGGAAGTGCTGTTCAGCTAGCACACTAACATCACTTGTGTGCTAACTAGTAAGCATGTCCATAATGCAGGAGCATTTAATGTCTCTTAAATAGGAGGTGGTAAGTGCTCCCACATTAATGTTTTTAACTGACTGCAAGCTGATTCTAACATTAGCACACAGCCACAAGCTCAACAAACAGAAAAATGCCTCTTTTATAGTTTTGCTGGAAAGACTTATTTTAGGACACACAGCAGCTTAGCAAAAGGTCCCTTTCTTTGAAAGTGGGCAGTAACAAATTACCCCTTTTAAATTATCACAACCTAAAAAATTCAATTTTAAAACAGGGCATCTAGGTAAGAAAAGTAAATATGTACATGTGTTGCATCTATTTTATTCAGTGAATATATGCATTTATGTGCCTTTATAAAATATTCTATCTGAAAGCTCCCATATGAGATTATACCTGTTTTGAGGCAGAGATAGCTTTGTTGGTGTATTTTTTTTATTTATTTATTGCATTTGTATCCCACATTTTCCCACCTCTTTGCAGGCTCAATATGGCTTACAATACATCATGAATGGTGGAGATACATTAGAAAATAGATATTTTGTGTTATTGAAGGATCTTGGGCAATATGATAAGGAAAAAGCATTATAATGGTATAACAAGCAGAATATTATAAGACAGTTCTGATTATATATGAAGGAGTTGTGTATATTCACATTGGTTGATCTTTGTGGTATGCTTTGTTAAAGAGATGGGTCTTCAGTAGTTTACGAAAGTTCGTTAGTTTGCAAATCGTTTTTAGGTTACGTGGCAATTCATAAAATGCATGCATAAATGCCAGTCCCATCCCCACTATGTATATTGTCCAGTCTTGGGAACACCAAAAGCAATTCTATTACTGGGCATCTCAATATTGATGCCTCAAGGACACGTAGAAGGAGATTATTCTATAAAGGAATTTGGGTGCCTAGGTTCTATTATACCATGCTAGTGTAAACCGCTATTGGCATGCCTAACATCATTTATAGTTTATTGAAATTTTCTATACTGCTTGGCTCTCAAAGATCATGGCAGTTTACAAGTCCATAGACCGCTACTAAATGGACGGGAAAAATCCACAATTTCGAGAATAACTTGTATAAAATGTTTGTACGTTTGGGTAGCTTGCCAGGTGCCCTTGACCTGGATTGGACACTGTCGGGGACAGGATGCTGGGCTCGATGGGCCTTTGGTCTTTTCCCAGTATGGCATTACTTATGTACTTATAATAAATAAAAGTACATAAAAACAGGAAAATAATGCACAAAATAAAAACCAAATAGACCTACTCCATACAAACAGATGTATTGTAACTTTGTAAAGAATACCATACAGATAACCTACAACAAGACCCTCCCTTCCCAGTATCAGATAAACCAAGGGGCCCTTTTACTAAGCCATGTAGGCACATCAGTTTGGAGTAATCGCTTGGCTACCACATGGCCCTTGTGGTAATTTCACTTTTGATGTGCATCTGCTACGCACGCCGGAAAATACTTTTTATTTTCTGGCGCACGGCAGAAACTGGGCGGTAATTGTCATTCTACACGCATAGACAATTACCGCATGGTTAACGTGTGAGACCCTAACATACATAGTAACATAGTAGATGACGGCAGAAAAAGACCTGCACGGTCCATCTAGTCTGCCCAATGGTTGGCAGTAAGGTCTCAGACCCCAAATGGACGCACTCTAGCAGGCCCCCCATTCCCCCAATGCAGAAGCCCCCCTGGCATCCCCTCCCATAAATGGAGCCCTGGGAAGGGCTGGGTGCCACCATTTTCAAGGCGGCACTGATGGAAGAGGAGGGAGGCCAGGGGGAATTAGGGGGGGTGGAGACCCACTGGATCTCCAGCCCCTCTGAACTTGCGTTGGGGGGGGGTCAGATGGACTGGAGGTCCACCGGACCTCCAGCCCCCCGTGTCACTTGACTCATGGTGGGGGTACTTGGGCGTCTGGTGGTCCCATGGACCTCCAGCCCCTGTGTTTGACAGGTCTCGACTTTTGACAGCCAAGACCTGTCAAACAAGTGCAGGAGGATTGTGCCCACGCGCATGCTCAGGCACAATCCTCCCGCACTTTTACCTTATGATCAGTGATTAGTATGCTTAAATTTGCATCATGTTCAAACAAATCCGCAGTCAAGTGGAGAACTTGAACGCCCCACGGGAGAAGACAGGTGTAGAAGAAAGTGGGATGTTTGACCACGGCAATACAAGACCTGGAGAGATATATCTTAAAAATACTTGTTTATTGATGAAAAAGACTCGACACAACCATTGTGTTTCGGCCGTTAGACCTGCATCAGGAGTCTCGCTCGATGGCATTCCATAATGCTTTATGCGCAAACAAAAAAGCAACACTGGGCCTTCAAAACTGAGACAACAGGAGTGTTTATTAGTGAATGATCCGACAAGGGCCGTGTTTCGGCGTAAAACAATGCCTGGCTCAGGGGTCAAAGTTTGGGCATGAATTATGTGAATTGTGTATGTATCCAATGCCTCCGAGAATGAACGGAGAGAATCTATGCAGCCAAAAAAGCTGTCACAATGGACAGCAGCGATTTAACAGAAATCACCTGTTTCAGCCCGTGTCGGGTCATTCACTAATAAACACTCCTGTTGTCTTAGTCTTGAAGGCCTAGTGTTGCTTTTTTGTTTGTGTACTTTTTATGTATGCTGGTTACCCTCTCTGTTTGGCTTGTAATGCTTTATGCGGACGTTCCATTTGTCTATGAGCAAGTTCCTTAGTAAAAGGTCTTTTTAAAGACCCACTCCACAGATCAACACATTTACATGCCTCCCAACGCACGCATCAGCTGGTTTCCAGCGTTTGAGACCCACTATATGGAATACCATCGAGCGAGACTCCTGATGCAGGCCTAATGGCCAAAACACAACGGTTGTGTCGAGTCTTTTTTCATCAATAAACAAGTATTTTTAAGATACATCTCTCCAGGTCTTGTATTGCCGTGGTCAAACATCCCACTTTCTTCTACACCTTAAATTTGCATGCCATTATCTCTGATCATATGGGCAGTAAATCCCACCTGTTCCAGCGCTATTGTTTGGAACAGCACAGGGCTTTCGATCATCTGCCCATCAGTGTGATAGCCAGAGTATGGTTCTCCAAACAAGTGGCTGGGAAAATAAATACAACACGAACAAATTTACCACCATCAATACACCAAAACTAAATCTACCAATTTCAGATACCTTAAAAATTCTTGGAGTTACTATTGATCGGCACCTAACACTTGAGAATCATGTGAAAAACACAACTAAAAAGATGTTCCACTCAATGTGGAAATTAAAAGAGTAAGACCATTCTTTCCAAGAACCGTTTTCCGCAACCTGGTACAATCATTGGTACTCAGTCACTTAGACTATTGCAACTCAATCTACGCAGGCTGCAAACAGCAAATACTTAAAAAACTCCAGACAGTCCAGAACACAGCAGCCAGACTCATATTCGGAAAATCAAAATACGAAAGTGCAAAACCCTTACGAGAGAAGCTACACTGGCTCCCACTCAAAGAACGCATCACTTTCAAAGTATGTACTCTAGTTCACAAGATCATACATGGTAATGCCACAGCCTACATGTCAGACCTAATAGATCTACCACCCAGGAATGCTAAAAAATCATCCCGTACATTCCTTAATCTTCACTACCCTAATTGTAAAGGCTTAAAATACAAATTAACGCACACATCAACCTTTTCCTATATGAGTACGCAATTCTGGAACGCGCTACCATGCAACCTGAAAACGATCTACGAATTAACCAACTTCCGCAAACTATTGAAGACCCACCTCTTTGACAAGATATACCATAAAGATCAACCCATGTGAAAGTCCCCACTTATATCTAGAATTGTCTTATAATGTTTTCTGTTATATTACTATCATGTATTTCTTTACCATGTAACCCATAACCCTTCTGTAATACCAGATGTCTATTTTCTTCTTATTTCCACTATTCATGATGTATTGTAAGCCACATTGAGCCTGCAAAGAGGTGGGAAAATGTGGGATATAAATGCTACAAATAATAATCATAATAATAATAATAAAGGCTAAAGAGTTGGCGTTCTTGAAATACAGAATAACTCAAGAAGAGAAATGCTGGCTCCTCCCATGACCAAAGGGCTTGGATTTGGCCGCTTTTGAGATAGACGTCTTTGGTTTCCATTATAGGCGAAAACCGAGGTCGCCCATCTCTAAGGTTAGCGATCTCAACATTTAGGTTGACCATCTCTAAGGTCGACCCAAATGTTGAGATTTGGCCATCCCTGACCGTATTATCGAAACAAAAGATGGACGCCCATCTTGTTCCGATAATGTGGGTTTCCCGGCCCTTTCGCGGCGCCGTCCTTAGAGATGGGTGCCCCCGAACGATTATGCCCCTCCACATGACCAAAAGGTGTCTTTAATGACCAAAGGATCACTGGAGGGATTAAGGCATAAACCCCCTTACTTCCCCAGTGGTCACTGACCCCTTCCCACCCCCCAAAGCTGTGAAAGAAACAGTACATGAGTGAAAACAAAAGCACAAGGAGCCTTCAAGGGTAGGATCATCAACTCTAAATTTTAATTGATCAGACCCAGCATGGTCTGTATCTCGGCAAAACCGTATGCGTCAGAGGTCTATCAGTATGGATGATGCTCAATTTTGTCAGATGGGGAAAAAAAAACCAAAATCTGGGGTGGAGTGGAGGAGTGGCCTAGTGGTTAGGGTGGTGGACTTTGGTCCTGAGGAACTAAGGAACTGAGTTCAATTCCCACTTCAGGCACAGGCAGCTCCTTGTGACTCTGGGCAAGTCACTTAACCCTCCATTTCCCCATGTAAGCTGCATTGAGCCTGCCATGAGTGTGAAAGCGCGGGGTACAAATGTAACAAAATAAAATGGTGAAAGAATGCCAAAAAAGCGCTGGAGAGATTGAGATCTTTAAAGCCAGCTGGTGATATCGATCCTCTCCAGAGAATGCCTTTCATTCACACTTGCAGTACTGGCTGTTCATTTCCACAAATAAGTGTACAAGAGAGGCTACCTAGTTTCAGGGGTGTTCTGACAGGTTGTAAGAGTAATGATAGAACAGGGCCTCAGTGCACCTAACTTGAGTGCCAGCATTTCCACTGGGTTTCAGCAGGTGTAAGTCTGGAGTCTAAAGTTAGGCTCGGGAATTGACAGTAAGCATGATTCTATAAAGAGTGCTATGCAAATTAGGTGTGTCATCACAGACTAGGGCTTAGGTGGAATATTGGAATTTAGCTGCATAGGTGCGCACATCTGAATGAAAATGCTAGCATTTTAAGTTCATAATGTGCAAGTAAATGTGAGTGCCTAGGTTGTAGAATTGCACTTTATGTTTTTTGAGCACCTGCTTCTGTGTGATGTGTGAGAAAGCATAAGAATTGCCATTCTGGGTCAGACCAAAGGTCCATCTAGCCAGTCTCCAGTTTCTATCAGTGGCCAATCCAGGTCAAAATTACCTGGTAGGATCTCAAAAAGTAGGAAGATTTAAGAGTGCACACTCTTAATGATATCTGTTTTTTTATGAGTGTTATGTTGTACCCCGCCTAGATGGCTGGATAGGGGGGTTATAAATGTATTAAATAAACAAATAGACAAATAAATAAATAAATACTGTACCAATAACAATAAAATAAACAAAACATGAACAAAATAAAAATTCCTGTAAATGAGATGGGAAATAATATGAAACCATTTTCAGGCTACACACCCTTAGTGCTCTCCTACAGAGCTATAACTTTGGTCTGCTCTATGGTATGTGATTTTATGACTGAGTTTGTTCTTGTTTTTAACAGCTGGCCTATTTTATCTATATAGAACTCTCCTTCACATTTTGTTCATTAATTGCAAAAGTACCATGAGTAGGAATTCACTATGTTCTTTTGTATGTCAAAAACAGGGCACCTGTTGGTGACTCAGGTCCTTTAATGCATGCTGGCACAGTTTGCAATGTGGATTAATCCAGGGACTTGTGCATTCTCTTGTTTATGAGTTCCAGTTAATATCTTGCTTTTTATTAATTTTTACTTCAGATTGTGCAGTTATCAGAACACCAGTACTAGCAGAATTAGTTTTCCAATGCAAGGAACCTTTTTAAAGGGTCAAATATTGTTCCCATGAGAATGAATGGGGCCTGTGTGGCTCCTATAACACATCCTAAAACAGTCAAACCAGAGACAATTATAATAAGTTCATAACAATAATAGCGATATCATATCATATCATACAGATACCACCAATGAATCTTCCTCCCCTCACCATCAGGTTGCAAGCAGGGCCTGAATAAAAGGTTGAGTTTTCAGCAGACTTTTGAACTTTTTCAGATTTATCTCTGCTCAAATTTAGACTGGGAGCGTATTCGATTACATAGGGGCCAACCAAAAGAATGCACTCTTGCGCATGGACTCCCATCTTTCTTTACAACTGATGGAACCACAATCCTATGGTTTTGTAGCCACCTTACCATCCTCAATGGCATATAAGGAATAGCTAAAATGCTCTGGTAAGGGGTGAGTGTTCATAAAACGCTTTGTAGGCAATGATTAGTATCTTAAAATCTATTTTATAATGAATGGCCAAACAATGAAATATTTTTAAAATGGGGGTGATATATTCAAATTTATGTACATTTCCCAGGACTCTAATGGCTGCATTTTCCAGAGTCTGTTGGTGGTTAAGATTACCAGAAGAAGTTTCCACATAGATCATGTTTCCATAATCAAGGAGAGAAATCAACAGAGCAGACTACATAGTAACATAGTAGATGACGGCAGAAAAATACCTGCATGGTCCATCCAGTCTGCCCAACAAGATAAACTCATATGTGCTACTTTTTGTGTATACCTTACCTTGATTTGTACCTGTCTTTTTCAGGGCACAGACCGTGTAAGTCTGCCCAGCACTACCCCCGCCTCCCAACCGCTAGCCCCGCCTCCCACCACCGGCTCTGGCACTGACCGTATAAGTCTGCCCAGCACTATCCCTGCCTCCCGCCACCGGCTGTGCCACCCAATCTCGGCTAAGCTCCTTAGGATCTATTCCTTCTGAACAGGATTCCTTTATGTTTATCCCACGTGTGCTTGAATTCTGTTACCATTTTCATTTCCACCACCTCCCGCGGGAGGGCATTCCAAGCATTCACTACTCTCTCCGTGAAAAAATACTTCCTGACATTTTTCTTGAGTCTGCCCCCCTTCAATCTCATTTCATGTCCTCTCGTTCTACCTCCTTCGCATCTCCGGAAAAGGTTAGATGGACCATGCGAGTCTTTATCTGCCATCATACACTATGTTACAATGGGTCTGGTAGAGATAGTTCAGCAAGTAACACTTCTTATACAGTAAGGATGACATTGGAACTGGAACTCCACTCATAGGATGCTTTTCAGCAGATATTATCACTAGTCCTCTCTCTCTCTCCTAGCAGCACAGGAGAGTAAGATAAATGAATATCTTGAAGGAGTCACACTGATTAAATAGGACTCCTCCTCATTTCTTTTAACCAGGTCTCTGTGTCTAAGACCTTGCTATGTGACTACTTTAAAAGATTTAAAAGCAAAGATGTTTCAGTTCATAATTGGGATGGAACTCCTCTCATATGATGAAAGGCTAAAGAGGTTAGGGCTCTTCAGCTTGAAAAACAGATGATTGAGGGGAGATATGATTGAGGTCTACAAATCCTGAGTGGTGCAGAACAGGTAGAGGTGAATCAATTTTTTACTCTTTTAAAAAGTACAAAGACTAGGGGACGCTCAATGAAATTACATGGACATAATTTAAAACAAATAGGAGGAATTTTTTTTCTTTCAACGAATAGTTAAGCTCTAGAACTCTTTGCTAGAGGATGTAGTCACAGCGGTTAGCGTATCTGGGTTTAAAAAAGGTTTGGACAAGTTCCTGGAGGAAAGGTCCATGGAGAAAAAGTCCATAATCAGCTATTGAAACAGACATAGGGAAGACACTGCTTGCCCGGGGATTGGTAGCATGGAATTTTGCTACTAATTGGGTTTCTGCCAGGTACTTATGACCTGGATTGGCCACTGTTGGAAGCAGGATACTGGGCTAGATGGACCATTGTTCTGACCCAATATGGCTATTCTTATGTTCTTTAAGATCTGCAGTTCAGCGAAGCCATTTTATAGGAAGCATCAGTGCTATCTATTACTATAGAATCCCTCAATGAAAGAATAGGGGTTAAATTAGTTAGACAGGCACCATGAGTGGGCATCTTCAGGAAAGACCTGTTCAGAAGGAGCCTGTTCCACCAAATAACAGGAATATTATTTTTTTTTCTGGCATTATTCCATCTGTCAACAGGGATAAGACAGTTAAATCATGTAAAATATTATACCCACCTCTGCAAAGACAATCAATGCCCAGCACTCTCTTAGATGCCATTATCTCAGAGTAAGAGCAAACCCCGGAGTTTGGCCCAAGGTAAAGGTATCACTTTTAAATAGTCATGTTTGAGTAACAGCGGTCACATGACTGCTTAAACAGGCGGCTGCATATCAATCACTATGGTGATAGAGAGGAAGAATCAAGTGGATCTGCAAACATTCAGCTAAACAGAGATCTATTGGTTTCTGTCTACTTCAGAAAGATAAAACAACATGGAGATTTAAAATAAAAAACATTCAGTTGCTTTGTTGCTAAAAAGTATGCTCATTACTTCTCTGTCAAAATGTTGTTGTTTTAAAATTGTTCAAACAATTTGGCTAGTGGGCTTTTGGACATGTTTGAAGCCATTTGTGCCTCAAAAATTGAGCTCCCTTTACTCTCCTAGAACAGATCTTATAGTTAATATAAGCAGTTGATGAATAACCAGTCCAACTGTAACCTTCATATGTTTAATACAGTGCTCTTTGTGTCCTTTTTGCTTAAATATTTTCATGACACATATTTCTTTGTTAGATTTTGTTCTGGTCACACTGCAGCTTGCAAGGTGCTTTTTTACTTGACAGCTTCTAAACTGCATTAAGGAAATGGCCGCACCTCCCTTTTCTTTGGTTTAGTGTGCAGATAAGCATTGTAATTAAACTTTACAGTTACACCCTTTGTGAAGATGCAAGTGTGTAATGCTTGTAAACGTGCAGGACTTGGCACCAGCACCTGCTTTCATTTAATAGGTGAAGCATAGTTATGTGCTGGTAACAATATGTTATTGTGGATTCTTTGCCTACATAGGGAGGAAGAACAATATAGTCACATTATAATCCCTAGCAGTCTTTGCAGTCTGCAGTTTGACACCTGTTCAGTCACTTTTTATTCTTTATTCTGTCTGGGGAGGGGGGAGGGAATAACTCTCTGAAAAATTAACAGAATGGAATGAAACTTGAAATTTGGGAAAAACTGATAAAAAGACACATTGAGTTTGAAAATGGGCCAAATCAGACTGTGGGTTCCAGAGAAATAAGTGCCCTCCCCCAATAAAATGTTGCAATGCATTTCTATGGGAGGAGTTCCAGATTCTGTAGCATAGAAACTTAAAGGGGACAGTATATAACTGGGCATTGCCATTTAGCACTACTACTACTACTTATCATTCCTATAGTGCTACAAGATGTATGCAGCGCCTGCTCGACATAGCTTACAATCTAATCAAGTCAGAAAAATGGGCCACACAGTAAGATCCTATTCTGTATGGGGCCCTTTATAAACGTGGCGACCGGCAGTAGTTCTGGCTCCAGTGCATGCCATTTCCAACGTGCCGTCAAAAAATATTTTTCAGAGCACTGCACATCGCTGTGCACTGCCCTGTTACTGCAGGAGAACCTTAACACCACCTCAGTGGGTGGCGGTAAGTGCTCCCTGCTGCAAGGCCACGTAGCAAGAGTTATCGTAGTGCATGACCATTTGGGGGGGGGGGGGAGGATTTCACCTGCTGTGGTAAAAAGGGCCCTGGCACATGGGAAAATGGCCCCCGCCTCTACAGCGGGGCCCTTTTTCCCCTCAGCTTAGTAAAATGGCCCCTAACATTTTACTATTAAAGCTCCTATGTTCTATTATTGACCTGCCTAACATTTAAGTACCCACATTTACAACAGCCATAGAGCTGGCGTAGGTATGACCACCTAAGTGTAGCAGGGATGTGAATAATTTACTGTATTCTGCAAGCTTCGTTCATAAGTGGGAACCCTACCTATGTGTCACCCATGCTTCACCCCTGTGTAAGCGCCCCCCTGCAAATATGGACTACTGTGTGTAAATAAGTGGATATTTGCAGAATATTTGCATTTTTTTTCATATGTGTATATATGCCATTTTTCTAAGCAAATTACTCATGTGATCTTATCTAGATTGTAAGCTCTTTGAGCAGGGACCGTCTTTTTGTGTATGGTGTACAGTGCTGCGTATGCCTTGTAGCGCTATAGAAATGATAAATAGTAGTAGTAGTAGTGATATGTGCACAACTGTGAGCACCTAGTTTATAGAACTGCCCTATTAGAGTGAAATGTAGCAGCTATAGACAACAGGGCAAAAGGTGGAATTCCCTAATCTTCCAAATCCCCAATTGCCCCTACTCCTCCCAAACTACTTCATAACTGATACATCTCAAAGAGTGCCCCCCAAGTTCAAAAACTATCCACCTGCAACTGCCCCACTACCCTGCATACCACCCAATCCCAAACCCAAAACATACAAACCACAACTGCCATACCACTCCTGCAACTGCCCCACACCCTAAAACCTACTCCCTGCAACTGCCACACCATCACTTTTATTGCCCCACAACCAAATATATCCTGTAAAATTTCCACAAAACTCCCAAATTGCCGCACACTCGACAGCTAACGCCTAAATACCAGAGGCATAGCCAATTGGCCTATTTTAGGTGAGCCTGAGTTCAAGGTCGGTGGGTATAGAATTTGACCCCTCACCAGCTCTGCTCTCCGCCCCTTCCTGCCTGGTCGCCAACTCAAAATTAATATTTTGAGTATGCAGAGTTGGTGGGATCCCCAAATCCCACCAAATGAAGATTTCCTCCAACTCAAGCAACCATCTCTTCTAAACAACAACCAGCAGCACATGCCTCGAACTGATACTGCAGCCAGCAGGCTCTGCATGTGCAAAAACTGAGCATGTGCAGAGGGGCCGGTAAATGCTAATAGTAGTAGTAGTAGTATTGGTGTTATCTCAATGCACGTGCTGCCTGCTGCCCTTTGGAAGAGTGCTGGCTGCCCAAGGAGAAGGAAATCTTCAGCTAGTGGGGTTAAGGGATCTCTGCCCACCTTAGCATGAGTGCCACAATTTTGGGTGGGCCTGTGTCCAAACTGGGTGGGCTCCAGCCCACCCACCTAGGTCCACCTGTAGCTATGCCACTGATGCATACTGTCTACTCCAAAAAGCTATACTCCAACTATATGAGAAGTTCTGAGAGAAGAGGACATTTCTCTGGTAAGTGAACACTATTTTGCTTTGTGCTTTGGGAACTTAAAGATTGGGGTTTAAAGGAGGAATTGTAGGTTAGTGATAGGCAATATAAAAAAATAAAAAAGCTAATTTTATCAACTAATCTCCATAGTCTTTTCCCCTTAGTTTTAAACTTGAACTTTGTACCACAGAACTAACAGGCACTGCAGGATCTAGTTTAGTCTTCCTGCCCACCCCTAGGACAACTCTTCATTTATAGTCAATTATTGTAATTAGGGTAACAAGCAAAGAGTGCTCTTACAAAGTTTTAAATACATTTCATTACCATCTAAGAAGGAAACACTAAATAAATCATACAATATACTATCCTGCTTATTTTCGAAGGAGAAGGGCGGCCATTTTCCGACACAAATCGGGAGATGGCCGGCCTTCTACTAAGGCCGGCCAAATCGGTATAATCGAAAGCTGATTTTGGCCGGCTTCAACTGCTTTCCGTCGCAGGGCCAGCCAAAGTTCAAGGGAGCGTGTCGGCAGTGTACCGAAGGTGGGACAGGGGCGTGGTTAAGAGATGGCCGTCCTCGGCCGGTAATGGAAAAAAGAAGGCTGGCCCTGACAAGCATTTGGCCGACATTATTTGGCCCCTTTTTGTTCATGACCAATCCTTGAAAAGGTGCCCGAACTGACCAGATGACCACCGGAGGGAATCGGGGATCACCTCCCCTTACTCCCCCAGTTGTCACCAACCCCCTCCCACCCAAAAACAAAATTAAAAAACATTTTTTGCCAGCCTCAAATGTCAAACCCAGCTCCATCACAGCACTATGCAGGTCTCTGGATCAGTTTTTAGTGGGTACTGCAGTGCACTTCAGGCAGGCAGACCCAGGCCCACCCCCCCCCCCCCCCAACCTGTTACACTAGTGGTGGTAAATGGGAGCACTCCAAAACCCACCCAAAGCCCACTGTACCCACATCTAGGTGCCCCCCCATTACCCTTTAAGGGTTATGGTAGTGTTGTACAGGTGTGGGTAGTGGGGGTTGGGGGAGGTTGGGGGGCTCAGCACACAAGGTAAGGGAGCTATGCACCAGGGAGCAATTTGTGAAGTCCACTGCAGTGCCCCCTAGGGTGTCCGGTTGGTGTCCTGGCATGTGAGGGGGACCAGTGCACTACAAATGCTGGCTCCTCCCACGACCAAATGGCTTGGATTTGGCCGGTTTTGAGATGGCCGCCATTAGTTTCCATTATCGACGAAAACCAATGTCGGCCATCTCTAAGGGCGGCCCAAATGTTGAGATTTGGCTGGTGCCAACCGTATTATCGAAATGAAAGATGGCCGCCCATCTTGTTTCAATAATATGGTTGGGTACGCCGCTTTACCGGGCCGTCATTACAGATGGGCGCCCTTATAGATGGGCGCCCCCATTCGATTATGCCCCTCCACATAAACTAAAAGACATTTTTATATTAGGCTAATATCCTTAATACTGTAGCAACTCAAACTCAAAATTACTAAGATGGAGTCAGCAGTCCAACAGCGAGAGGAGTGCTATCCAGTCTTTTGCATGAAGTGTCACATGTATGATTGTCTCCCAGTTGGTGAGATGTCATATGTGTGTGCCCGATGCAAAGAGCTCCTACCTCTCAGAGAACATGTCCATTCCCTTGAGGCTAGAGTAGCAGACTTGGTGGAGCTGAGGAAGACAGAGAGGTACATAGAGGAGACCTACAGGGATGTTATAGAAAAGTCCCACCTCCAGTCTGGTAGCCCCTGTGCTACCTTGGAGAAGGGAGGTCTCCTAGAAGGAGAGCATCACCCTGGTGAAATAGGAAGTGCTCCTGTAGCCAGGACCTGCCCACCAGGGGATGTACTATCCTCTCGCAAAAAGATTATGACTCCAAGTGCTGCCCAGAAGGCTGTTAGGACAGCTGTTGTAGTTGGTGAATCAATCATTAGGCATATAGATAGCTGGGTGGCTGGTGGACGTGAGGATCTCCTGGTGACTTGCCTGCCTGGTGCGAAGGTGGCAGACCTCACGCGTCACCTAGATAGGACTTTAAATAGTGCTGGGGAGAAACCGGCTGTCTTGGTACATGTAGGTACCAATGACATAGGAAAATGTGGGAGAGAGGTTCTGGAAGCCAAATTTAGGCTCTTAGGTAGAAAGCTCAAATCCAGAACCTCTAGGGTAACGTTTTCTGAAGTACTACCCGTTCCACGAGCGGGGCCCAAGAGACAGGCAGAGGTCCGGAGTCGCAATACGTAGATGAGATGATGGTGCAGGGAGGAGGGTTTTAGATTTGTTAGGAACTGGGCAACATTCTGGGGCAGAGGGAACCTGCACTGAAAGGATGGGCTCCACCTTAACCAGGGTGGGACCAGGCTGCTGCCATCAGCATTTAAAAAGAAGATAGAGAAGCTTTTAAACTAGAAACTGGGGGAAGGCTGACAATCGCTCAAAAGCGCATGGTTTGGGATAAGGTATCTTTCAAAGATATCACCAAAACAGGGAAGATAGGGTATACCGATAGTGAGGTTGCAAAAGAGACCGTAGTAGATCAGGTGTCCTTAAATAAAAATAAAAATCAGACAAAAGATTGCAAATTAATACTGTCAAGTATTAAGCATTATGTACAGTGGTGGAAATAAGTATTTGATCCCTTGCTGATTTTGTAAGTTTGCCCACTGATAAAGACATGAGCAGCCCATAATTGAAGGGTAGGTTATTGGTAACAGTGAGAGATAGCACATCACAAATTAAATCCGGAAAATCACATTGTGGAAAGTATATGAATTTATTTGCATTCTGCAGAGGGAAATAAGTATTTGATCCCCCACCAACCAGTAAGAGATCTGGCCCCTACAGACCAGGTAGATGCTCCAAATCAACTCGTTACCTGCATGACAGACAGCTGTCGGCAATGGTCACCTGTATGAAAGACACCTGTCCACAGACTCAGTGAATCAGTCAGACTCTAACCTCTACAAAATGGCCAAGAGCAAGGAGCTGTCTAAGGATGTCAGGGACAAGATCATACACCTGCACAAGGCTGGAATGGGCTACAAAACCATCAGTAAGACGCTGGGCGAGAAGGAGACAACTGTTGGTGCCATAGTAAGAAAATGGAAGAAGTACAAAATGACTGTCAATCGACAAAGATCTGGGGCTCCACGCAAAATCTCACCTCGTGGGGTATCCTTGATCATGAGGAAGGTTAGAAATCAGCCTACAACTACAAGGGGGGAACTTGTCAATGATCTCAAGGCAGCTGGGACCACTGTCACCACGAAAACCATTGGTAACACATTACGACATAACGGATTGCAATCCTGCAGTGCCCGCAAGGTCCCCCTGCTCCGGAAGGCACATGTGACGGCCCGTCTGAAGTTTGCCAGTGAACACCTGGATGATGCCGAGAGTGATTGGGAGAAGGTGCTGTGGTCAGATGAGACAAAAATTGAGCTCTTTGGCATGAACTCAACTCGCCGTGTTTGGAGGAAGAGAAATGCTGCCTATGACCCAAAGAACACCGTCCCCACTGTCAAGCATGGAGGTGGAAATGTTATGTTTTGGGGGTGTTTCTCTGCTAAGGGCACAGGACTACTTCACCGCATCAATGGGAGAATGGATGGGGCCATGTACCGTACAATTCTGAGTGACAACCTCCTTCCCTCCGCCAGGGCCTTAAAAATGGGTCGTGGCTAGGTCTTCCAGCACGACAATGACCCAAAACATACAGCCAAGGCAACAAAGGAGTGGCTCAGGAAGAAGCACATTAGGGTCATGGAGTGGCCTAGCCAGTCACCAGACCTTAATCCCATTGAAAACTTATGGAGGGAGCTGAAGCTGCGAGTTGCCAAGCGACAGCCCAGAACTCTTAATGATTTAGAGATGATCTGCAAAGAGGAGTGGACCAAAATTCCTCCTGACATGTGTGCAAACCTCATCATCAACTACAGAAGACGTCTGACCGCTGTGCTTGCCAACAAGGGTTTTGCCACCAAGTATTAGGTCTTGTTTGCCAGAGGGATTAAATACTTATTTCCCTCTGCAGAATGCAAATAAATTCATATACTTTCCACAATGTGATTTTCCGGATTTAATTTGTGATGTGCTATCTCTCACTGTTACCAATAACCTACCCTTCAATTATGGGCTGCTCATGTCTTTGTCAGTGGGCAAACTTACAAAATCAGCAAGGGATCAAATACTTATTTCCACCACTGTAAATAGGAACAACAAACATAGCTTGAAATGTCTATAGGCAAATGCCAGAAGCCTAAGAAATAAAATGGGAGAGTTAGAATATATTGCATTAAATGAAAAATTAGATATAATAGGTATCTCTGAGACCTGGTGAAAGGAGGATAACCAATGGGACACTGTCATACCGGGGTACAAATTATATCGTAGTAATAGGGTGGATTGAATTGGTGGAGGGGTAGCATTGTATATTAAAGAGATCCTTGAATCAAATAGATTGAAAATTCTTCAGGAAACAAAACACATCTTGAAATCACTATGGATTGAAATTCCATGTGTAAAGGTGAAAAGGATAGTGATGGGAGTGTACTACTGTCCACCTGGCCAGGATGAACAGACGGATGCAGAAATGTTAAAGGAAATTAGGGACACAAACAAACTGGGCAACACAATAATAATGGGTGATTTCAATTACCCCGATATTGACTGGGTTAATGTAACATCAGGGCATGCTAGGAAGGTAAAATTCCTTGACGAAATCAAGGATTGCTTTATGGAGCAGCTGGTACAGAAGCTGACGAGAGAAGGAAAAATTCTAGACTTAGTCCTTAGTGGAGCGCATGATCTGGTGCGGGAGGTAATGGTGCTGGGGCCACTTGATAACAGTGATCATAATATGATCGTATTTGATATTAGCTTTGAAGTAAGTATACATAGGAAGTCAAATAGTGCTGCGGCGGCTAAGAAAGTGCACAGAAAGAACCAGGCACACCCATTAAAGGGGGACGACCACAACCGGGCTGAAGGCCGGCGAAGACAGAGGAGAGGGAGGGGGGGAGGGAGGGAACAAGGAGGGACAAATAGGGAGCAGAGAAATTAGAGGAAGGCAGGCAAGGAAAGAAATGGGAGGGGCAAAGGAAAAGGAAAGGGGAGGAGAAAAGAGGAAGAGTGAGAAGTAGGAAGGAAACGAGGGAGTCATTTCGAATTAGGAGGCAGGAGAGCAGCTGTGGCCATGACGGGCACCGCTATTGACTTACTTATTCGCAAATCCAAAACAGATCAAGCGGCTAAAGGTTCCCGCATTCGGTTGACACGTAGAAGGGGTGATCGGGCATGCCCCATTTTCCACCTGCATGAATATTTGAAGCACAGACCGAAATATGCGGGCTGGCTGCTGATTCATGCGGATAAGACACCATTGACCCGTTTCCAATTTACCCGGGTGCTACAGTGGTGTGTCAAAAAGGCGAGTTTGCCATCCTATAGACCCATCCAGCCAAGCGCAGCAAGCTTGTGACATGCAATCAGTTGTTATGGGGCTACAGCTCTGTAACAGGTCATTTTCCATTGCTAACATGTCACTTCCCATTATGTTATATTGCAGGTATCGAGCAGGAGCAACAGCGGATTTGGATATGTGGTCACTTGTATGTGCACTGGGCGCACAAAAGGGCAGCCCTGAGACCGACCGGGGAGAACTTAGGTTTTCAACACGATAGGGTAGCCATAACATGGCTAGGTAAGAGAGGGATGACTTGGGCTTAGCTCATACCAACGGTGCTATGGACGTTACAGTCCTCACCGGCACCAAACATAATCATAGTCCATCTGGGGGGGGGGGGAATGACTTGGCCTCAGTCAATAGCGTACTGCTAGTTAAAAATATCCAGCATGATATGTTAAAGCTGGCATGTTTATTGACGCGGTCACGCTTAGCCTGGTCCAACATCATTCCATGAAGGGTCTGGAGAGGTGAGTGATCGCATTCAGCTGTAGATAGCACTAGGAAGAAAATTAATAGGTGGATGGCAAAGTTCATGTCAACTTTAAAGGGCCATACGATCACACACGACTTGCTGACAGAATCATGTGCCAGCTTGTATAGAGCTGATGGTGTGCATTTGTCAGATATAGGGCTGGACATCTTCAATTCTGATCTACAAGACTACATACAGGCTATCACATTAGGGCATGGCCGCAGCCAGGAGGTGTGGGGGACCATGGCAAACGAGGTGTCATTGCCATGCTCAGTGGTGTTAGACTACAATGGTTACGCACAGACAGCAATGGGTACACAGCAGCTTCACAGCTAGCAGTTTCAAACGGTGGGGCAACTGCTGCTGCAGAATGAGTTGTTGGAAAGCTACAAAGTTGATAAATGTTGGGCTTGCAGGTTAGCAGCCTTATAATAAGGAAGCAACGTGGGCACTGCTTGTCTCCTGGCTTTGACGGCTGGGAGGCCCAGAGCGTCGCCTTGTAAAATGTGGTGGGTGCCTCCATCAACGGGAGGCACCAAGTGACATCGGGAGCCCCAGGGGCTTGGGACGGGCTCAGAAGATGCAACTACGTGTAAGAGCTGTGTACCCGAGTAAAAAATCTGTGTAATCTTTATTTGAAGATGTAATGTATTGCATTTAAGTTGTAATGTTTTGATGTTCCTGGCCAGGGGCATGCCAACACAGTAAGCGGGGTAAGCACCGCAGGGGGGCGCCGACCTCTGGAGGGCACCGCCCAGGTCCGTTCACTTGCAAAATCTTTTACCTGAAGTTGTGATTCTCCTTTCTCACCTGCCCTTCCCTCGTCAGGAAGTGAAGGCAGCACAGCAGGGCTAACTGAGGCAGACACACTCTGCTAAAGCTGCTTCAAAGAGTACAACCAGTGCTATATATGTCTTTGGTGTGGGAAGAACTCCTCATTCAGGGTGAGCTTGAACAACATTCAAATTAAAGAGAACAGGTTTGGAGGGAGGTGTGCAAGTGAGACTGGGGAGAAATAACAAATAAATAGCGTAATTGTTTGTTAAAATCTGTAAGTGGTTCAAAAATTTTTTTTTTCTGAGCGTGTACACTGAGAGGAGGGCATGACTGCAATGATGTGTGCATAATTATCAGGTAACCTGGGATATCTACAGCTAAAAGCCATTTCATTGGCTGATGGTTCAAACAGTAGGTTCAAAGAGGAAGTTTAGCTGTGTGGAAGAGCTGGTAAGTGAAAATCTGATTGCTTTTTTTGTGTGTAATTACTAAATGTTTTGTGTGTAATTACTAAATGTTTATTTCTTATATATCTCCACCATTCATGATGTATTGTAAGCCACATTGAGCCTGCAAAGAGGTGGGAAAATGTGGGATACAAATGCAATAAATAAATATAAAACATTCTGCTTGGATAGGAAGAGTCTGTGATATGTGAAAATACATTTTGCTTTAATGAAATTGCTAAACTTTAGAGTCAGAGACTTATCAATGAGGGATACATACAGTGCTTTTTTTGTGCTGGTACATGCCGGTACAGCATACCGGCACCTTTTTCCTGAGGTCCTCTCACTTGCCCGCTCCCTTCTGTTCCTGCTCTCGCGCTCCAAAATCTTTTACCCGAAGTCACGATTCTCCTCTCTCCCCTGCCCTCCCCTCCATGTCCAGCATGTTGCCTCCCTCCCCTGCCCTCCCCTTTCCTCTCCATGCTGGACATGGAGGGGAGGGGAGAGGAGGGCAGGGAAGAGAGAATTGCTGGACATGGATGAGAGGGGAAGGCAGTGGGCAGAGGAGACATACTGGACATGGAGGGGAGGGGAGGTCAGCGAAGAGAGATTCGCTGGACATGAAGGGCAGGGGAGAATCGTTGGACATGGATGGGAGGTGAGGGCAGGGGAGAGAGGAGAATTGCTGGACATGGATGAGAGGGGAGGGCAGGGAAGAGAGATTCTCTGGACATGGATGGATGGAGGAGTTGGCGGGGAGAGAGGAGAAATGCTGGTCTTGAATAGAGGAGAGGGGAGAGAGAATTATTGCTTTATATGGATACAGGGGAGGGATGAGAGAGGAGAAATGCTGAACATGGATGGAGGGGATGAGAGAGGAGAAGTGCTGGACATGGATGGCGGTGAGGAAAGAAAAAAAGAAGATGCACATGGATGGAGATGAGGGAAAGGGAAGAGAGGAGAAAAACTGCACATGGATGGAGAAAATAGGCAAAAGCTGGATTCATGTTATACCTCCTCCAGTCAATTCCACAGAGGAGGACACAGCTTTTACTTATGGATGTAGGGCAAGAAATGAAGACAAAAGGAGGAAAGTAAAGAAATAAATGGAAAGGAAGCCCTGGAAACGGAGTTAAGAGAACAGATAGAGAGCAGCAGAATCAGGGAACAATATGGATAGAAAAACAAAGTCACCAGACAACAAAGGTAGAAAAAATCATTTTATTTTCATTTTAGTGTTTGCAATATGTCCACTTTGAGAATTTACATCTGCTATCTTATTTTGCAATGTATAGCAATTTGTTTTCTAAGAATATTGCTGACAATTCCTGTCAGTGTGGCAAGTGGTGAGCGATCATTTAAACAGTTAAAAATCATAAAAAATTATTTGCGATCAAGTATTTCACAAGAAAGGCTTGTAAGCCTTGCCATCTTGTGCCATACGGGGGGGGGGGGGGGGGGGGGGGGGGGGGGGCACCAACTGATAGTCTGCAGGAGGGCACCAGAGACCCTAGGCACGGCCCTGGTTATAATGCCGTTGTATCGCTCCATGGTGCAACCGCACCTCAAATATTGTGTCCAATTCTGGTCGCTGCATCTCAAAAAAGATATAAAGGAATTGGAGAAGGTGCAGAGAAGGGCGACGAAAATGATTAAAGGGATGGAATGACTTCCCTATGAGGAAAGGCTGAGAAGGTTAGGGCTCTTCAGCTTGGAGACAAGGCGGCTGAGGGGTGAAATGATAGAAGTCTACAAGATAATGAGCGGAGTAGAGCGGACAGATGTGAAGTGTTTGTTTACACTTTCAAACAACAATAGAACCAGGGGACACAAGATGAAGTTAGAATATGGTAGATTTAAAACAAATAGGAGAAAGTTTTTCTTTACTTAGCGTGAGGTTGGACTCTGGAACTCGTTGCCGGAGAATGTAGTGACAGCAGCTGGCCTTACAGAGTTTAAAGGGGGTTTGGACAGATTCCTGAGGGAAAAGTCCATTGAACATTATTCTTTTTTTTTTGGGGGGGGGGGGGGGGGGGGGGTTGCCGGGTTCTTGAAGCCTGGATTGGCCGCTGTCGGAGACAGGATGCTGGGTTTGATGGACCATGGCAGTGCTTATGTTCTTATGTTTAACTTTAAAAAAAAAGGAGACTATGATAAAATGAGAAGAACGTTGAAAAAAAAAACTTAGAGGAGCAGCTGCGAGGGTCAAAAATTTACATCAGGCGTGGATGCTGTTGAAAAACACCATCCTGGAAGCCCAGGCCAAATATATTCCGCATATTAAAAAAAAGAGGACAGAAGACAAAACAACAGCCGGTATGGTTAAAAAGTGAGGTGAAGGAAGGTACTAGAGCTAAAAGAAAATCCTTCAGAAAATAGAAGGAACCAACTGAAAATTATAAGAAACAGCATAAGGAATTTCAAGTCAAATGCAAAGCGCTGATAAGGAAAGCTAAGAGGGACTTCGGAAAAAAGATTGCATTGGAGGCAAAAACACATAGTACAATTTTTTTTTAGGTATATTAAAAGCAGGAAGACGGCAAAAGAATCGGTTGGACCACTAGCCAGCTCATTTTCGAAAGTGATCGCCGGCCATCTTCTGACATAAATCGGGAGGTGGCCGGCGACCTCCTGAACCTGGCCAAATCAGTGTAATCGAAAGCCGATTTTGGCCGGGTTCAACTGCTTTTCGTCGTGGAGCCAGCGAAATATCAAGGGGGCGTGTCAGTAGGGTAGTGAAGGTGGAACGGGGGAGGGACGGGGGTGTGCTCACGAGATGGCCGGCTTCACCCAATAATGAAAAAAAAAAAAGCCAGGCTTGTAGCATTTCGCTGGCTGTACTTGGTCCCTTCAAAAAGGAGCCCCAACTCACCAAATGACCACCGGAGGGAATCAGGGATGACCTCCCCTTACTCCCCCAGTGGTCACCAACCCCCTCCCAAAAAACTTTTTTGCCAGCCTCTATGCCAGCCTCAAATGTCATACCCAGCTCCCTGATAGCAGTATGCAAGTCCCTGGAGCAGTTTTTAGTGGGTGCAGTGCACTTCAGACAGGTGGACCCAGGCCCATCCACCCTACCTGTTACACTTGTGGTGGTAAATGGGAGCCCTCTAAAAAACCCCAAAACCCACTGTACCCACATGTAGGTGCTCCCCTTCACCCATAAGGGCTATGGTAATGGTGTAGAGTTGTGGGGAGTGGGTTTTGGGGGGGATTTGGGGAGATCAGCACCCAAGGTAAGGGAGCTATGCACCTGGGAGCTATTTTTATTTTTTAATTTTTAGAAGTGCCCCTTAGGGTGCCCGGTTGGTGTCCTGGCATGTCAGGGGGACCAGTGCACTACAAAGGCTGGCTCCTCCCACGACCAAATGCCTTGGATTTGGCCGGGTTTGAGATCACCGGCATTATTTTGCATTATGGCCTAAAACAGATACCAGCCATCTCAAACCCGGCAAACTCTGACATTTGGCCGGACCCAACTGTATTAGCGAAAAAAAAGATGGCCAGCCATCTTTTTCGAAAATACAGATGGCTTCGCCCACTTATGGCACCGGCCCAGGAGATGGCCGGCCTGCTATTTGGCCGGCGCCATTCGATTATGCCCCTCTAGATGACCAAGGAATAAAAGGACCAATCATGGAAGACAAAGCCGTAGCGGAGAAATTAAATGAATTTTTTGTTTCGGTATTCACCGAGGAAGATTTGGGTGAGATACCGGTGCCAGAAATGGTATTCGAAGCTGACGAGTCAGAGAAACTTAATGAATTCTCTATAAACCTGGAAGATGTAATGGGGGCAGTTCTACAAATTGAAGAGTAGCAAATCTCCTGGACTGGATGGTATTCAACCCAGAGTGCTGATAGAACTGAAAAATGAACTTGCGGAGCTATTGTTAGTAATATGTAATTTATTCTTAAAATTGAGCATGGTACTAGAAGATTGGAGGGTGGCCAATGTAATGTTGATTTTTAAAAAAGGTTCCAGAGGTGATCCGGGAAATTATAGACCGGTGAGTCTGATGTCGGTGCCAGGCAAAATGGTAGAGACTATTATAAAGAAAAAAATTTAGAGAGCATATTTAAAAGCATGGATTAATGAGACAAAGTCAACATTGATTTAGTGAAGGGAAATCTTGCCTCACCAATCTACTACATTTCTTTGAAGGGGTGAACAAACGTGGATAAAGGGGAGCCGGTTAATATTGTGTATCTGGATTTCCAGAAGGTGTTCGACAAAGTACCTCATAAAAGGTTCCAGAGGAAATTGGAGAGTCATGGGACAGGAGGTAGTGTTCTATTGTGGCTTTAAAACTGTTTAAATGATAGAAAACAGAGAGAAGGGTTAAATGGTCAGTATTCTCAATGGAGAAGGGTAGTTAATGGGGTTCCCCAGGGGTCTGTGCTGGGACCGCTGCTTTTAAAAATATTTGTAAATGACCTAGAGAGGTAATTAAATTTGCTGATGACACAAAGTTATTCAAAGTCGTTAAATTGAGGGAGGATTGTGAAAAATTACAAGAGGGCCTTACGAGACTGGGAGACTGGACGTCTAAATGGCAGATGACGTTTAATGTGTGCAAGTGCAAAGTGATGCATGTGGGAAAGTGGAACCCGAATTATAGCTATGTCATGCATGGTTCCACGTTAGGAGTCACAGACCAAGAAAAGGATCTAGGAGTCATTGTTGATACGTTGAAACCTTCTGCTCAGTGTGCTGCTGCGGCTAAGAAAGCAGTGGAGTGGAGGAGTGGCCTAGTGGTTAGGGTGGTGGACTTTGGTCCTGGGGAACTGAGGAAATGAGTTTGATTCCCACTTCAGGCACAGGCAGCTCCTTGTGACTCTGTGCAAGTCACTTAAACCTCCATTGCCCCATGTAAGCCGCATTGAGCCTGCCATGAGTGGAAAAGTGCGGGGTACAAATGTAACAAAAAAAATAGAATGTTAGGTATAATTAGGAAAAGAATGGAAAACAAAAATGAGGACGTTATAATGCCTTTGTATAGCTCCATTGTGCGACTGCACCTCAAATATTGTGTTCAATTCTGGTCGCCGCATCTCAACAAAGATATAGTGGAATTAGACAAGGTACAGAGAAGGGCGACGAAAATGATAAAGGGGATGGGACGACTTCTCTATGAGGAAAGACTAAAGTGGCTAGGGCTCTTCAGCTTGGAGAAAAGGCGACTGAGGGGAGATATGATAGAGGTCTATAAAATAATGAGTGGTAGATGTGAAGCGTCTGTTTACGCTTTCCAAAAATACTAGGACTAGGGAGCATGTGATGAAGCTACAATGTAGTAAATTTAAAACGAATTGGAGAAACTTTTTCTTCACTCAACATGTAATTAAACTCTGGAATTCATTGCCAGAGAATTTCGTAAAGGCGGGTTAGCTTAGCGGAGTTTTAAAAAGTTTGGACGGCTTCCTAAAGGAAAACTCCATAGATCATTATTAAATGGACTTGGGGAAAATTCACTATTTCTGGGATAAGCAGTTTAAAATGTTTTGTACTTTTTGGGGATCTTGCCAGGTGTTTGTGACCTAGATTGGCCACTGTTGGAAATAGGATGCTAGGCTTGATGGACCTTTGATCTGTCCCAGTATGTCAATACTTACAGTGGTGGAAATAAGTATTTGATCCCTTGCTGATTTTGTAAGTTGCCCACTGACAAAGACATGAGCAGCCCATAATTGAAGGGTAGGTTATTGGTAACAGTGAGAGATAGCACATCACAAATTAAATCCGGAAAATCACATTGTGGAAAGTATATGAATTTATTTGCATTCTGCAGAGGGAAATAAGTATTTGATCCCCCACCAACCAGTAAGAGATCTGGCCCCTACAGACCAGGTAGATGCTCCAAATCAACTCGTTACCTGCATGACAGACAGCTGTCGGCAATGGTCACCTGTATGAAAGACACCTGTCCACAGACTCAGTGAATCAGTCAGACTCTAACCTCTACAAAATGGCCAAGAGCAAGGAGCTGTCTAAGGATGTCAGGGACAAGATCATACACCTGCACAAGGCTGGAATGGGCTACAAAACCATCAGTAAGACGCTGGGCGAGAAGGAGACAACTGTTGGTGCCATAGTAAGAAAATGGAAGAAGTACAAAATGACTGTCAATCGACAAGATCTGGGGCTCCACGCAAATCTCACCTCGTGGGGTATCCTTGATCATGAGGAAGGTTAGAAATCAGCCTACAACTACAAGGGGGGAACTTGTCAATGATCTCAAGGCAGCTGGGACCACTGTCACCACGAAAACCATTGGTAACACATTACGACATAACGGATTGCAATCCTGCAGTGCCCGCAAGGTCCCCCTGCTCCGGAAGGCACATGTGACGGCCCGTCTGAAGTTTGCCAGTGAACACCTGGATGATGCCGAGAGTGATTGGGAGAAGGTGCTGTGGTCAGATGAGACAAAAATTGAGCTCTTTGGCATGAACTCAACTCGCCGTGTTTGGAGGAAGAGAAATGCTGCCTATGACCCAAAGAACACCGTCCCCACTGTCAAGCATGGAGGTGGAAATGTTATGTTTTGGGGGTGTTTCTCTGCTAAGGGCACAGGACTACTTCACCGCATCAATGGGAGAATGGATGGGGCCATGTACCGTACAATTCTGAGTGACAACCTCCTTCCCTCCGCCAGGGCCTTAAAAATGGGTCGTGGCTGGGTCTTCCAGCACGACAATGACCCAAACATACAGCCAAGGCAACAAAGGAGTGGCTCAGGAAGAAGCACATTAGGGTCATGGAGTGGCCTAGCCAGTCACCAGACCTTAATCCCATTGAAAACTTATGGAGGGAGCTGAAGCTGCGAGTTGCCAAGCGACAGCCCAGAACTCTTAATGATTTAGAGATGATCTGCAAAGAGGAGTGGACCAAAATTCCTCCTGACATGTGTGCAAACCTCATCATCAACTACAGAAGACGTCTGACCGCTGTGCTTGCCAACAAGGGTTTTGCCACCAAGTATTAGGTCTTGTTTGCCAGAGGGATTAAATACTTATTTCCCTCTGCAGAATGCAAATAAATTCATATACTTTCCACAATGTGATTTTCCGGATTTAATTTGTGAGGTGCTATCTCTCACTGTTACCAATAACCTACCCTTCAATTATGGGCTGCTCATGTCTTTGTCAGTGGGCAAACTTACAAAATCAGCAAGGGATCAAATACTTATTTCCACCACTGTATGTACTTAGGTACTTATCTCACCACCCTATAAATTAATGAATGCTCAAAAATACCACCCACAACTATTACATCACCCTGCAAACTACCCCATCCCCAAAACGTATCCTCTTTACCTGCTCCTTCTGATGAAAAGCAGGCGAGAGATGGAAAATAGCCCACATACTTTTCAAAAATATGCATTCTTTTCTTCCCAGTATCTAAAAACACTTACAATCCCCTCTGAAGGGACACCACCTTGTAAGTGGTGGAGGGGCTTCTGTGTTTCAATGACTCAGAGGGCTATGCTGTAGGGTTACCCATATCAGACAGGAGAAATCAAAGAGTGTCCCAACCTGGAGGATCCAAGATGGCGTTGAGGGAGGACGTATGCTAGTTGAGTTCCCATTTTACACCAGAATGCCTGAAGAAGAGGGCGCGCTCCCCAGAGAATGGGGAAGAGAAAAGGCAAAGCCGTGGTGCTGTCCTCCTCGAACACAGCTGAGGTTCCCACCACTTCTCAGTCTATTTTGGAGAGATTCGGGGTCATAACGTCGGGGATATCGGTTCTTGCTTCGGGGAACAGCAAGGCTTTATTGTCGAATCTCAGTGGAGGGAATGACTTTGAGTCCCCCTGTTGGCACGACCCCTCCAAGACCCGGAAATAGTAATGCTTCGTTATGGAGGTCAATAATGGAAACGCCCGAAGTGGGTTAGGATTTTCACGTGACCCGAGGAGGTCCTAGCGCAGCATCGATTCAGATAATAAACCAACTGGGGGATTGGAGAGTGAGCTCTTCCCCCCCGAAGATATCTGGAGCGGTTTCTGTGGAGAAATTGGACTTGGTGAAGCCAATAATGTCATAATGGACGTACTATAGGAACTGCAGCAGAATGTGAATAACTCTCTTCTTCAGATGTTTAAAATTGTTCACTATGTGAGTTAAAGAATTTATATTAATACTTATCTAACAAAGTGGAAGTCCAAGATATAAAAATAGAGACTTTGATTACGGAAATGGCTTCTCTATGAAAATCAGACAATTTGGTAATGAAGAATAGTTATCTTTCTTGTAAAAATTGGAATTTCTGGAGAACCAATTAAGGGAAAAAAACTTGAGAATGGTAAATTTACCTATAATATCCTATATATCAGCTACTGAATTCTTGAAGAAATATTTCTCTGATACTTTACTAGTACCTTCCGATAGCTACCTTTTGGTGACTAAAATTATATTTCCTTTAAAATCTTCTTTATCAGGGAAAAGAGCTGTAAGTTATAGATAGAGTTATATTATTAGTGACTTTCGACTTTGATTTAGATAGGAACAATGTTTTGAAATTGTATTTCCGATACATGGTTGATAGTTTTTTGGGTTCAAAGATGCATATATTTCCTGACACAAGGGAATCGCAGACTGGGAGGTGTGAAGTCTTGGCTTTTAAGCCAGGAATCATTTCCCTAGGTGGGACCTTCCTAGCGCGATTCCCTTGAAAGTGTTTAATTTCCTTATTACTTATTTGTTTGAACCTAAGAAATTATAAGAGTTTGTGGAAACAGATGAAGAATGCTCTGCAGCAACTTCCTTCAGTTACCACTGTACCGGCTGCAATAACCGATTAACCTTCCTCCCTCAGAAAATGTGAAGTGTAAGATTAACCATTTTGAGTTTTTCTTATTTTCTTTAAGATTGTTTTGATCTTGGATCTTCCAATTACGTAAATATATATTGTTGAGAGAAAATGTTTTCCTTTTTATATTAATTTCTGTATTTCCTTACATTTATGTGATAAATGTGAATGTAATTAAGTAAAATGATAAATAAATAAATAAATAACTAAATAAAAACACTCACAATGCTTCTTGGTAACCTGATTATAGAATGTAACATAGTAAATGATGGCAGATAAAGTCCCGTATGGTCCATCCAGTCTGCCCAACAAGATAAACTCATTTTACATGGTATGTGATACTTTATATGTATACCCGAGTTTGATTTGTCCTTGCCTTTCTCAGGGCATAGACCGTAGAAGTCTGCCCAGTACTGTTCTTGTACTAAGTTCTGAAGCTAACATCGAAGCCCCTTAAAATTTACACTCCAGCCCATCCCTATCTATTCAGTCACGATCAGAGCGTAGACCGTAGAAGTCTGCCCAGCTCCCGTTTTGTTTCCAATTACCAGCGTCACCACCCAATCTCCGCTAAAATTCCACAGAATCATTCCTTCTAAGCAGGATTCCTTTGGTTTTATCCCACGCATGTTTGAATTCCATTATATAGTAATGTGGAGGGGAATAATTGAACAGCGCAGGCGAAATACATGGCCGACGATGTATTTTGGCGGTGCCACAAACAGCTGGCCAGACCCGTATTTTCGAAAAAGATGGCCGGCCATCTTTTGTTTCGATAATACGGTTCCAGCCAGCCAAATGCTTTGGATTTGGCCGGGGTTTGAGATGGCCGGCATCATTTTTTAGCGATAATGGAAAGTTATGTCGGCCATCTCAAACCCCTGCCAAATCCAAGGCATTCGGCCGTGGGAGGAGCCAGCATTTTTAGTGCACTGGCCCCCATGACATGGCAGGACACCAACCGGGCTCCCTAGGGGTCACTGCAGTGGACTTCAGAAAAGCTCCCACATGCATAGCTCCCTTACTTTGGGAGCTGAGCCCCCCCAACCCCCCCCCCCCCCCCCAAACCCACTACTCACAAATGTATTGCACCCACTAAAACTGCTCCAGGGACCTGCATACAGCCTCTAGGACTTATTGCTGCTGTATAACTTTGGCACACCAGTTCACACCTGAAGACTAATCTCTTTGAAAAAGTCCTTTATTTGAATAAGCATGTTTACTCACAGTTAACTGCAGATCAGAGGTTGTGCCCCACTGGCAAACAGTCCCCTGGTACTAAGATAAGCAGTAGGTCAGAGCTGGCACAATGGTGTACAATGCCCTCTTTCAGCACCATTCAAGGTAAGAACTACATTCTCTAACGTGGGTAACACAGGAAAGGGAACTAAAACTGGCTTACAAAAATGGCCAATACCGCATGGACTACAACAGGAAACAAAGAAGGGCATACTCTGACCCAGTAAGCAGGGGGAAAGCACCAGGGGAGTAGAGCCTACCAACTACCAATAGCTACACCCACCACAATGCATTGCTGATGTGACTCTGCAGTACAAATAACAGAAAAAGTGTCACACTCACCCCAGAGCCACATCAAAAGCAGGAAAAGGCTTTCGGAGGACAGAACACATTCTGCTGTCATGGAGGTGGGTACGGCATTTGAGGCTGGCATACAGGCTGGAAAAAAAAGTGTTTAAAATGGGTTTTTTTGGGTGGGAGGGGGGTTAGTGACCACTGGGGGAGTACGGGGAGGTCATCTCCGCTTCCTTCCGGTGGTCATGTGGTCAGTTTGGGCACCTTTTTGAGGCTTGGTCGTGAAAATAAAAGGACCAAGTAAACCCGGCAAAATACTGCTTAACGCCGTATTTTTTTTCCATTATCGGCGAAAGCCGGCTACCTGGTAGCCACGCCCATACCCGCCCATGTCCCGCCTTCGCTTCACCGCCGACACGCCCCTTTGAACTTTCGCCGGCGAGGCGACAGGAAAGCGGCGATGCTGTCAAAAAAAGCAGCTTTCGATTATACCGATTTCACCACTTTTCCGAGATTGCCGGCCATCTCCCAATTTGTGTCAGGAAATGGCCGGCGATCACTTTTGATTATGAGCTGGATAGTAACATAGCAGATGACGCAAAAGACCTGCACGGTCCACCCAGTCTGCCCAATAAGATAAACTCACATGTGTCATTTTTTATGTATACCTTACCTTGATTTGTACCTGTCTTTTTCAGGACACAGACCGTATAAGTCTGCCTAGCACTATCCCCACCTCCCAACCACCAGCCCTGCCTCCCACCGCTGGCTAAGCTTCTGGGGATCCCTTCCTTCTGAGGAGGATTCCTTTATGTTTATCTCATGCATGTTTGAATTCCGTTACCATTTTCCTCTCCACCACCTCCCGCGGGAGGGCATTCCAAGCATCCACCACTCTCTCCGTGAAAAAATACTTCCTGACATTTTTCTTGAGTCTGCCCCCCTTCAATCTCATTTCATGTCCTCTACTTCTACCGCCTTCCCTTCTCCGGAAAAGGTTTGTTTGCAGATTAATACCTTTCAAATATTTGAACGTCTGTATCATATCACCCCTGTTTCTTCTTTCCTCCAGGGTAGACATGTTCAGGTCAGCAAGTCTCTCCTCATACGTCTTGTAACGCAAATCCCATACCATTCTCGTAGCTTTTCTTTGCACCCCTTCTGTTTTCATCTCCACCACCTTCAGCGGGAGGGCATTCTACATATCCGCCACCCTCTCCGTGAAAAAATACTTCCTGACATTAGTCCTGAGTCTGCCCCCCTTCAACCTCAATGTCCTTTAATTCTACCGCCTTCCCGTCTCCAGAAAAAGTTCATGTGCGGATTAATACCTTTCAAATATTTGAACGTCTGTATCATATCACCCGTTTCTTCTTTCCTCCAAAGTATACATGTTCATGTCAGTAAGTCTCTCCTCGTATGGTTTGCAACGCAAATCCCATACCATTTTCATAGCTTTTCTTTGCACCGCTTATAGTCTTTTTACATCTTTAGCAAGATACGGCCTCCAAAACTGAACACAATACTCCAAGTGGGGCCTCACCAATGAGTTGTAGAGGGGCATCAACACCTCCTTTCTTCTGCTGGTTATGTCCTTCTCTGTGCAGCCTAGTATCCTTCTGGCCACAGCCGTAGCCTTGTCACATTGTTTCTTCACCTTCAGATCCTCCAACACCAACACCCCAAGGTCTCTCTCCTGAGTCGAGCTTACTAATATCTCCCCTCCTATCCGGTATCTCTCTTTTGGATTTCTGCACCCCAAGCGCATCACTCTACATTTCTTGGCATTAAATTTTAACTTCAATCTAAACAGGATAGTATTAGGAGTGTTCAGGATGCTGGGTTATATCAGAAAAAACTTGATGAGCATAATCAAAAAGTGGATCAATACCGGCTTGAACAAAGGACTCTGAAAATATCCAAGTACAAATGAGACGAATATGACTATACGAAGGGATACGTCTATGGATGGATGGACAGGAGAAATAGGGGTCATAAAGGGCGCCCTAAAAGTAGACGTGTTCACTTCAAAATGTCTTCTAGTGACTCTTCTGGCAAAGATGAAGCTGCTAAGGGCAGAAATAATAAATGTGGTGCCACTGCCCATATGCAGGCACCTGGGGCGGGTGGTTCTTTATCTAACTCTTTATTGAGTTCTTTTTTACACCTGCCCAAACAGCTACAAGAAATGCAAGAGACTCCTGCTGAACCTAGGCAAGAGGTAACAAAGGTGGGAGGGAAATTACGGAAGGGAATCAAGAAAACAATATAATTAATATTTCCGGGGCCATTTTGAGCCCTGAGCAAAGATCCTGGGTAGAGGCCTCTCCTTTGTCCCTTCTAATTCTTACGATGCTTTTTCCACCCGTAGGGGCTTGTTTCGGTTCTTTAGGGACTTGAGACTATGCCTGTTTTTTGGTAATTCTTCAGATAAGAGCACTGATGAGATACATCTTCCAAGGTCTGGTGTCAGATCCAGATGGGTCCCCCTGGGCCCGATTGATGCTTCCATCTTAGCATTTCAGAGATTGGTTCTCTCTGATTTGGAACGGGTGGAACAAAAACATTCCCCTTATGTCAGTAATGTTACCTCTGAACATCGGCGGGGGATACAGGAACTAGCCAATAATAATCAGATTTTGATCACACGGGCCGACAAGGGGGGTTCCACAGTCATAAAGTCATAATGGACAAACAGAAGTATGAAGTTGGAGTGGCCTAGTGGTTAGGGTGCTGGACTTTGGTCCTGAGGAACTGAATTCCATTCCCACTTCAGGCACAGGCAGCTCCTTGTGACTCTGGGCAAGTCACTTAGCCCTCCATTGCCCCATGTAAGCCGCATTGAGCCTGCCATGAGTGGGAAAGCGTGGGGTACAAATGTAACAAAATAAAATAAACTTCAGCAAATAGTGCAATGGTGTACTTTTAGTTGCATTTGAAGAGGGCAATTTTTAGTCAGGCCACTTTACCTGGGTAACCGTGTTTGAAAATTGCATTCTCAGTTGTATGTTGATATAGCAATGTCTCAATATGCTGAGTTATATTGCCGTTAACTGACACCTGAGTGCTGTTTAACAAATAAGAGACAGTCTAACAGAATTGTGGATTTTTCTAATTTAGGGAGTCTTTTACTAAAGTGTACTCTGGTGCACTTAGCGTGCCTTAACAGCAAAAATTAAAACATGCTCAGTGCAGTAATTGTTAAGAACATGCTCAGCATGTTCTCTGCAATTACTGCACTGAAGACTGCACTAGCATGCATAAATGTGGTTGCAATTAGCGTGAATACACTTACCCCCGGATTCTATATAGCGTGCATAGAGATCTGCATCAAAATCCAGGTAGATTCTATAACAATGCATGTAACTTAATTGGCTTAACAAGTTAATTAGCGTTGATAACAGCACTTAAGCAATATTGAGCACTAATTCGCAATAATTTGAATTTACGTGCACAACTCACTAAACGTATTTTGGAATGTACTGTGCCTAACTTCTAACGTACGCAGACAAAAAGGGGTGTGGTTATAGGCAGGGAAATGGGCATTTCATGTGCATTCAAAAATGTACATGTATTATGTAGAATATGGCCCAGTGCTCCTGATACACACCTACCTCATTAGACCACAATACAACCTGTATTTGTTATCAACCGAATTGGTGAATGCCATTACGGTACTATGTAAGCCACATTGAGCCTGCAAATAGGTGGGAAAATGTGGGGTACAAATGTAACAAATAAATAAATAAATCTATGTGCCGGGATTTATGCACATAGTTTTAGGTGCTGGGATATTACCTAAGCATATTCTATATATCGCGCCTAAATTTAGGTGCCGCTTATAGAATGTGCTTAGGTGAAATGTTTTCTGTGCTGATTTTTTAGGCATATATGTAGATCAGAAACTATATTAACTCAGAATCATAACATACAAAATAATAAATTAAATTAAATGATATGTGCTCAGTTTTTTGGTGTATATACACAGACTCAGGAACTGAGATGTTATAACACCTTTACATACATCATAGCACGCCCTGCCTCTTCCTAATATAATTATAGCTCAAGCAAATTCTTCAGAAGAAAATTGTTTGTATAAATAAAACTGTTACTTAGCTTAAACAGTGGATTTGATACAGTTGCTTGGTGTGTAAAGGTCATTCAGTGCAAGTTTCTGGTCAATGTATTACTTTTATGGTGCAAAATATCTTCATTCAAAACATCAAACAAAACCAAAACCAAATTCCCAAGTTCTCTACATGGACCATGTTTCGCCAGCATAGCAGCGTCTTCAGGGGAACTTAACTTTGAAAGGAAACCCACTCCAAATCGATCTCAGTGTCTGAGTCTGTGTATATACACCAAAAAACTGAGCACATATCATTTAATTTAATGTATTATTTTGTATGTTATGATTCTGAGTTAATATAGTTTCTGATCTACATATATTTAATATATAAGAAACTGAATTTAAAGAATACTCAGTGATTGAATTAGCTGATTTTTTAGGTGCCATATATACAGTGTCCCTCTTAGTGCCTCCTATTGAGAATGTGTTAAGAAAATCTGTGCTAACTGCAAAAGTGACAGCATGAGCTAACTTTAGCAAACAGACCATGCCCATTCTCCTCCCATGACCCACCTAGTTTCTGTTCCCTAATACAACATGCAGGAAACACACAAATTAGCATGCAAAAACTGCCATGCCACCGTTGGCTCGCTTGGGTGGAAGCAGTTAATACATGCTAATTTGCGTGTTAACTGCTTAGCACACATTAGTAAAAGGGCCTCTTCATAACAATAACATTGGAAGTGATAGCAGAAAAAGATAAAATTGATCCACCCAGTCTGCCCAGCTGTGATTCTTCTGCTTTGAGTTCATAAGCACACAAATTCCAATACTCAACCCATCAGAATCCTGCCACCCATAAGTATTTTTACATGAACTTTCAATCCTTTCCCTACTATTCCCTTCCATATTAACCCCAAGCATATCCAGAATTTGTTAAAGTCCTGATATTTGCCACTTCCATTGATTGCCCATTTTAGGAAATTGAAATCTCTACAATTCTTGTAAGACCAACGTTAAATCCAGCACACACCCTTCCTTATAATTTTACCATTTTTTTCAATAACACCTCACAGCTACCAAAGCCAGAAAAGTCATTATTCAAAATGTTTGCTCTTCCCCTGCTTATAGATGTTTGAGTTTTATTTATGGACACTTCATGAAGATTATCCTAATACCTTACTAGAAGCCTCATAAAGTAATACTACTGCTGTTAGGGTCATAGCCACCACTTTATGTACCTGTTGGCTATTCCTACGGCCTGTGTGTTAGAGACATATTTTCAAAGCACTTAGACTTACAAAGTTACATAGTAAAAGTCACACTTCCACTTTTTCTTCACTTTTATAAGTAAGAAAACTTTTGGTCATGGGCGTAGTTTGACTGTTTCATTTGGGGGGGGCTAAGGATGGGGCAGGGCAAATTAGCATATTCATTTGCATAGATATACACACACACACACACACGGAAACAGGAAATTACATCAGAGGAAGGTGGGACACTGAGAGGGAAGGGAAGGCTCAAGGCTGGAGGTGAGCCTGCTGCCTTCACTGCTACCACTGCGGACACACCATGGAGAGATACAAAGGCATTATAGTATTTTCGGTCTTATTCATCTAATTGATGCTAGGCAATGCTAGGTAATGATGTATATAGGCCCACAGTAAGAAAGGCATTCCATGATGAGACCTAAGGGTCCTTTCCTAGAGGAGATGAGGGTCCTCATTTCCAGATGTGGAGGATCATTTGAGGGCATGGAAGGATGGATGGGTGGTATAGATAGGAAAATATATGCAGTGAGTACTACCATGTTCCAAATGAACACCGTGGAATGTAGCATAGGCCCTACCTCACCTGCTTTTCTGTGTGCTGTTCTATGCTCACTGATCTCTGCAATGGTGGCCTAGTTGCAGATGGCAAGTATATCCCTTTGGGGGGGAGGGGTATGAGAGCCATTCAGTTTGCCAGTACCCTTGTGATGTCCATTGTCTGCTATTAAAATAGACATAGGGGAAGCCACTACTTATTCCTGGGATCGGTAGCATGAAATCTTGCTACTATTTGGGATTCTGCCAGGTATTTGTGACCTGGGTTGGCCAAAGTTGGAAGCAGGATACTGGGCTAGATTGACCATCAGTCTGACCCAGTATGGCTATCTTATGTTCTTATGTAGTGAAATTACCTATTTCATTCCAAATCTACCTATTCTCAATCAGAATGTAATTTTCCATCAGGTAAATACTTACCAGTGCAGTTCTTCTCCCACAGCAGGTCCTGTGTTAAAACCTCTTCAGGACTGAGTGCAACTGAACATTGTTTAACTTATATATCTGTCTTTCTAAAACAATGTCTACTAACAATTCTTTGATGATTCACACAAGGGATGGGCTATCATTTGTAATGAGATATCCTATGAGTTTGCATGTTATTTCAAATGAAAACAAGGAGTAAAAAACACAACATTTTTGTGTTTTGTCATTCACCTATAATAGTGCATACTCGTGCTGGGCCATATTCGGTGACCAGCATTGAATACCCAGGTTTATTTTGGTCACTAAAAAATTAATCAGATATGCCAATATTTATAGCTAATCAGTTAATCATGAGCAATAGGTAATTAGAGCAGTAAAAATATTCAAACAACAATACAAAGTATGGCATGGTATACTACTTGCAATGACAACACAAAATGTACTAGAACATTATAATTGGTAGTGAAGGGTAAGGCAAAGTTGTAACATAGATGAGTAAGAAAGTAGGAAGAATTAGAAAGTAAGATGACTGATTTGATGAAAGTTGCAAGTGAGGTCAGAGAGATGGTTAAATATTATCTCAGCTAGGGTAGGAGTGGATAAACATGTCCCGCTGCAGTATGTGCAGCCCGAGTCAATCCTTGTGTGGTGAGTGTGTCACATATACACAGCAGGTAACTAGGTTTTGAGCCCTTGGGCCACTGCTGAGGAGCGGCAGCAGCAGGCAAAACCACCCCACACCAATGACAAGGCAGAGCTTTAATGACCAGTTAGGCTTCACCTGCACCTGGCTGCTTTTCACCAGAAGTTGAGCTTCTGGCTTCAGGTGGCCGGCAGGACTTACTGGGCAGGACCGGGACTGGATATCAGCTAGGCAGCACAGGGACTGAGGGTCAGAGGGGAAAGAAACATACAGGAACAGCAGGGCAAGGAATGGGTAAAATAAAGGACAGGACTGAAAGCTGAAAACAGCCACTAAAACAGGGAGCAAAATACTGACTAACAAGACACAAAACTAAAAGCTGCAGAGCAGCCAGCAAAATACAAGCAGACAAGGACTAAACACAGAACTACAACTCAGAGACAAGACAAGCAAACAAACAAACAAACAACAATCTAATCTAACTATCCACAGACTAGCAAGAACAGACAAGAATCAAGGCAGGAATAAACTAGAAACTGGAAGTGCACCAGCACCCCAACATACCAGGGCCCCAACATACTAGAAGCAGAAGTGCACCAGCACCCCAACATACCAGGGCCTTAGACGATGCAAAGGCAAAGCAGAAATGTTTCAAGATGGCTAATAAGCCCAGAAGCAGTTGAGGCTCAGCTGCTGCAATCACCAGGCAGCTACGGGTGCTGTGCAGGCTCAAACCACACAAGCAAACCTGGCAGCCTGGAAGATCCGGACCGGACTAAACAGAAATCTGGAACGGGTGATGGTCCATAGCAGCCACACGTTCTGGCCACCAGAGGGCGAGGAAAGCACAAACGTAACATAGTGAGACTAACAAGTCAGTTACTTCTTCCATTAAAGGCTTGGTTGAAGAGCCAAGCTTTCACCTGCTTCCTGAAGTAGTGGCAGTCTTGTGTTAAGCGGAGCCTTTCAGGCAATACATTCCAGAGTGTGGGGGCCACTCCGGAGAAGGTTCGCTTGCGGGTATCACATTGTGTAATGTCTTTTGGAGAGGGTATAGTTAGTGAAAGTCCTTGGGAGGATCTTAGTGTCCTTTGTGGTGTGTGGAGGATCATCCGATTCTTCAGATACTCGGGGCCATTTCCTTTCAGGGCCTTGAAGATCAGACATAGTTTTAAATTTATCCCTGTATTGTACTGGTAACCAATGAAGTTTTTGCAAAAATGGTGTGATGTTGTCACATCGCTTGCAACCTTCTATGAATCTTGCTGCTGCATTCTGAATCAGCTGGAGCTGGTGCAGGCCCTTTGTAGTCAGACCATTGTATAGTGCAATGCAGTCAGGGCCGGTCTTAGGCCGAGGCGACCGAGGCGGCCGCATAGGGCCCCGCGCTTAGGGGGGCCCCGCACGGCGCGCCTCAGTCAGCCTTGACCTAGCTCCAACCGGGGATCGCCGCCGCCGCTCGTCCGAACTGCCCACCCTCTTCTCTCCCCCACGATCGATCACCGATCCCTTTCCTTTTTCGCTTTTAAATTTACCTCCAGTCCGGCAGCGTCAGTGACAGCGCTCCCAGCCAGTAAAAGCGCTTCTCTTCGCTGTGTCCCGCCTTCTTCTGGGGAAAGAAGAGGGCAGGCAGGGGAAAGAGAGACATGGATGGGATGGCAGGGCTCAGGGAGAGAGGGGAATTGCTGGATACATGGGTGAATGGAGGGGGGCAGGGGAGAGAGGAACAGATGGGAGGGCAGGGCCCAGGGAGAGGAGAAATTGCTGGAAATGGAGGGGAGGGGAGAGAGGAGAATTGCTGGATGTGGATGGAGGAGGGAAGGGCAGAGAGGGCCAAGGATGGACTTGGATGGGATGGCAGGGCCCAGGGAGAGAGGGGAATTGCTGGATACATGGGTGAATGGAGGGGGGGCAGGGGAGAGAGGAATAGATGGGAGGGCAGGGCCCAGGGAGAAGAGAAATTGCTGGAAATGGAGGGGAGGGGAGAGAGGAGAATTGCTGGATGTGGATGGAGGAGGGAAGGGCAGAGAGGGCCAAGGATGGACTTGGATGGGATGGCAGGGCCCAGAGAGAGGAGAAATTGCTGGAAATGGAGGGGAGGGGAGAGAGGAGAATTGCTGGATGTGGATGGAGGAGGGAAGGGTACAGAGGGCCAAGGATGGACTTCGATGGGATGGCAGGGCCCAGGGAGAGGAGAAATTGCTGGAAATGGAGTGGAGGGGAGAGAGGAGAAATGCTGGATGTGTATGGAGGGCAAATTGTTGAATTAAGGGCTGGATCGGAACACTTTGAAGGCAGATGCTGAAACTGGAGAAAGGATAGGGACAGGGGGCTACAGATGGTAGACAGAACACAAGGACACAGGAGGATGGTGGACACGGTGAGAGAAAAAATATCAAACGGAAAGAAGACACTGCATAAAACAGAAGACACTGGGACCAAAGCGAATAGAAAAACTAAATGATCAGACAACAAAGGTAGAAAAAAAGTATTTTATTCAGAATTTATTAATTGGAATATGTCAGCTTTTAGAAATGTGCATCTGTGATATTTTGCATGTAAGTTTCAATTTTTCTAGTATTGCTGCAGGCTGAGTCTGACTTCTTGAGGTAACTTTCCATTCAGTATTTTGCCTTCATATTTGTTGTCATGTGTTTTTCATGTGTGATCGAGGTACAGTATCCTGCTAGCGTGTAGTATTTGCAGCCCTTTTTTTTTCACAAGGTAGTGTATTGGTGTTATAGAGCCTGGTGTAATTACAGTTCTGCCTTTCCATGCATAAGGTTGTAGCTCGTCCTGTCCTTGGAATTAGTGCTGTTATGGTTTGGTAAGGTTCTGACTGTGTTTTTGCACACGTTTGTGTATAGTGTTTTGCAGTGGAGAGATTGTGTGTCCGCACCTCTGACCCCCCGGGGTTATGAGAATTTGAACTACTAATTGTGGACTTGAACTGAATAATTTCTTGGGAGGGGGGGTTTCATGATAGCATTGTGCTTATTATTTCAATCAGTTTTTCTGTACAAGTTTAGCTTCATTTGTCTTTATTTGAAATTTCATAAATAGAAAATTTTCTAAAAATTGAATAATCTTATCAATGGGTGGGGCGGGGGCGGAGCTAGGATAGGGGCGGGGCTAGGATGGGGCCCCACCAAATTGGTCTGCATAGGGCCCCGCACTTGCTAAGACCGGCCCTGAATGCAGTAATCCAGTCTTGATGTTACCATGGCATACACAACTGGGATAAGATTTACCTTCTTGATGTAAGGAGAGAGGCAGCATAGCTATCGCAAATAGTAGAACCTGCTCTTGAAGGTTGCTTGGATTTGGGGAATCAGAGTAAGTGTTGAATCTAACTGTATTCCAAGGTCCTGACTTGTGATTTGAGGGGGAGTTCATACTTCCCAAAAGGGATTTTGATGTCAGGTATGTATCCACTTGGGTTAGGGACCCAGAGAAGCTTGGTTTTACTTGGGTTCAGGCAAAGTTTGTTGTGTTTAGCCCATTCTTGAATTGATGTTAGACAAGTGATCAGTTTATTCAAGGCTGTAGGTAAGTCAGGTTCAATGGGTATGAGTAGCTGCACATCATCCGCTTAGATGTAGAACTGAGTGTCCATTGACCGAATCAGCTCATCTAGTGGCTTGAGGTAGATATTGAACAGAATAGGTGACAGTATTGATCCTTGTGGTACCCTGCAGGTCAGTGTCCATGGTGGTGATGAGTTCCTGCCAATCATTATGGATTGTTGCCTGTCTGATAGATAGGATCTGAACCAGGCAAGTACTCTTCCATTGATACCTGTTTCTGATAGTCATGTAGCAAGATATCATGATCCACAGTGTCAAAAGCTGCTGAGAAATCTAGCAGTACTAACATTGAGGCATATCCCTTGTCTCGGTTTCTGTGAAGATCATCTAGCAGGGATACGAGGACTGTTTCTGTTCCATAACCAGGTCTGAATCCAGATTGACATGGATCTAGCCAGTTACTCTTTTCTAGCCATTCATTAAGTTGAACACAGACTGTTCTATGAGTTTCCCTAGAAACGGGATGTTGGATACTGGCCAGTAACTTTCAAGTTTGTCCTGGTCAAGGTTGTTTTTCTTCAGCAGAGGGCGAACCACTGCCCTTTTTAATGCTGTTGGTAGTTGCCCATTAAAAAGAGAGGTGTTCACAATTTTTGTGATGCCTTCTGTAAGGCCCATACTTCCTGCTGCACTATCTTTGATGGGCAGGGATCGAGGGAGCAGGTAGTTGGTCGAAGGTCTCATAGGATTTTGTCAAGGCTCTCCTCTGTCATTAGGTTAAAAGTGTTCCATCTGTCTCTGTTAGGAGGAGGTGAGTTTGTGCACCCCTGGTTGACTGGTTGGGCACTGGGTGGGATTGCCTGTAAATCCTGGTGGAGACTTTTAATTTTGTTGGCAAAGTATGCAGCAAAATCATTGCAGTTCAGTTTAGAGTGGGCAGGCTGGTTTTGTTGTGGGGGTTGTAGTAGGCTGTTTACTATACTGAAAAGCTGCTTGGTTGAATTGGCAGCCTGTGCAATGCATTGAGAGAAATACTGTTTTTTGGTTGCTATTAAGGCTTGGTGGTACTTTGCCATGTGCTTCCTGCAGTTTTGCCTGTTTTCATCCAGGTGAGATTTGCGCCATCTCCTTTCCAGTTTTCGTCCTTCATGTTTAAGGATCCGAAGTTCTGGAGAAAACCAAGGTGAGCGTTTGTGAGTGGGGCATAAGACCTTTTTTAGTGGTGCTGTTTTCTCTAAGGTCTTGGCTAGGTGTGTATTCCAGATGTCAACTTGTTCTGCCACTGTTGTCTTTTCATCTACATGTGGATAGTCCAAGGCCTCTAGGAAATTCTCAGTGGTCAGCTTTTTTTGTCTCTGATCTCCTTCCAAACTCTGGGAGGTGCCATTTGTTTCAGGTGGTCACTTAGGGAGAATTTAATTATAAAATGGTCTGACCATGATAGGGGTGTTATTTCAATACTGTTATCCCAGAATTCTGGGATATCCACCCCTTTGTAGAATACCAGGTATGTGACCCTTTTCGTGGGTTGGAGAATTGATCTTCTGTGTAAATCCTAGTGCTGTCATCGTGTCCAGAAAGGCAGCTGCGGTGGTATCTGGGGTTTTAATGTGTAGATTGGAGTCTCCCATGATCACCAGCCTAGGGTAATTCAGGGTCACTTGAGTAATCAGGTCTAGGAGTTCTTGCATAGATAATGTGTTGTTACGAGGTGCTTTGTAAATCATGAGCAGCCAGATTGGCTTCTCCTCTTCAAGTTGGATTAAAACAGATTCTGATCCATGTAGCTGGGGGATGGATATTCTGCGCAGTTTGATTGTGTCCTGAATCAATGCTGCTACCCTTCCACCCTGTCTTCCTGGTCTTGGTTGATGTTGGATGTTGAAACCTGTTGGGCATAGTTCAGCCAGTGGTAAACCCCCACTTTCATCTAGCCAGGAGCCATTTCTGGCTGGTTAAATAGTATTGACTAGCGGGGGATTTGGATATAGTAAACACTATAAACGCTAACCGTCACCGACTAAGTTAGTCCCAGACATTCCGTTCCGGGCCCTATTTAGGCGCCAGCATTGAATTTTGGGGACTGACCAGACTGCTGCTGGCAACTCACACTTACACAGGTCCTGGCTGATATTTAGCTGGAACCCACATAAGATACTTTTGAGGGTCCCGGCTGACAGAATCAATCCAAACTCATTCCTGTCCCTAGTGGCTGTCTCTTTTAAAATGGCTGGTGTGAACTCTAGTGGTAGTTTTGTTGTACAGCCACTAGAGGTCAATCTTCCCTATGTGGAATTACCAGGATGGGTAGGGGGAAGGGAGTACATCAAAGAACGACAGCTGCTATCCAGAAGCTTTGCGGGCATCAGCCGATATTCAGTGCTGGCACCTGCATAGCTACTTAGCTTTTTATGCAGTCCTATTTGATTGCTTAGCCATGTGAGTACTAGCACTGAGTATTACCTGTACCTGCATAGTTGATAGTTCCTTCCTGACTCCATCCTTGGAACACTTCTCTCTGGCCCACTGCAAAAATAACTAGTCAGAGCCAAATATTTAATGGTACTGCCCAGTTAAGTGCCACTGAATATCAGTGACCGACTCACAGAGCACAATTTAAATGGGCAGCAGCAGCTTGTCCTGCCCACTTAAATTGCTTTTAATATCGACCAGACAGTTTTTTTTTTAAACTTCCTAACAAGAAGACCCTCCAGCAACTAATTTTAAATAGATATACACAAATATGACACTACCTTGCTTTCTGTTTGTTAATAGAGAGGTTCCTTTTCTTTTTTATGGCTCAACTGTGCTTTAAACTTGTAAATAGAGAGGTATTTTAACTGTTAATTGTGCTCTAAGCTCATGCAACATTAAACTCTAAGAAGAACATTTTAAATATTGGACCATTCCTCAAGTTTCGCTAGGTCCTTCCTCATGTCATCCACACCTTCCGGGGTGTCCACCCTGTTGCAGAGTTTGGTATCATACACAAAGAGACAAACCTTACCAGACAGCCCTCCTGCAATATCACTCACAAAGATGTTAAAAAGAGCCGGCCCTAGGACCGATCCCTGCAGCACTCCACTGATAACATCCCTATCTTCAGAGCAAGCTCAATTTACTACTATCCTCTGTCTCCTTCCATTCAACCCAGTCAGTTACTCTAGGTCTCATACCAAGGGTACTCAGTTTATTTATGAGTCACCTGTGCGGAACCGTGTCAAAGGCTTTGGTGAAATCCCAGGACTTTTCTCAGAAAAGGAAATATGTGGACATTGGTGTCACTTGTCTTTTCCTGTTCTGAAACACATTGTAGCATTAAGTTTGGATGCCAGACAAATAGTCTTTTGCAGTCTGTCAAGTCTTGGTGGAATGATGAGAACTGTTTGATAAAAAAAAAAAAAAAAAAAAAGAAATGGTGATTCCATGTGGGCCACAACTCTTCCAGTTAAAGACTGTTTTTTTTAAAACCTGTTTTCCATTTCTTTTGTTGTTACAACAGGCTATTCTATAACTTTGATGTTTATCTTTTCCAAATTCTCCTGTATGCAAGGTATCCAATCTACTTCTCAGTTATGCTCTACTGGGTTCTCCTGTAAGTTTCTCTAGAATATTTCTGTTTCATCTTTAGTGGGTTGTGTTTTAACTGTACTACTGTTTTTCCCAGTTCCCAGTAGAATTGTTTGGGGTCCTCTCTAAATAGATTATTTTAATATCTTTCTTTTCTGTTTTCTTCATATCTCTACAGTTTCTGTGCCTCTGTTGCTACTTTCAATTTATTTATTTATTTATTGCATTTGTATCCCACATTTCCCCACCTTTTTGCAGGCTCAATGTGGCTTACAGAGTTTGGTTATGACATAATCATTCCATGATATCAGACACAATTAGTGATGTACAAAGATTGGGTGAGGGAAGAGAAAAGGAAGGTGTTAGGCAGGATATAAGGTGGACTGTAATAATTGGGTGAGTTGGTGAGGTAGTTTTGTATTATTGGAGTATATGGATTTAATGTCTTCTTCTGTTAATGTAGCATATTTCAGTTAGCAATGCTTGCATAGATGTTATTTTTCCTTAAATATGTTTATTCCAAGAGTAGCAAATCTCCTGGACCGGATGGTATTCATCCTAGAGTACTGATAGAACTAAAAAATGAGCTTGTGGAGCTACTGCTAGTGATATGCAATTTATCATTAAAATCAAGCGTGGTACCGGAAGATTGGAGGGTGGCCAATGTAATGCCCATTTTTCAAAAAGGTTCCAGGGGAGATCCGGGAAATTATAGACCGGTGAGTCTGACGTCGGTGCTGGGGAAAATGGTAGAGGCTATTATTAAAAACAAAATTACAGAGCACATCCGAGGACATGGATTACTGAGACCGAGTCAGCACGGCTTTTGTGTGGGGAAATCTTGCCTGACCAATTTACTTCAATTCTTTGAAGGAGTAAACAAACATGTGGACAAAGGGGAGTTGGTTGATATTGTATATCTGGATTTTCAAAAGGCGTTTGACAAGGTACCTCATGAAAGGCTACAGAGGAAATTGGAGGGTCGTGGGATAGGAGGAAAAGTCCTATTGTGGATTAAAAACTGGTTGAAGGATAGGAAACAGAGAGTGGGGTTAAATGGGCAGTATTCACAATGGAGAAGGGTAGTTAGTGGGGTTCCTCAGGGGTCTGTGCTAGGATCGCTGCTTTTTAATATATTTATAAATGATTTAGAGATGGGAGTAACTAGCGAGGTAATTCAATTTGCTGATGACACAAAGTTATTCAAAGTCGTTAACTCGCAACAGGATTCTGAAAAATTACAGAAGGACCTTATGAGACTGGGAGACTGGGCGGCTAGATGGCAGATGACGTTTAATGTGAGCAAGTGCAAGGTGATGCATGTGGGAAAAAAGAACCCGAATTATAGCTACATCATGCAAGGTTCCACGTTAGGAGTTACGGACCAAGAAAGGGATCTGGGTGTCGTCGTCGATAATACACTGAAACCTTCTGCTCAGTGTGCTGCTGCAGGTTGGAGAGCGAATAGAATGTTGGGTATTATTAGGAAAGGTATGGAAAACAGGTGTGAGGATGTTATAATGCCGTTATATCGCACCATGGTGCGACCGCACCTTGAGTATTGTGTTCAATTCTGGTTGCCGCATCTCAAGAAACATATAGTGGAACTGGAAAATGTGCAGCGAAGGGCGACTAAAATGATAGCGGGGATGGGACGACTTCCCTATGAAGAAAGACTAAGGAGGCTAGGGCTTTTCAGCTTGGAGACGAGACGGCTGAGGGGAGACATGATAGAGGTATATAAAATAATGAGTGGAGTGGAACAGGTGGATGTGAAGCGTCTGGGAAAAATCCACAATTCCAGGAATAACATGTATAGAATGTTTGTACATTTGGGAAGCTTGCCAGGTGCCCTTGGCCTGGATTGGCCGCTGTCGTGGATAGGATGCTGGGCTCGATGGACCCTTGGTCTTTTCCCAGTGTGGCATTACTTATGTACTTATGAGCTGTTATCTTTCTTTTTATCCTCTGGGCCTGTGTCCTCGTTGGTAATGCTCCCTTGGTAATAATTTTAGCTGCACAGTATTGGATTGGATTAATTTCTGTGATTTTCTAATGTGTGGACATTGGTGTGCCGCTCACTTGTTTTTTCCTTTTCTGAAGCACAAAACGTACAAGAGCATTCAAAAATGGGACAAGGCCTTTTATTCCACAGCATAGATCAATCTTGTATATCAATGACACAATCTTGTACATCAGTGACCTGGCAGGGCCGTATTTTGGTGCAAAGCACCTACATCAGGAGTCATATGAATTAAAAAATCCAATGTGGACATGTCCAGTATCAAAACTGAGACAAAAAAGTAGAATCTTTGTCTAAACACTGTGTGAAATTACTGACGTGGTGCGGCTTTGTAAGTATACAAGATTGTGTCATTGATTTTGTCCCGTTTTTAAAGGCTTTTACTTTCTGTGCTTTGGATTGTGTTTTGTGCTTTGAACCCTCTCTGTGCTGTTCTTTTTCCCTTTTCTGAGAAAAGTCTGCTGTGGTTTGCTTCTTATTTGATTGGTCGAGAAAGATACCAATTGAAATCCTAGTATGATGGCCTCCTGTAGTGTTGGTGAAAGCATTCAGAGAATGACTTGTTTCTCCAGACTCTGAAGCACTGGCAATGTTATCTCTTGCTCTTTCTGTTATCAAAACTTGAAGATTTCTATTTGATTAAGTGTGGAAAGGGGAATTTTACTGATATTGAAAACAGTGGTGTTACTTCCGTCAGTGAGCATTACTATTGGGGTGCATGACGACCTCCAATCCCTTTGTTCTTAACTAGTTAACTTTTAGGCAGACATCAAGCTGTTCAATCTAATGTTAACTGCTCAACAGCTTAGATCTTTCAAAAAATGGCAATATATCTGGTAAACTTGAAAAGGTATAATCATTATCACCTCCCATTCGTAGCATTTGTCATCTCAAACAAGTCACTTTGGGGCCCTTTAACCATAACTTAGTGTGTGTTAACGGATATCAGCATTTGCCAAGGACCACATAGCCCCTAGGTATAAAATAGAACATGCAGCATTTACAGCATGCTAATTCCATTAGCGCGCACTAAGCTTTAGTAAAAGGACTCCTTTATTCCTACTGCCTCAGGTACCCACTGAATTATATAAACTTTTTAGGGCATATACATATGGGATTAGATTCTATATATGGTTGCTGAAAAATCAGCATTAAAAATATTTCTGCCTAGGCGCATTCTGTAAACCGCGCCTAGATTTAGATGCAGCTTATAGAACATGCCTAGCCAGTTTATAGAATACACCTAGTGGCCATGCCTGCACCTAAATCTAGACACATCCATTTACACCAAGTAACATTGGTGTAAATACCAACACCTAAGTTAGGCATGGAGCAGGTGTATTCTATAACCATGTGTGTAGATTTTCGAAACACCCATGGCCTATTCCATACCCATGGCCACACCCTATTAGAATTTATATGCACCACTTTACAGAATATACCTAGCAATTTGTGTGTGTAAATTCTAATTAATGGCAATTAGTATCAATAATTGCTTGTTAAGTGGCAATTATCAGTGCTGATTGGCTTGTTAACTAAATAAGTTGCCCATGCAAATCCAGAATATGACCAGATTTGTGCGAAGGATTGCACTGAAATACTTTTTACCACTCTGCATCTAGTAGCACTAAATAACAACATTAATAATAAATATTATTAGATTACAAAACAGATTCTTGGTTTCCTAAGGTAATTCTGGATGAGAAAGATGCATTAAGTAACAATGTGACTGTTAGAAGATTCCTGCCCATACATTGCCTCATCTTGGCATGTGCATTATGGTCTGTCATTTACAGAAGTACTTTAATTAGTTGTGCTCTTAGTTGTGTTAGAGAGATTTCTTAACATCTGTGACCACCCAGATGAAGCTGGAGGCAATCATCTCTCACTGTTAAGAGAAAAATCCTCTTAAAAGTATTCAGGGAACAGCTCATACTATTGTGCCATGCCTCATTGCTTTTGTCTTCTAGATGTCTGCTAAAAGATATTTAGTAATACACAGTAATTGTTTTTAAATACATTTTTGCTGCATCAATTGTCATTATTTTTTGTTGCACAGCCACATCATAACAGGAGAATTATCTGCATCTGGATGAATAAACTGAAATTAAGGCAGGATAGATAACATTCCAAAGCTTCTATGAGGAGGAATTGCCTCAATTTGGTAACAGAAAAACCCTTTTTCTTTCTTTCTAAGTGATCAGAATCATTTAAGAAAGTCAGAAAACTAATTGTATGTTCATTTTCTATTTGACTAAATTAATATATTTGTCTCTAGACTTAAAGAATGTTTATATGCCCAGCATATAGCAGAGTAACTGGAAAAAGAACCAGTTAAACCCGGATTCTATAGAGACACCCAAAATTGGGCACTGATTCAAGATGTGGACCCAACTAATTTGGCTAACAAGCCATTCATTGGCACTGATTGGCACCAATTTTTGAGCACCATTTCCTGAATCTAGCTCTTAATTCTCAGAAGCTAGGCACAAATTGCCTGCAACTTATAAGCAGGGCAAGCTTAACTATTAGCACACTTGGTGGTTGTCTATGGCCACAACTTCTTGAGTCCCTACATAAAATTCAAAGCCAAAAGTTTTCTAAACCATTCCCTCCTCCCATTAAAGCTCACAACTTAATATTCAATTCAATAGTATTGGACTCACATTGACTCCAGGGGCGTAGCCAAACAACAAATTTTGGGTGGGCCTAGGCAAGAAGTGGGTGGGCACAAAATGTTCTCTCCACCCCCCCCCCCCCCCCCCCCCACACACCACCAAAAAAATATCTCAGATGGCGGGAAAATGTTTCTTTCTGCCTTGGCAGTCTGCAGCAAGGATGCGCTGAAAACTGAGCATGCACAGGTGCCAGTATCGTGGAGAATAGCATTTTCATTACCATCAGGGGGAAGTCTTCAGCTAGCGGAACTTGGTATCCCCACCAGCTACCACTAAATGTGTACTACTGTTAGGTGGGCCTGAGCCCTAGTTGGGTGGGCCCTGGCACACCCAGGCCCACCTGTGGCTACGCAACTGATTGACTCTTAATTTACTTATTAAGGAGCTCCCCAAGGGGCAACTCCCATGGGTCATTATTTTATAGGCATCCCATTCATCTGGCAAGCTACCTTTGGAGAACAGACTGTGAAGATTATAGAAGGGATGGGATCAGTCATTGCCAGAGTCAGCCCAAGCAGTGTTTGGAAGGCACCAGGAAATTCTTTAGCAAGAGAAGAGCAAGATGCGAAGCTTCTCTCCCTCAACATGAGTAATCTTACTATCTCTCCTCTCCTGTGACAGCATGACTTTTAAAGTTGACCTGTGATGATATCAGTGGGAGGGAGATTGTCATCAGAGTCATGCTGAGTAGTGACCTGAAGGCACTGGAATATCCTTTAACAGAGAAAGCAGCATGATCAATATGATTTGTCTTTTGGGTTCCTAGCCATGCTTAGGGCATTTCTCCCTCAAGACCCCAGGCTCTTCATTCTCTCATGTAGTCACACCATCTCTTCTTTTATAGGGTCTATCAGTTAGATTCCATGGGCCATTTTATGAATTTCCTTTTTCTTTTCTTCTTTGGTGGACATTACAGCTTTCTTGTTTCCTCATTCTGCATCTTCCCCTTATTCTTTCATGCTATACATTCTCATTTTGGAGTAAATTTACTGCATCAACCTGGATAAGAGGAAGTGTGTGGGAAGAGGAGGGATGAATTTAGGGACAGAACAGTTCACCCAATGCTATTGCTCAAGAAACAGTGACAGTCTGTAAGTAATATTACCAAGGCATGTAAACTTTTCAGGTGAACTTGCTGGTCATCTATTGTGTGTCATCAGAAATAGCATTCAAGGAACAGATCTCCACGACACAATTTCTATATATTGTAGTAAAATTAATAATAATATGACTTACCTTTTTTTTTTTACTGTTACTGGATGTATGCTGTTCTGTACAGTGGTGAAAATATTGAGGTACAATGTCTCTGTCCCAAAGAACGTACAGGTCAACATCCAAATGTCGCTATCTGGATAGCAAGCATTTGGATGTTGAATACAGGGAACAGTAGTGGTTATATTTTGTCACTGTCCTTAGGTTAGGACAGTCTTTTTGCTGACCTAAATTAATCTACATAACTGTACGGATACCAGCTGAATATCACTGACTATCTGAAAAAATAAGTGGTACACCAGTGCTCCACATAATGATGGGGTGGTCTGTAAGAATTTTCAGCACGCTATCTGAATTTTACTGCTGAAAATTGGTAGATAGAGCACTTATCCATATAAAAGGCAATTCTGTAGCTTAGATGTCCACATGTACACATGTATTGCATGCATAAATGTTTAAAATACTAGCCCTTATACATGGATGTGTGCACTTACACATGTAAAAGCTAGTATAGAACCTAAGCATGATTCTGCAATTCCCCACTTAACTTACATAGCCTGTATTTGTAAAGGAGGTGTACATAGGGGTAGAGCATGTGTTAGACATAGATGAGGCTCACATTTACACTCATATGTTTTGAAATTGTTGAGCACAAAGCTTTTTGTGAACAGACCAGAAATATGTATTATCAAGAGAAGATAAAAACGGCCTTAAGTCGGCCAAAATAATTATTCCAAACCAGATTTTTTTAAATTAATGGTGAATCTAAAAAAAATAAGGAATGAGGATTTGACACCAGAGGTTTATGGTGATTGGTTACATGAGAAATTGTATGTTGAGAGGATGCAACAAAATTCAATAGACGATAGTATCAATTGTCATGATTCTCAGAGTACTTGGAGAGAATTTGCTACTGTAAATAAATCTGAAATATCTGAATTTCCTATTTGTTCTCATCATGATCTTTGTTTATCAATATTGTTTTGTTCATTGTCAGAGATGATAGTGTCATCATTAGTTATGATTATTAACAAGACACGCTATGAGGACAATATACCGGGAGGTCTGAAATTAGCAACTGTGAAACCATTATTGAAGAAGGGAGTAGGAGATTTAAGCCAGCCGAAGTGTTATAGGCTAATTTCTGTGTTGCCATTTCCAGTTTTATTCAAAACCAACATATTTTAAATGATTATCAATATTGTTTCAGAGAAAATCATACTGTTGAATTTCTATTGTTATCTTTGATTAATGAATTATGACTTGGACTAGATCAGAATGTTTGTTTTTGTTTAGTAGCATTGAATATCAGATCAGCATTTGATATGGTTAACTATACACTACTGCTTAAAGAATTGTATAAGTTGAGAATCGGTGATAAAGTACTACAATGGTTTGAGTCCTATTTACAGAACAGATCACATGTGGTTAAAGTGGATGATCGAGTATCACATTGATATATAATAAATCGTGTTGTGCCTCAGGGGTCAGAAACTTGGAATTTCTTTTCGTATGCATGCAGATGGTATCCAGTTTTTCTTTCTGGACTTGGGTAGTTCATAGAATTAAATGAGAATGTTGAATATCTATCTTGATGCTATTTCAGAACGGATGCGACACCACAGTGTATCTTTAATTTTTCAAAGACAGAAATTATGTACGTATGAAGACATCTAGAAGCATCTGTACCTTAAGTCTTGAAGTATTAAGATGTGGAATTGCAAGTGAAGCATGTTCTTCACAATTTAGGAATTATATTGGATTCTGAATTATGTATGCAGACACAGATCAAACAATTTCAACTTAGTTGGCACTGAGTTCAGCGCCGATGTTTTAGACGCCATACATAGAATCTCCCCTTACATGTCTACTTTTTGCCAACTATTATAATCTAATAAGATAAATGTTAATCGTATTAGTCGGTATTGTATTTTCTTTTTATTGTAAATTTGTAATTGGTTGGGTTTATTTTATCTTTTTATTTGCGAAATGTATTGTAAACTGCTTTGGTGCCTTATGGTGCAACACTGTATATCAAATAATTAAATCAAATCAAACATATACTTTCTCTGTGGGCATGCACATTGGTGGAGTGTGGGCAGGGCACAGGCAAATTCTGCACTAATGTACACAGATTATATAGGGGTGTTTTTGCTAGGCTCTGGTAGAAAGTGGCCTTAGCACACCCTTACGTGGATTTTTCCCACATGCTATGGCCATTTTTACTGTAGGAGTAAAATAGCTGACTTTTCTCTTTTTTTGCATTAATGGTCATGTGCAAATGTCACCATTAACACGCGGCCATTTAAAAAAATTACCGTGGAAGAACTTACTGACACCTATTTTTTGTAGAAAGTAAGGGCTCTTGTGGTAATCCAGAGCTAATCAGTTAGCATTCAAGTGGACACACTCCATTCCATTCTCCACCCCCAGAAATGTCTCCTCCATGCAAAAATTAAAAAATATTTTTTAGCATGCGGGTAGCGTGGCCCGATTGGGAACTTACTGTACGTCCCGCGGTAAACGTTTTTAAAAAAAATTAACCTTTATTAGATATTTTAATAGCCAACAGCATACACCAACGACGGTAGATACACAGTGGTTTCTTCAGTGTATCTAGCTAATACATGTATAAACTAACTACTGAACAAGAACCCCCCCACCCCTCCCCCAAACATTTTATAGACAAACTCTTACCAGCAGTGCACAATAGATGGAATCAAGTAGAATCTATCATGGATCCAAAGCTCTGCTTCCACTGATTATATAGAGCCCAGCATTTATCAAAAGAAAAAACCTTAAAATGGTGGAGTGCTGTCAAGCGATACATGTTATACCACTGATCCAGCTTGCGCACTACCTCCTGATGATCGGGAATCTGAGGCAATTTCCATATGGCAGCAATCTCCACTTGAGCAATGGTGAGACCAAGCCACAAGAGGTCAGCACCTTCATCCAACTGGGGTAATGGCCTGTTCAGGAATGCCAATTCTATATTTTCTTCTATGTCCTCCTGTAAAATCTGTGATAACATGGTAAATACCTTAATCCAATAAGGTTGCACTAAAGAGCAGTTCCACCACATGTGATATGTCCCCCTACCCCTGCAACCCCTCCAACATAAACCTCCCAACTATACCATTTTAGCAAGTCTAACGGGAGTGAGGTACCAACAAAATAAGACCTTATAGCCATTTTCCACTATTACTGAAGAAATACCCCGGGATGTTGTCCATTGACAAATAGTGTCCCAATCTTCAAGACTAAATTCCTTCCCCAAATCCTCCTCCCACTGCAATATATATGAAAGTTTTGAGGACCTCCTCTGATTCAAGCATTGGTAAATTTTAGAGATGGCTCCCTTTTGCACCATAGGCCCCAATAGTTTTTCAAATTGTCCTTTCCCTGCACCCAAGTCCCTCAACACTCTCGGTCCCTGAAGATAATGTTTCACTTGCAAATAAAGAAAGATATCCCCGATGACAACGCATACTTCTGTTGCAGATCACTAAACATACTCACCCCTCCACCGACTGGGTCGAACAGTTGCCCATACATACCAACCCCAACCTTTCCCACCTATTAAACAGGAGTGGACCCCTCTCAAGTGCAAATTCTTCATTGTACAATATCGGCATGTACCAGGAATAATGTTTCCCACCCAACAGGCTTGGTCACACAATCCACCAAATACGCATAGTTACCGCTTGAAATGGGCTCCCTCCCCTTCACCAAACGAGACCCCACTGGTAACCAGGGAAGGTGGGACAGAGAAACATCCTCCTTCCCCTCTTGTTCTAACTCTACCTACTGTTTTACCTCATGCGTCTGCCAAGCAAGAAGTGCTCAAAGTTGGCAGGCATAATAACATTGACGCACATCAGGCACCACTAATCCCCCCATCTCTTTTTCCTAGCCATAAGATATGTCAAGCCACCCTTGGTCACTTCCCAGCCCAGAGGAATCTGTGCCTCTAGTTCCTGGGGCGGAATCCAAATTGATAAAGCCGTAAACAAATATAATAGGTGAGGCAAAATCATCATTTGCAACACTTCAATATGCCCCAAACAGGACACAGTCAGCCTAGTCCAATCTCCATCACTAATTGACAAATTAAAGGTTTATAATTTAAATCATTCAATTGACATCCCTACCTCCTCAAATATTTCAGATAAATTTGTGCCCTGCGAAATGGGAAATGGGCTTGTAATTTCAGTATCCACTCACAAGGCAAATTAATGTTCAAAATTTCAGATTTACCCATATTAACTCAAAACCCAGACACCCTTCCATAGCTCTCCAACTCGGTAATAACTCTCCTCAAGGTCTCCAGGTCCATCAGTGTAAGTAAAACATCATCCGCAAATAAATTAACTTTATGCTGGATCCCTTGCACCTCAACAACAGATATAGAACCGTTAATATGCAGTTTATATGCTAATGGCTCCATAGCCAATGCAAATAGAATTGGGGAGAGGGGACAGCCATGATGAGTGCCCCGCTGAAGCTCAAAGGGTTCCGAGTACACCCCGTTCACCTTCAGACACACTAAAGGCTTTTTATAAATCGTGCAAATTGAACTCAGAAACCTAGGCCTCAATGCCACTTTCTCTAGCACCCGGGACAAGAAGGCCCAGGACACCCAGGACATAGCCTGACCAGACCCCCTGGCTCTATCAAGCAATTCAAAACTCTCCAAATATTATCTTCCATCATGCACCCTCTCACAAATAACACTCTTGTTCAGATCTTGGTGTTCACCCCCAATATAGATATTGGGCAGTATGAACCACTTCATGCTGGGTCTTTACCTTCTTTAGGAAGCACCGTGACCCCTGCCAGGTGCATGAAGTAAGGCAGCCAAGTTAAAAAGACAAACCAGAGGACCCACCAACGCATGTTGAAACTGCTTATAGAACGTTACTATGAACCCATCCAATCCGGGCGCCTTACCAGGCTTCATAGAACAGATAGCGGGACGAATCTCCACTCCTGTAATGGGACACTCCAATAGTTCCACTTCCCTTCCCCGCAAACAATCCAACTGGACATCTGCCAAATATGCATTCAGCTCCGCCTCCGGGTGCACATCCTCTGGTGTACACAGTTCTTTAAAAAATTCTACAAATCTGGCCCTAATATCTCTTTCAGTACATAAGGCTACCCCTGTTTGGCTTTGAATGCAAAGGTCATTATTCCTGGTACACTCCTTTTTCAAATGATGTGCTAATAGCTAGCTTTATTTTCAATTCAAAGTACTTTTTTTGAACTAATTGTAAATGGTACTTAAGGTCCTCCAACTCCCAATCACATAACCGCTGTTGGGCAACTCCCATCTCACTTAAAATTACCCTATTGTCTGGGTGTGCCTGATGCAGTGATGCCAGGCTACGTAGTTTTGCTACTTCCAGCATCCGGGCCCTTTTCATTTGCAATGCCAGTCCTATCAAATGTCCCCGCATAGTCACTTTTAATCCTTCCCAGAGAAACTCTGCAGAAACCTCCCCAGTATCATTGTGGGCTAAGTAGTCCTCCAGTCAAGCCTCCATCTGTCGTACCAATCTGGGATCATCCAAAAAGCTATAATTAAGCCTCCAATACCTCATCCCGCTAGGGGGCTCAGATTTGGTTAATGTCAGCCACAGTGGAGCATGGTCTGACCAAAAAATTGCCTCAGTTCCCAATTTAATAAGCTGGGGATACTGACACTTTGCCACAAAAATGCAATCAATTCTAGAATAGCTATGATGAATTGAAGAAAAATAAGTATATTCCCTATCTAAACAATGTAATTCCCTCCACCCATCTACCAAATCCAATGTTTCTAAAAACTTATAGAAGCATTTCCTCTTACCATAGCCCACTCCACCTCCTTTAGTATTATCATTCCTGGGAGCAGAGGCTAAGTTAAAATCCCCTCCTATTATCAATTCCCCCTCCTGATGGCGTAGGATTTCCACCAAATATTGATCCAAAAATCTCCCTTGACCATCGTTTGGTACATAAAAGTTAGCCAAACCCTTCAGTCCAAATTTATAACCACTAACAGGAAACACCTGTTGGTGTCCTTTTTAATCTGTTTAACCTCTACTCCCAAATCTCTCGAGAATAGCACATGGTTCCCATAGACTAGCAACCCAGATACCCAAGGGGTACTTAGCTGGTCTCATCAACCTGTCATGTTCTTGCCAGAGATGAGACTCCTGGACAAAGCAGATATCCTCCTTCAAGCGCCCCAATTCCCGATGGAATAAACTATGTTTTGTAGGCGAGTTGAGGCCTTTAACATTATATGTGACAATTTTTACCTCTGGTTTCCCCATGTTCCTGTTCCCAACAAAGTAGTACATAAAACCTTAAATCAATCCACCTTCTCCCTGTCCCCCAACCCCTTCCTCCTGCCCCTCCCCAAAACCTAGGCAGGATAACAACCATCTTCCACCACTCCTCACAAGGAAGTGAAACTTCAGAGTTACCTCCTCATGGTGTTACATTCATTCTTCTCACATGCTCCCCTCTCCCAATCTTCACATACATGATGAAAATATTATGTAACTCATTTTTCAACACAGTCACTCAAGCAGGCAGCAGAAGTACACAAGCAGCTTAACACATATGCAATGTTCAAGGTTAGCCCTGTGGAGCATCTTGCTAGATCGGATTTGCTTCTCTCCTCTCATGATTGTTGCAGTGCCCAACTCCATGCCACTGATAACTTTTCAGCCGCTGGCAAATCTCTTCCAGTTGCCGGTCTGCAGCTGGCTTAGACAACCCCACATTTTATAGGGCATTTCATGCCGTTGGAAGAGAAGTGAACTTGTTTGGTATGCCATTAAGGGTCACTAATAGCCCAAAGGGAAATGTCCACCTATACCGAATCTTTGCTTGCATAAGCGCCTGCGTTACTTCCCAAAAGGATCTCCTTTTAGCCAAAGTAACTGCCGTCAAATCTTGAAATAGTTCCACTTCCATACCATTCCACTGCAGGTGGCTGTGCTCTCTTGTTTTACACAGCAAAGCATCCTTATCCACAAAACAAACAAAGCAGACCACCACATCGTGGGGCCTACCTTTAATCTGCAGCCCCAGAGCGCTTTCAATCTTGGGGAGATCTACTTGAGCCCCCTCATCCTATGCCATGAGCCCACAGAAAAGCCATTCCAATTTGTAGAGATGTGCTTGGTGTTACTCCTGAACTTCCATCATGGATCTCTGTACCTTGGACACGGTATTTTCACAAGCATCCAACTGCTCTTCCACCTGGTCAATGCGATAGCCCATGCTAGATAAGTCTGACTTAGTTTCTTGCACTGCCTCCTTGATTTGAGTTTTAACCAAAGCAATTTCAGTTTTCAGGTAGCCAAACCAAGTATGGAGGTCCACTGCTGTAATACCGTCCAAACCCACTGCCGCTGCGGTCATCTCATTATTTCAAGGTCCATTGGAGATGCCGCCCAAACTGGAGGTGTGTGGTCTTGTTGCACACTAGATCCACGTGGGCCATGAGCCAACTTATTTCCCACTTTTCCTATTGACTGCGCTTCTCCGCTGCACATTTTTGTCGCCATCTCAAAGCTGTTGTTTATTCATACCTCTGCAAGACTTTCTTCACCGTACCAGAGCTTTTTTTAGCTAATAGAAAAGGGGAATCGTTGTGACTCAAGTAGTGCTCCCAACTCAGGAAGCCATCACCCCTGGTGACATCACTTCCTCTCCTCTGCGGTAAGCCCTTTTAAGCTGTGGTAAGCAAGTAAGCACATACTAGTGCTTATGGCAGCTTAGTTAAAGGACACCAAAGTTCTTTAATTTATGCATACAGTTAAAGAGTAAAGTGTAAAGATTTGAGATACCACCTTTCTGTGATAAAACCAAGGTGGTTTACATTTTTTGCAGAAAGCATGAGTTAACATTTATAGAAGCCCTAGAGCTAGTGTAAATTCTAGGGCCTACATGTACACACAGTCTTTCATGTGTATTCTAATATTTTATAAAGTCAAGTTTGTACATACTTTACTTTAAAAAATAAGCATGAACTAAAAACATGAAAATGTGCGTTAACTAGGCATGATGACTTTATAAAATTACCCTCTATTCCCCTCATTCTATAGGTAAATCTGTCTTATCTGTACCCTTCTCATGCAACGCTAACGGCAGACTCTGTTCCTTTTATCTTGCTGCACCATATGTCTGGAATAGACTTCCTGAGCCAGTACGTCAAGCTCCATCTCTGGCCGTCTTCAAATCTAGGCTAAAAGCCCACCTTTTTGATGCTGCTTTTAACTCCTAACCCTTACTCACTTGTTCAGTATCCTTATTTTATCATTCCCACCTTAGTAATTCCCTTATCTCTTATGTGTCCTGTTTGTCTGTCCTAATTAGATTGTAAGCTCAGGAGGGGACAGCGCTGCATATGTCTAGTAGTGCTATAGAAATGATAAGTAATAGTAGTAGTAGCAGTAGATCATCCTCTCTCCATATCGTCCCTTTCTCCTGTCTCTGCACCCATTCCTTCTTTTATTTCCCCTCTTTCCTACTCACTTCCTTCAAAAACCTGGCCACTTCCTTTGTATTTCACCTTCATAGCATTCTGTCCAATTAACTGCTTCCCAATCCATCTTTAAACTCTTCAGGTCCTTCAATCCATCTCCCCTCCCCATTTGTCTATGCTCAGTCTCACAGCCCTAGTCATAATTTCTCAGTCAGTCATCAGTCCCAATTGTCCTCCTAATCCCTGGTCAATTTCTTAGTCTCCACTATTCTTATAGCTAATTCCCAAAGTCCCACTCTTCAACATTACTCAGTCTCTAAAATTCCCACTTATAATCTCATTACTCAACTAATCTTAGAGTGTGCTTTCTTCTATTGCTCATTCTCTACCTACAATAATTCTGAGTCCCTCCTATCACACATCTGTATGCCCCTGGTATTCCTGCTTATTTTCCTCTTTCCACAGCATTCATTGCCAGTGCCACTCCCCCATACCACCATATTCTCTTCCACTGAATCTACCCATCTATTTCCTTCTCTAATATTAATTTATACTGCCTTTTCTTCTCCTTACCACTGCATCAATTCCTTTGCCCCTTTTCTTCTACCTTCTCTGTATATATTCTTCTTTCTTTCCTTCCCACCCCCCATGGTATCTGTCAGTATCACCCCTTTTATTTTAGCTCCAACATCAGCTCCAGTCCCCTTTTCCCTCTCTAGCATCAGCACTGACCCCTTCTCCCAGCCTTAGCATCATTATTGGCCTAGGCCCAGCATCATTGTTCACATTTACCCAGTTCTAACATCTGCACAGCCCCCTTGTGCCATCTCCAGCCCAAGCATCAGCATTATCTCTCTTTTCCCATCCCCATCTTCAGCATCTCCCTTGCCGCCACAGCCCCTGCTCCAGCAGCAGCTTTGGTCTGCTTGTCCCAGCTGTAGTATCAGCATTGCCCCCCCTTGTCTGAACCCCAGTCCCAGCATTAATATCAGCCCTATGTCCAAGCCCTAGCCCCATCATCAGTATAAGCCCCCTGCATCAAGATCAGCCCCCTTCTCCTAGCCCTAACTTAAGCCCCTCCCCCAGCATCCCCATCAGGTTCTTTGTGCATGTCTGTTTCCCAACCCAAGCATCAGACCCAGACCCCTTATTTTACTTGACCCAGCTTCTGGAATCTATGCACAGTAGCAAGAACTTGCTGTTTTGCTCCTGCCATGCCCTCCTTCTACTACTGGCACCAAAGCATGATTTTAAAAAGAATGATAACAAGCATTGCTTGTATTCTTGTGAGAAACAGGAAGAGCCTCTCTTTACATGTAAACTCTCGTGCAGGGCTGGCAACAGAAGGAGGGTGCATCAGGAGAGGAGCAAGTTCCTGCTGCTAGAAGAATGAACCAAGGATGCAGGTTTTTGGTGCCCTTCATCTTGGGAGCACTGAGCTTATGCCTCACTGGCTTGCCCCTAAAGCTGACCCTGGGCAGAAGCAAGAGTCATACCCTGGTTTCCCTGGCTCTCAGCCCATTGGTCCAACAGCTAGGTCACTTCTCCCAAATGGGAGAGGGAGGGGAGAGAAGAACTGGTCTAATGAAAAAAAAAATCCTGATAACCATTAATGAGTCTCTTCCTCTTGAAAAAGGAAGAGAGAATCCAGACCTCACAAAATCATCATAATCATTATTTTGTTTTTCTCTTGCAACTGAAGTTCAAGCTGGCTTTTTAACTGCTTTGGCTCCACTGTTAATACATGAAAACTACAGTGCTTTTGAAAGGCTGCTTGGAGTATTGTCCCAGCAGAATAACAGCATATTAGCTTTTAGAGCTAGTATTGTAGATTAACCTGAAGCACCACTTGATTGGTCTTTTTGATAAGGGCTTGGGAATTTGATAGGTTCCATAACTTACAGTATGTCATTCGTATAAGTTTTACTTATTCATCAGGGGATGTGCAATGTGACCATTGAGCTATATTTGCATCTTGAAGTTCCTCTTACAAATATTAAACAAAGGAACAATTTATGATAATTGCGGAAATGCTTTACTATGGGAATTAAACATACAGTGATACAGAGTTATTTATTCACTGCCATTTGTTTACTTGGTTTTGTTCTGTGCCCTTCAGGGCAGCCCCTTACAATTGCTGAACTCATTCTATTGGAAAAAAAAATCAACAGACTTAATCTGCAGCAGAACAACCAAAGACTTCACCAAGCAAACACAGCTTTAATGGGAAAAGTAAATACACTGTGCTCTGTACTACATCTATAAGGAGAGAGAGAGAAAAAAACAAGTTTGGCTTTGGGACAAGAGCTGGACTGTATAAAGGATATGCAACTAGATTTGAAACCTTTGAGACTGTACTTGGCTTCTAGTATCCAAAGTTCTAGTAACTGTATATAACCTCGAAACAAATGGATTCTTTATACAAATGTATTAGACCGACAAAAAATAATCCAACCATGTTCTACTACATTTACTTTATAGATACTTCTAAGACTCATTTTCCAGATGTTAGCTTTTCCTAAAGAAGATGCTTATGTGGTCTCAAACTATTCACAGCTTTCCACAGTAGTGGGGTAGATAATAGACCGTAACAAAGAAAAGGAGTGTAAAGTTTATAGGACAGACCTCTTTTGAATCCCAACATGTATTACCTTAAAGATTAATTGTCTAGCATTTGACCAGCCTTCTAGTTTTTGTAGATCACTTTTTTATTTTTCCTACTCTCTTTGGGGTGTCCACTCTTTGAAATCTTGTGTCATCTGAAAAAAGGCAAACTTTTTCTTATACCCCTTTGGCAATATCATTCACAAAGGTATTCAACAAAATGAAGGCCAAGACTAATCCCTGAGGTACTCGTTCCACGCGCAGGGCCCAAAAGACAGGCAGTGCTCCAGAGTCTCAATGTGTGGATGAGGCAATGGTGCAGGGAGGAGGGTTTTAGATTTGTAAGGAAATGGGCAACATTCTGGGGAAGGGGGAACCTATTCCAGAAGGATGGACTCAACCTTAAACAGGGTGGGACCAGGATGTTGGCATCAGCATTTAAAAAGGAGAAAGAGCAGCTTTTAAATTAGAACATGGGGGAAGGCCGACAGTTATTCAAAACTCACGGTTCAGAACAAGGTATCTTTCAAAGATATCACCAAAACAGGGAAGGTAGGGTATCTGGATAGTGAGGTTGCAAAAGATACCATAGTAGATCAGGTGTCCTTAAATACAAATCAGACAAAAGATTGCAAATTAACACTGTCAGTTACTGAGCAAGATGTAAATAGGAACAACAAACATAGTGTGAAATGTCTATATGCGAATGCCAGAAGCCTAAGAAATAAGATGGAAGAGTTAGAATATTTTGTACTAAATGATAAAATTAGATTAAATAGGCATCTCTGAGACCTGGTAGAAGGAGGATAGCCAGTGGGACACTGTCATACCAGTGTATAAATTATATCGTAGTGATAGGGTGGATCGAATTGGTGGAGAGGTAGCATTGAGGGACATAATCGAACGGCGCCAGCCATCTCCATGGCTGGCCATCTCCGGAGCCGGCTCTGTAAATGGGCGGAGCCAACCGTATTTTTGAAAAAGATGGCCGGCCATCTTTTTTTCGATAATACGGTTGGGGGCGCCCAAATCTCAACATTAAGGTCAACATTAAAGATGGTTGACCTAAATGCTGAGATCGCCGGATTTAGAGATAGATGCCCTCGGTTTTCGCCGATAATGGAAACCGATGGCGCCCATCTCAAAAACGAACATATCCAAGGCATTTGGTCATGGGAGGGGCCAGGATTCGTAGTGCACTGGTCCCCTTCACATGCCAGGGCACCAACCGGGCACCCTAGGGGGCACTACATAAGTACATAAGTAAATAAGTAATGCCACACTGGGAAAAGACCAAAGGTCCATCGAGCCCAGCATCCTGTCCATGACAGCGGCCAATCCAGGCCAAGGGCACCTGGTGAGCTTCCCAAACGTACAAACATTCTATACATGTTATTCCTGGAATTGTGGATTTTTCCCAAGTCCATTTAGTAGTGGTTTATGGACTTGTCCTTTAGGAAACCGTCTAGTCCCTTTTTAAACTCTGCTAAGCTAACCGCCTTCACCACGTTCTCCGGCAACGAATTCCAGAGTTTAATTATGCGTTGGGTCCCAGGTGCATAGCTCCCTTTCCTTGGGTGCTGAACCCCCCCCCCCCCAAAATCCACTCCCCACAACTATACACCACTACCATAGTCCTAAGGGGTGAAGGGGGGCACCTACATGTGGGTACAGTGGGTTTCGGGTGGGTTTTGAAGGGCTCCCATTTTCCACCACAAGTGTAACAGGTGGGGGGATGGGCCTGGGTCCGCCTGCCTGAAGTCCACTGCACCACTGAAGTCCACTGTATACTGCTGCGATGGACCTGAGTATGACATTTGAGGCTGGCAAAAAAGTTTTTAAAGTTGTTTTTTTGAGGGTGGGAGGGGGTTAGTGACCACTGGGGGAGTCAGGGAAGGTGATCCCTCCGGTGGTCATCTGGTCAGTTCAGGCACTTTTTTGGGACTTGGACCTGAAATAAAAAGGGACCAAGTAAAGCCTTGAAGTTTGGCCAGCTCCGCGACGGAAAGCAGTTGGCGCCGGCCAAAATCGGCTTTCGATTATACCGATTTGGCAGGTTTTAGGAGATGGCCAACCATCTCCTGATTTGTGTCAGAAGATGGCCGGCGATCTTCTTCGAAAATAAGCTGGATTGTATATTAAGGAGGGCCCTGAATCAAATAGATTGAAAATTCTGCAGGAAACAAAACACACCTTGAAATCCCTATGGATTGAAATTCCATGTGTTAAGGGGAAAAGGATAGTGATAGGATTGTACTACCATCTACCTGGCCAGGATAAACAGATGGATGTAGAAATGTTATCAGAAATTAGGGAGGCTAACAAACTGGGCAACACAATAATAATGGGTTATTTCAATTACCCCATTATTGACTGGGTAAATGTAACATCAGGGCATGCTAGGGAGGTAAAATTCCTTGATTAAAACAAGGACTGCATTACAGAGCAGCTGGTAGAGCAGCCAACAAGAGAGAGAAAAATTCTAGATCTAGTCCTTAGTGGAGCACATGATCTGGTACAGGAAGTAATGGTTCTGGTGCTGCTTGATAACAGTGATCATAATATGATCAGATTTGATATTGGCCTTGGAGTAAGTACACACAGGAAATCCAATATATTAGCATTTAACTTTCAAAAAGGAGACTATGTTAAAATGAGAAGAACGGTAAAAAAATAACTTAGAGGAGCAGCTGTGAAGGTCAAAAATTTACATCAGGCATGGATGCTGTACAAAAATACCATCCTGGAAGCCCAGGCCAAATATTTTCCTTGTATTAAAAAAGGAGGAAGGAAGACCAAATGACAGCCAGCATGGTTAAAAAGTGAGGTGAAGGAAGCTATTAGAGCTAGAAGAAAATCCTTCAAAAAATGGAAGAAGGAACTGACTGAAAATAATAAGAAACAGCATAAGTAATGTCAAGTCAAATGCAAAGCACTGATAAGGAAGACAAAGAGGGACTTTAAAAAGAAGATTGCGCTGGAGGCAAAAACACATAGTAAGATTTAAATGAATTCTTTGCTTTGGTCTTCACCGAGGAAGATTTGGAAGAGATACCAGTGCCAGAAATGGTATTCAAAGCTGACGAGTCAGAGAAACTGAATGAAATCTCTATAAACCTGGAGGATGTAATGGCACAATTTAACAAATTGTAAAGTAGCAAATGTCCTGGACCGGATGGTATTCATCCCAGAGTACTGATAAAATTGAAAAATGAACTTGCGGAACCATTGTTAGTAATATGTAATTTATCTTTAAAATCAAGCATGGTACCAGAAGATTGGAGGGTGGCCAATGTAGCGCTGATTTTTTAAAAAGGTTCCAGAGGAGATCTGGGAAATTATAGACCGGTAAGCCTGACATCGGTGCCAGGCAAAATGGTATAGACTATTATAAAGAACATATTTACAGTGCATATTCAAAAGCATGGATTAATGAGACAAAGTGAACATGGATTTAGTGAATGGAAATCTTGCCTCACTAATCTATTACATTTCTTTGAAGGGGTGAACTAACATGTGGATAAAGGTGAGCCAGTCAATATTGTGTATCTCGATTTTCAAAAGGTGTTGGACAAAGTGCCTCATTAAAGACTCCAGAGGAAATTGGAGAGTCATGGGATAGGAGGTAGTGTCCTATTGTGGATTAAAAACCGCACCTTGAATATTGTGTTCAATTCTGGTCACCCCATCTCAAAAAAGATATAGAGGAATTAGAAAAGGTACAGAGAAGGGCAATGAAAATGATAAAGGGGATGGGACGATTTCCCTGTGAGGAAAGGTTAAAGTGACTAATCAGCTTGGAGAAAAGATGGCTGAGGAGAGATATGATAGAGGTCTATAAAATAATGAGTGGAGTGGAATGGGTATACGTGAATCGCTTGTTTACTCTTTCCAAGAATACTAGGACTAGGGGGCATGCAATGAAGCTACAAAGTAGTAAATTTAAAATGAATCGGATAAAATTTTCTTCAATCAATATGTAATTGGACTCTGGAATTTGTTGCCAGAGAATGTAGTAAAAGCAGTTAGCTTAGTGGGGTTTAAAAAAGGTTTAGATGCCTCTCTAAAGGTAAAGTCCGTTGACCATAACTAAAATGGACTAGGGGAAAATCTTACTGCTTATTTCTAGGATATACAAAAAACAAAAATAAATGGCTAGGCCTTGTCCTCATGCAATTTGTGGAATAACACAACTATAATTAGACAAAGTGAAAATATTGCAATAATAAACTTGTTGACTGTAGAGGTTATCTCATATCGTCCCGAATATCCGTATACGCCAACTGTTATTGTGGCTCAAGGGACTGAGCGTGTTTATAATCATTGATTACCTCCAGCCAACCAGTAGTAACAAATAGTGTGCATACAAATGCAGTTACGTGCTTCCTTCACTTGCAATGATTGCATATGAGCATAAGTACATGAGCACCAAAAACTTTATATGTACTACTGGTGAAATAATTCAAAAATTCAACATTATTGCAATAAATAAGCAAATAATGCACCAAGATTACTTAACTTGCGGGCTCCAGACTTTATATATTGTCTTCTAGTGTTGGAGCTCATCAGGTTTCACCATGACATGGCAAAACCGTATTGGCAACTCCGATACCGTTGTACGCCCGACAGGACCCTGTTTCGCGGTCTCTTGCTTTGTCAAGGGCATAAATCTCTACAGAACGGAGACAAAATCCTAATTATAAAAACAGCTTAGTAAACATTAACTTGCTGAGTACATCTGACATCAGGACTCACAGTATCACCAACTGATATCGATATGGCGCCACTTAAACATGGCGCTGATGTTTTAGTTATAGCGGGATAGGCTCCGCCCCTTAAGGCTACGTCACAGACAGCTGATCAAGTAAATGGATGGAATTAAAAGAAACAGTTCCACTGCAGGTGAGCGTTCAAGCCATCTGGCTCTAATGTGTTCAAGCGAAAGATCCATTGGGTTTCTTTCTGTAACAATAATCTATTAATGTTGCCTCCTCGGGCACTGGGTATAATACGATCAATCACCATGCATCTTAAAGATTCGGTGGAATGCTGGTTCAGAATACAATGTTGGACAAGAGGAGCTCCAATAACACGGGCAGCAATCCTTGATCTATGTTCTACCATTCTCTCGTTCAAGGATCTGTTTGATTTGCCAATATATATCTTGCCACAAGGGCATCTGATATAGTAGATAATGTGGGTAGTACGACAGGTGGTTTGATGTCTAAGTTGAACTGTCTGGCCATTATGGTAGAAACTGGCTGACTCAATAGTTAAGGGACATGTTTTGCATCCATTTTTGTTACATTTACTATGACTACCTTGTGTGTTAAACCTCATCTCTCTCGGATCCGGTAAGTCTGTCGGACTCAAAATTTCACTAAGATTGCGTGCTCGAGAGAAAGCCATCCTGAGACAGCAATTTTCAAAAATAGGATGGGCACACATAATGTCCCAATGTCGTTTAATAATGTATGTGGCGGCTTCACCGCCTTGCACATATCTCATGATATGTTTCTTTTAATTCCATCCATTTACTTGATCAGCTGTCTGTGACGTAGCCTTAAGGGGCGGAGCCTATCCCGCTATAACTAAAACATCAGCGCCATGTTTAAGTGGCGCCATATCGATATCAGTTGGTGATACTGTGAGTCCTGATGTCAGATGTACTCAGCAAGTTAATGTTTACTAAGCTGTTTTTATAATTAGGATTTTGTCTCCGTTCTGTAGAGATTTATGCCCTTGACAAAGCAAGAGACCGCGAAACAGGGTCCTGTCGGGCGTACAACGGTATCGGAGTTGCCAATACGGTTTTGCCATGTCATGGTGAAACCTGATGAGCTCCAACACTAGAAGACAATATATAAAGTCTGGAGCCCGCAAGTTAAGTAATCTTGGTGCATTATTTGCTTATTTATTGCAATAATGTTGAATTTTTGAATTATTTCACCAGTAGTACATATAAAGTTTTTGGTGCTCATGTACTTACGCTCGTATGCAATCATTGCAAGTGAAGGAAGCACGTAACTGCATTTGTATGCACACTATTTGTTACTACTGGTTGGCTGGAGGTAATCAATGATTATAAACACGCTCAGTCCCTTGAGCCACAATAACAGTTGGCGTATACGGATATTCGGGACGATATGAGATAACCTCTACAGTCAACAAGTTTATTATTGCAATATTTTCACTTTGTCTATTTCTAGGATAAGCAGTATAAAATGTATTGTACTTTCTTGGGATCTTGCCAGGTATTTGTGACCTGGATTGGCCACTGTTGGAAACAGGATACTGGGCTTGATGGACCTTCAGTCTGTCCAATTATGGCAATACATATGTACTTATGTACTTAACTCTTCAGACCTGATGGAGAGAGAAACTGGAGGCAACTAGCTCAGCATGCACAAAGAACAAGGCAAGCCAATAGAAAGCATCCCATAAGTCACTGGATATGTTCTCTGAAAGAGCCCATTACAGGGAACTACAGAATTACAGGGATTTGTAGTCATATTATACTATCATCTGCCTGCATGCAATTGAGGTTCGACACTCCCCACTTGGTATTTGTAGATACCACTATTTGATTTACCAAACTATCAACATTATAAGCAAGCAAAATTCCTTCAATAAAGCTGGATTTTGAAGGCTAACTCTTTGCTTTTCTCAAGCTTTCTGTTGTTCAGGTAAAATCCCTCTTGAAGTCTTACAGGAGCTGAAATGAGATAGAGACAACACTAGCAACAAACAATATAAAAGAGATAAAAAGTCTCTGAGTCTCTGGATTGGACAGTGGTCCACGAAGTTCATGTTTCTTTGTAGTGTATACGGATCACTAGCTTAGTGACGACTCTGCTGAAGAAGTTTGCTACCTTACATGGGAGTCTGGTGTCGAAGTTCCCAGGTGTTGCCAAATTGCCATTCATAATCTACAGTTCTATATCTCTGATGGCACTTTGGTGATAGGTGTCTGATCTTTCATCAGCTTGTTAATGACGTGAAGACACAATGTTGGTGGCAAGAATGGTCATCTCTGGATGGATCTCTGTTTCAGAGTCAGGGTCTATAAGCTCAAAATAGATTTCCATAGCTGGAGAAGTGTAGCCACGTTTTAGAAGAAAATTTGGCCCTGATACTCATGTAGTTTCAATTAGCTGTGATGCTTGCACAGCTCTGGTGATACAGTCTGCTGGATTTTGGTTAGTTGTTATGCCACTGGTCTGATCATGTTGGCTTCCATATATGCTCAACTCTGTTGCTGATGTTAATGTAAAATTTATTGATTTGGCTGTAGATGTGGCCCATGACAACACTGACTGTATCTGTTTGAATATCCATTTCACTTAATATCATCTCTATGCCAGCACTGCTACAATTCTAAGTGTGGAATGATATTGCTGGGTTGTGGTGCTAACTTGCCTTTATCAAAGATAAATCCCATGAGATGCAGATCTCTTTGTGACAGGCAGTACTGAGTGCTTTGTGGGATGTGCAGTTGTTCAAGAGTCTTTAGAGAATCTTTTCATATCTCCCATTCTTGTCACATTTGTTATGGTAGTGGGACATCTCACTCATCAGTACTTTGGGAAGCTCCCTCAGTATCTTCCTTGAATGGTGACTGAAGCCACAAAGTCCAGTGGATTGTACAAACTATTGACTGTGGTCAAGACACTTCTGTGTGTATATGGTTTCTATTGAGTAGAGACTTGAAAGTTTAAAACATCTCTTTTTGGGTCCCAATGTAATCCAAAGCTTCTCTGAAGTGGAGGGGTGTCTACTCTTAGCTCTAAATTCTTTAAATCCTGTGTATGATCCTCTGCTGGGAGTGCTCCCATTACTCTAGGACTGTTGGAGGCAATTTTATGAAGTCTCAGAATGGACTTTGCCAACATTGCATGTGTTCTGTTTGTCATGGCTGTGGCCATGCCCCATGACCTGACTCACCTTCCTCCATCAATGGGCAGCAGGGTTGGGATCGGCAGCTTTCCTCAGGCATCCAGGCTGTTGCCCTGGTGCAGCAGGCCACTGGCACTGCTGCCTCCGGCTGACACCAGCTTCCCTAGGCATATGCACATGCTTTGGGCCTTAATTTAAGAGGGTCAGCAATGGGATGATTGATAGGATGCCTGACAATGACATAATGAGCTGAGTCCTTTATAAGGGATCTTGGGACTCTTCTGCACTGCTTTTGCAATAGTTCTCCTAGCTTTTGCCTGGTCTAAGTTTCTATGCTTGGTTCCTGTTTGTATTCACTGTTCTTGTTCTTGCCTTCATCCCAGTTTCATTCCAGATGGCCTTTGTTCCAGTCCATGTCTACAACCAGCCTGCCTTTGTTCCAGTCAGTGTCTCCAGTCATCCTGCCCTTGTTCCTGTCCCTTCCTCCGATTGACTTCTTGGCTTTGACCCTGGCTCATCTCCTTCACTTCTATGGACCACCCCTGCCCTGACCCCTGCATGCCTGCCCTGATCGCTGACCTCCGGTATTGCTTGGTCTTTCCTGGACCTCTCCCCTGGCAGTGCTATTTGGATTTTCTTGGGCCTCTTCAGTACCTTTGTTGGTATCTGGTCCAGCTCAACTGCTGTTGATCTCAACTACAGTACTTCCTACTACCTATGCTGGTCAACATATGATGGGGGAGCCTCAGCTGACTGCAACCTGACTCATCCCTGGACTTTATTCAGTGGAGCTTACACTACTCCTGTGTTACTTCTAGTCATCCTTTTGCTCTACAGATCTTACCTACTCTTCTAAGGAATCTCAAGACTTGGCCAGCCCTGATCCTAGCCTAGGTGTGGCTCGCCTGCCTCCAGTCAGGGCCTACCTAGGCTCTGGGTTAGTTAGGCAGCATAAACTCAGCTACAGCCCAAGGACTCAGCCTCCCCAGTTTATGAAACTCTTTAACAAGTCAATGACTTCTCCTACAGTAGGTAAGGACTTCAGACCATTGTCAAAATGAAAGTCTGTTTCGACAAAGCATCTGGCATCCATGTTATAGACTCTTTCTCCTTCTTGGGCTGTCCTTCTAAATCTGTGATGGACTTTTACCAAAGACATGAACTCTCATTCTATGTTCCACAATCTCCTGGTTGATGTTGTTGTCATGGTATAACAGGAATCTCAAATAGTTTCTCTAGTCTGGGTGTACAACAAAACAGTAGAACATTTGCTGGATATCTGTTGTTATGATGATGGGTTCCTTTTTGAAGCAAATCAAGACTCCTTTGCATGGCCATAATCCAGCATGTTTTGCATGAATATAAAGTGCTGTTTTGTCTCTGGTTTCTTTCTTAGAGTCGTCTGCATCAATGTAAGTCAAGAGTGAGCTTGCTTTCTTTTATTAAGGGGGTGGGATCTGGGCATCCTAAATGGCAGAGGAGCTACCTAACTGTTTCACTCATCTTTGTGTAATTCTATGTCTTCTACTGAAAGAGTCAGTTTGCCATCATCCTTGGTGACTTGGAACACTTAATTCCCCAAATTTTCTTCTAAATCTGATGGAGAAGTGTTCTGATAGATGGTTGAACCAGAGTATGCTTCTTCCCAGCTGAAAACCTCCTTTACATGCAGATAGTAATGACAAGCCTTGAACAAGGTGGTGCATCCATTCTCCAAGATGCCTGTTTTGTATGCATCTACACTTGGTCTCCTCAATCTGTTAAGGCCATATGGAGCATTGAGTGGACTTGCATGTAACTCACAAATTCTGATCAATGTTGTGTACATCTCTTCCCAACAAGAGCAAAACCTTGGCATTTGGGTACAAAGGATGCAAATACTCCACTATAGGTTGCAAATGAGGGTTGAGTTGTGCAACCTATGGTGTGGGAATTTCCTCCATGTTATCAGATATTTGAATACACTCAATCAGAGACAGTAGATGGGTCTTGTTGCTGCCATCCATCACTTCTATCATGTATCTACGTTCTTCTCCCTGTCCTCTTTGTCATCCCTGCATAGGTCCTGAGATTATAAGGATAACGATTTCCCTGAATGTAAAATAAGTCAAAGAATTATGCACTTGCCAGGGACTGGTTATTCTGCTCATCTATGATGGCATGCATATTTTTTTGCCTATTTTGGTTGCTCTTTTGGATATGATTTAGCTACACATATCTTGGTGCGTGACATTCCACTCTGCATACTTGTGTTCAGTTTGGAGAAATGTTCAGTTGTGATGCTTGCTCTTTCTCCTTCTCCCCACCATAGCTTGACTCTGATCTGGGGTTCCTGGAGAAATAGGCTTACTCTTATCAGGGTGTAAGGCACTGACATGTCTGTCACTATTGCAATCCACACACTTGATGGCTGCTTTATGGTCTTTAGCCATATGCTTGGATGAAGAGCAACATTTGTAACAAATTCTGCAGTTTTTCAATAGATGTTTGTGCTCTCTCAAGGGTTTCTTCCTAAACCCCTGGCATTTCTTGAGAGGATGACATTTCTTATGTATTGGACACAGTCAGTCTGTATTCTCTACTTTCTTTGTAGTAGGAGATTCATCAGATGGTGGGGTTGCTGTGGGTAACACATCTGTCATATGTACAGCTATAGGCTTCCCTATGTTGCCGTACTTCTTAACCAGCTTTTCATTTAGGAAGTACCTTGTCTTGCCTGCTTCAGGTACATCAAACATGAAGCTGGTATCATTTCTCCTCTTTGCCAAATCTTGGATAAGCTTCATGAAGACTGTGAAGGGAGGAAACATCTCTTGTTTATCCTCTTCATACTTTGTGCCTAATGGTGACCATTTCTCTATTATGTCATACAACAGCTTTGTTATAATCTCGTTTATGCCCCAGGCTATATCCAGGTAGCACAGATCTGGAAGGTTCAGATCAGCTTTGATTGATTCTAGTTCCTGGAGATCTCCTAATTCTCGTAACTTGCCATTATCTCTATTTGTAACCTTTGAAGAACATCTTATTCTCTTCATCAGTGCCTTTTGGATAGCTTCTGGGCTGCTAAAGTGCTGATCAACTCTTTTCCACCTTTCTTTCAAACCTCTAGATAGGTCATGCAAATATGCATCCTTTAATATCTTTACACGATTGGCTGACTCAGTTGCCATGAAAATAAAAAAAAGGTGGGAATATAAACCAGGCTATCCAAAGACTGAAACCAAGTTAAAATTAAAATATATAACATTCAATGGTTTGAAACAAATAATAATAATAAATCAATTATTTTTGTTACATTTGTACCCCGTGCTTTCCCACTCATGGCAGGCTCAATGCGGCTTACATGGGGCAGTGGAGGGTTAAGTGACTTGCCCAGAATCACAAGGAGCTGCCTGTGCCTGAAGTGGGAATCAAACTCAGTTCCTCAGGACCAAAGTCCACCACCCTAACCACTAGGCCACTAGAAAATGACTAAAATGACTTAGTTGCCACCCATTTTATTATCAGGTTCATTTCTTGCTTTAGGGTGGGCCTCATAATTGCTGTGGCATCCTTAAAGTCAGATTTCCATCCTTTATACTTTTTGGAACAGTCATTGAACTGGGTAAGCCCATGTTCACCATCTTTTTCCAAACCATATATGTTGCTATATCTTCTCTATCTGAGTTTCTAGTGTGATGGCAGTCCACCCTATCATTACGATATACTTTGTACCCCGGTATGACAGTGTCCCACTGGTTATCCTCCTTCCACCAGGTCTCAGTAATGCCTATTATATCCAATTTTTCATTTAGTGCAATATATTCCAACTCTCCCATCTTATTTCTTAGACTCCTAGCATTTGCATATAGACATTTCAGAGTATGTTTGTTGTTCTTATTTGCATGATGCTTAGTACCTGACACTATTGATTTGACATCTTTTGTCTGATCTTTAGTTGTATTTGAGGGCACCTGGCCTACCACAGTCTGTTGTGTAACCTCACTATCCAGAAACCCTATCTTCCCTGTTTGTGAGGTATCTTTGCAAGATACCTTTTCCCGAACCATGCGCTTTTGAGCGACTGTCGGCCTTCCCCCCATTTCGAGCAGCTTTTAAACTAGAAATTGTATATTAACGAGAGCCTTGACTCAGATAGATTACAAATTCAGCAGGACACAAATCACACCTTTGAATCACTGTGGGTTGAAATTCCATGTATAAAAGGGAAAAAAATGGTGATAGGAGTGTACTACCATCCGCCTCGCCAGGATGAGCAGGTAGACACAGAAATGATAAAAGAAATCAGAGACGCGAACAAAATGGGCAATGTGATAATAATGGGTGACTTCAATTATCCAAATATAGACTGGGTAAATGTAACATCGGGACACGCTACAGAGATACAATTCCTTGATGAAATCAAGGACAGCTTTATGGAGCAACTGGTGCAGGAGCCGACGAGAGAAGGAAAAATTCTAGACTTGGTCCTTAGTGGAGCGCATGATCTGGTGAGGGACGTTATGGTACTGGGGCCGCTTGATAACAGTGACCATAATATGATCAGTTTTGACATCGACCTTGAAGTAACTGTACACAGAAAGTCAAATATGTTAGCGTTTAACTTTAAAAAAGGAGACTATGATAAAATGAGAAGAACGGTAAAAAAAAAAACTTAGGGGGGCAACTGAGAGAGTAAAAACTGTACAACAGGCGTGGACGCTGTTCAAAAATACCATCCTGGAGGCCCAGGCCATACATATTCCGCAAATTAGAAAAGAAAGACGGAAGTCCAAAAGACACCCGGCCTGGTTGAAAAGTGAGGTGAAGGAAGCTATTAGGGCTAAAAGAAACGCCTTCAGAAAATGGAAGAAGGAACCGTCTGAAAATAACAAGAAACAGCATAAGGAGTGTCAAAGCAAATGCAAGGCGCAGATTAAGAAGGCCAAGAGGGAATATGAAAAAAAGATAGCATTAGAGGCAAAAAAACATAGTAAAAATTTTTTTCGGTATATTAAAAGCAGGAAGCCGGCAAAAGAATCGGTTGGGCCGCTGGATGACCGAGGGGTAAAAGGGGCGATCAAGGAAGACAAAGACGTAGCGGAGAGACTGAATGAATTCTTTGCTTCGGTCTTCACCGAGAAAGATTTGGGTGGGTTACCGGTGTCGGAAATGGTATTTCAAGCGGACGAGTCGGAGAAACTTACTGACTTCACGGTAAACCTGGAGGACGTAATGGGGCAGTTCGGCAAACTGAAGAGTAGCAAATCTCCTGGACCGGATGGTATTCATCCTAGAGTACTGATAGAACTGAAAAACGAGCTTGCGGAGCTACTGCTAGTGATATGCAACTTATCCTTAAAATCGAGCGTGGTACCGGAAGATTGGAGGGTGGCCAATGTAACGCCCATTTTTAAAAAAGGCTCCAGGGGAGATCCGGGAAATTATAGACCGGTGAGTCTGACGTCGGTGCCTGGGAAAATGGTAGAGGCTATTATTAAAAACAAAATTACAGAGCACATCCAAGGACATGGATTACTGAGACCAAGTCAGCATGGCTTTTGTGTGGGGAAATCTTGCCTGACCAATTTACTTCAATTCTTTGAAGGAGTGAACAAACATGTGGACAAAGGGGAGTCGGTTGATATTGTGTATCTGGATTTTCAAAAGGCGTTTGACAAGGTACCTCATGAAAGGCTACAGAGGAAATTGGAGGGTCATGGGATAGGAGGAAATGTCCTATTGTGGATTAAAAACTGGTTGAAGGATAGGAAACAGAGAGTGGGGTTAAATGGGCAGTATTCACAATGGAGAAGGGTAGTTAGTGGGGTTCCTCAGGGGTCAGTGCTAGGACCGCTGCTTTTTAATATATTTATAAATGATTTAGAGATGGGAGTAACTAGCGAGGTAATTAAATTTGCTGATGACACAAAGTTATTCAAAGTCGTTAAATCACGACAGGATTGTGAAAAATTACAAGAGGACCTTACGAGACTGGGAGACTGGGCGGCTAAATGGCAGATGATGTTTAATGTGAGCAAGTGCAAGGTGATGCATGTGGGAAAAAAGAACCCGAATTATAGCTACGTCATGCAAGGTTCCACGTTAGGAGTTACGGACCAAGAAAGGGATCTGGGTGTCGTCGTCGATAACACACTGAAACCTTCTGCTCAGTGTGCTGCTGCGTCTAAGAAAGCGAATAGAATGTTGGGTATTATTAGGAAAGGTATGGAAAACAGGTGTGAGGATGTTATAATGCCGTTGTATCGCTCCATGGTGCGACCGCACCTTGAGTATTGTGTTCAATTCTGGTCGCTGCATCTCAAGAAAGATATAGTAGAATTGGAAAAGGTGCAGCGAAGGGTGATTATAATGATAGCGGGGATGGGACGACTTCCCTATGAAGAAAGACTAAGGAGGCTAGGGCTATACAGCTTGGAGAAGAGACGGCTGAGGGGAGACATGATAGAGGTATATAAAATAATGAGTGGAGTGGAACAGGTGGATGTGAAGCTTCTGTTCACGCTTTCCAAAAATACTAGGACTAGGGGGCATGCGATGAAACTACAGTGTAGTAAATTTAAAACAAATCGGAGAAAATGTTTCTTCACCCAACGTGTAATTAAACTCTGGAATTCGTTGCCGGAGAAAGTGGTGAAGGCGGTTAGCTTAGCAGAGTTTAAAAAGGGGTTGGACGGTTTCCTAAAGGACAAGTCCATAAATCGCTACTAAACGGACTTGGAAAGATCCAAGATTCCAGGAATAACATGTGTGGAATGTTTGTACGTTTGGGAAGCTTGCCAGGTGCCCTTGGCCTGGATTGGCCGCTGTCGTGGACAGGATGCTGGGCTCGATGGACCCTTGGTCTTTTCCCAGTGTGGCATTACTTATGTACTTATGTACTTATATACCTGTGGCTAGATGTTTTATGCAATTTGTCTGAAGTCAGGCATGGAGTGTGGCTGGTCAGGTGCCTCTTTCTTAATCACAGCTGCTCAAACTTTGATCCCAGTTCCTGTGTGTTGCCAGAGTCTGTAGTTGAAATGAAGCATTTCCCTCAGTGTTCTTTCCTGGAGGAAGAGCCAGTGGTAGTACATCCATGCAAGCATATAAATCACTGCGCTAGTGGTTTGCCTCCGTGGCATGCTTTGCCTTAGGCTTTCTTTTTTTCAGGTGAGATAGACTCTTCCATGTCAGAATGTAACTATGGACTTTCATGTGATAGGTTATGAGCCTTCACATAGGCTGCAGTTTGCTGGGCAGAATCTTTTGCAATAATGTGACTAAGCTGGCTCTCCCTGCCATCCTGCCTTGTGGCTTCTTCAAGTACTATAGTTTGGGCCTCAGTGATAGCTGCTTCTTTCTATTGCAGGGGCACCTCCAAGACAACATCTAACTCTGCCTTCTTGCTTTCAGAGGTGGTCGTAATGGTGTTAGAAGTGACATCAGCTATGGTTGCAGCAGCAGCAGCAGCCACTGCTTTCTTTCACTCTTCTTGACTGAATTTCTCAATTGTTATGACTGCTCCTTGCTCATACTATAAAGAACTCATGATTTGGAAGCCTCTGCTTCTATTTGCAATTTGATAGCAATAAAGCCCATATCAGACCTGCTGAAATGGCTTGTCCTGTGTGATTTTGAAGTTCTAGAACTTCTAGAGCTATGCCTAGAGGTGCCAGAGTATTGGGACTAATTCTCCCCTGAAGGATCTGTGTGAGGTTCTGTGTCTTTAAATGTCTCTGTCACCATGGCCTGCTATGTGAGATCTGTATCTTTCTGTCTCTCTCTCTCTTTGGGCAAAAGTACCTTCTATGTCTTTTCTGCTTAGAAACTGGCAATATTCATCTGAGTTGTGCTGGTATTGCTTATAGATTGACTGTAATTGCTCTTTATAGAAGATATCAGCTTTGCCTTTTTTTTAAACTTTACTTATTTTCTGTCCTACTTTGAGCCAGAGTTTTTCCAGGACAATGGGGTACTTGTGTACTTCTGTTTCATAATTTTATCTGGCCTTTTCTGTAAGCGTGTGTATTCTCTTTAAACAAGTAGACTTCCATCTATGTTCCCACCATCATCTAGCTTGGCTTGAAGACTTTGTTCAGTCTACTCGATTACTTCACTCTGTGACACAATAGAATCTGCCAATAGAATCACCTTTGTTTGTTTGTTTTCTTTCTTTGCTTTCTTAGAACACCCTCTGCAGTGACTGTTAACCTTGGCTCTGTGCCAGAATGTACTTTTTAGCTGTAGATAGAGCAAGATGAGGGATGTGCATTGCACAGAGAGTTCAAAGCTGCATACATAATTAATTAAGCAGGTATCGTGCTCTCTGTGCATCTGTCTGGAGCAGCAGATGAGATATACTTGTTTGTGAATTTTTTTTTTAAATTTGCTTTTGCGTGCTTTATAATTCACAATTATTCACAAACTGAATGACTTAAGAAAATATCATTTTTAGCTTTGATAAACTTCCTCAGAGAGCATGTTTTCTTGATTCTGTATTGAAGTGAACAGGCTTCAGAGCTAATTATGTATGCATTATCTGAAAGTAGCACACACAGTGTAGACTAATTCCTTTGTCACCACACATCTGATGCTTTGAGCAAATGCACTGAATCCCAAGATTTTCATTGTTTCCCCCAAGATTTCTCTGAGACCCACAAGAACTGTTAAACCAAAATAATTTTTAATGCAGTAATCAAGCAAGGAAAAAGTTACCAGAAAGTAAATGAGCAGAATCCAATGAAATCTGACATATGTATACAAAAGACCCAATCTAACTGAAACATGAATACATACTATTGTGATGTGACATTCAAACCTTTTTTTAAAAATGTGTACATATTGGTTAAATCATGTTGTTTATGTTCTCACGCTCTAATATAGGCAGCACAGTGCTAGAATTGTGCCCATATTGTTGCTATTGTTTTATTGTAAGGCCATTGTTTTTTCATTCTATGGTTATAGTGTTTGATATCATGTGACTTGCTTTAATGTTAGTTGTGACAGATTATTATTTTTGTTTTAAATCACATATCATCCCAATTGGTGACTACATTATCTCCTTAGATTACTATATTTGTTATAACTTATTGGTGTTTTATTTTTTAGTTTTTTATGAGTGGAGTGTCACTCTGCTGAAAAATATATCTTGAGCAACAGCTTATGTAATTCAGTGTTGATTGGCTGGTAAGCTTTATTTTTCATAATCACCTTTTCTGTGATTTCACTCAACTATGGGTGTATCTGTCACTCTACCTTCATCCCCACATATCTTCACATTTAGATTCTTTTCTTATAATGATGAATCTTATTTTATCTTCATTATTTTCACTTTTATTTACTTTAGTTCTTACATTTATATATATATGTACACTTTTTGTATTTAGGATTGAATGTCACATCCCATTAGTATGCATTTATGTTTCAGTTAGGTTGGGTCTTTTGATGCACACATGTCAGATTTCATTGGATTCTGCTCATTCACTTTCTGGTCACATTACAGGGTTTACTTTTGAGTCTCCTGAATGTAATGTTTTATTTATTTTTTGTTCACGTTTTAGAACTGACCCCTGAGGCAAGTGTTGTTTTATGCCAAAACACGGTCCATGTCAGGTCTTCAATAAAAGCACACCTGTACCATTCTTGAAAGCCCTTGGTGCTTCTTTTCTGGCCAGAGCATGGGTAAGACATGGCTGGGTTCCCAGTTACATGCATAGCTTTAAGTTATGGGCATCCTTGCCACATTTAATCATCCATGCTTATACCGACTCTATGGCTGATGTAACTGCATGTGCCTTATGTTAGACACCTTCCCCCCAATGTTCAGCGCCACTTAAGCGGCCACGAATGGCTCATGGCTGGTTAAATAGGGCTAGCTGGCTAAGCACTAATATTCAGTGCAGGATAACTGGATATCTCCACTGAATATTAGCGCTTAGTGCATAGTGGCTAACTGGTTATATTGCACATATTCAACCACTGGCCAGCTAAGTTTAGCAGGCAAATCGGACTGCTTAAATTGCAGGCCTATGTTTGGCCACCATTACCTTAATTGGAGAGCACTAAATATTCACTTAGATGGTTAAGTTTGAGCTGGCCATAAAAGGTCAGAATATTCAATACCGGTCACTGAAAACAATCCGACATTGAATATTCAGGATAAATGCCAATCGCAAAACTTATGCTGGCTGCCTCCCATGATCTAAATATCAGGTCTATTGATACTGGGTTATGATAGTATTCTATAACAGAACCTAGGCACCCAGATGTCTTTATAGTATAGGCACTGCAGTAGAACATATGAATGGAGGTGCCCATTATTGAATTTCCTCTAAATATGCAATATGACAGGACTGGTCAGCAAATGATTGGAAAGATATAAATGTGCTAGGTGTGTTGGGGTGTGTGAGATCTGGTGTTCTGAGTGTTGGACAACATGATAATAATAAATGTGAATGATGCAAGTGATATCAATATGGATGAGGATAATGTGTCTTTTTCAGGCTTATTTTCGAAGGAGAAGGGTGCCATCTTTCGACACAAATCGGGAGATGGGCGTCCTTCTCTCAGGGTCACCCAAATTGGCATAATCGAAAGCCGATTTTGGGCTTCCCCAACTGCTTTCTGTCGCAAGGATGACCAAAGTTCCCGGGGGTGTGTCGGAGGCCTAACGAAGGAAGGACTGTGCCGTGCCTAACAGATGGGCGTCCTCGAGCGATAATGGAAAAAAGAAGGGCGTCCCTGACGAGCACTTGGGCGACTTTACTTGGTCTATTTTTTCTTACGACCAAGCCTCAAAAAGGTGCCTGAACTGACCAGATGACCACCAGAGGGAATCGGGGATGACCTCCCCTGACTCCCCCTGTGGTCACTAACCACCTCCCACCCCGAAAAAAAGAACTTTAAAAACTTGTTTTGCCAGGCTGAAATTTCATACTCAGGTCCATCACAGCAGTATGCAGGTCCCTGTGGGGGGAGGTATGTGTGTGCCAGCGGAGGCATAGCGAAGGCGTGGACGTCCTTCTTTCAAACATTTTGGACGTCCTGAACTGTCCCCCCCCCCCCCAACAGGGGCGGCCAAATTTCAAGGGAGTTGAGTGGAGGAGTGGCCTACTGGTTAGAGCACTGGTCTTGTAATCCAGAGGTGGCTGGTTCAAATCCCACTGCTGCTACTTGTGATCCAAAATCCAAATAAATAAAGGGGGTGTTGGAGGCATAGCAAAGGCATGGACATCTTTCTCATAGAAACATCCAGGTATGGACATCCTTCTCCCAGAAACATCCACATTTTGGAAGTCCTCAACTGCCTTCGCAGGGACAGAAGCATAGCAAAGGATGTCCTTCACCCATACTCTAAAAAAAAAAAAAAAGACATCCCTGATGAGCACTTGGACGTTTTCACCTGGACTTATATTTTTTTAAGGTTCTAGATGGCAATTTATTTAAGGTTGTAGACGGCTATTATACACGCAGCTTGTCTGCATGTATGAAGCCGTCTTTGGCATACGCAGAGCAGACACGCATAATGCTTGGCTGCTCTGCACTGGCTTCCCCTCCTTAGGAAGGAAATCATGTGCAAATGAGCTAACAGTGAGCAGCTCATTTGCATGCGATTTCTTCATGCATGCCCTTTCCTTTCCAAATCGCTAAGGGATCGGTAAGAGAAGGGCCTTTTCCATTAAGTTAGTGCATCAGTTAGTCCACTGCAGTGCCCGTAGGGTGCCCAGTTGGTGTACTGGCATGTCAGGGGGACCAGTGCACTATGAATGCTGGCTCCTCCCACGATCAAATGAGTTGGATTTGGTTATTTTTGAGATGGGTGTCCTCAGTTTCCATTATCACCGAAAACCAGGGACGACCATCTCTAAGGTCGACCATCTCAACATTTATGTCAACCATCTATAAGGTCGACCTAAATGTTTATTTATTTTATTTATTTGTAATATTTGTATCCCACATTTTCCTACCCATTAGCAGGCTCAATGTGGCTTACAAAATACCGTAAAGGCGAACACCAAGTCCGGTAGGGTAAACAAATATAGATTGAAAGAGGGGTCAGGTAAGGTACAATAAGGGTCAACGATAATAAGGAATATATCATGTCCAATACGATCTAAGGTTATGTTGTGTTGCAGAGTTGATGCATTTAAGTAGGGTCAGTGGGATAGGCCTTGCAAAACAGGTAAGCCTTTAATGATCTCCTGAAGTTAAGATGGTCGTAAATCATTTTCCCAGTCTTTGGTAGTGCATTCCACATTTGTGTGCCTAAATAGGAGAAATTGGATGCATAGGTTGATATATATCTGAGTCCTATGCAGCTCGGATAGTGGAGGTTCAAATAGGTACGTGATGTACTAGTTCTATTTCTGGTCGGACGATCTATCAAGTCAACCATGCATCCTGGAGTTTCACCGTAGATAATCTTGTGGACCAATGAGCAAATTTTGAAGGTAATGTGTTCCTTGATTGGGAGCCAATGCAGTTTTTTTTTGTTTTTTTATATTTCATACTTTTTATTTAATTTTAAATTTTTAACAAGAACATCCTTGTTAATTGAAACACAGCCATAATAACAAATAGAACAAGCATTATTCATTATTCAAATATAACTAAATTCTGCTTCCTTAGACCACATATACAAGAGACCTAGGGGGGGGGGGGGGGCGGTATAAACTTGGGAAGATTTAACATATAATAATCAATATTACTATGCGGCGTAAAATTCCCTTAAAATTAATATTGATGTTATTTTAGTTGTTTTGAGTCCAGAAATGATTTTAAATGCTCCGCCGCATAAAAAATATACTTAGCCTGAGCCAACTTAACAATGCACTTACAGGGATAAGCTAAAAAAAAAAAAGGTACCACCTATTTCCAAAGTTCTTGTTTTCAATGCTAAAAAAGCTTTCCTCCTTTGTTGAGTGGGTTTAGTCACATCGGGAAAGATTTGTACCCTAACCCCACCAAAACAGGTTTTCAAATTTTTAAAATACAATCTCATAATATTGTTTAAATCCTGTTCAAATATTAAAGAAACTATCAAAGTAAGTCAAATAGTTGTTTCATCCAAAGATTGTTCAGCCAATGCAGTTTTACTCGGAGAGGTTTGGCACTATCGAATCGTGTTTTGCCGAATATCAGCCTGGCAGCTGTGTTTTGGGCTGTCTGGAGTTTCTTCATGAGCAGTTCTTTACATCCCGCATATATTTCATTGCAGTAATCTGCATGGCTCAGAACCATTGTTTGTGTCAAGTTACGGAATGTTTCCCTCGGGAAGTAAGGTCTTAGACATTTAAGTTTCCACATAGAATGAAACATAGTAACATAGTAGATGACGGCAGAAAAAGACCTGCACGGTCCATCTAGTCTGCCCAACAAGATAAACTCATATGTGCTACTTCTTGTGTATACCTTACCTTGATTTGTATCTGCCATTTTCAGGACCCAGACCGTAGAAGTCTTGCCCAGCACTAGCCCCACCATCCAAACACCAGCCCCGCCTCCCAATCTCGGCTAAGCTTCTGAAGACACAGACCGTAGAAGTCTTGCCCAGCACTAGCCCCATCATCCAAACACCAGCCCCGCCTCCCAATCTCGGTTAAGCTTCTGAGGATTCATTCCTTCTACACAGGATTCCTTTATGTTTATCCCACGCATGCTTGAATTCCGCTACTGTTTTCATCTCCACCACCTCCCACGGGAGGGCATTCCAAGTATGTACCACTCTCTCCATGAAAAAGTACTTCCTGACATTTTTCTTGAGTCTGCCCCCCTTCACTCTCATATCATGTCCTCTCGTTCTACAGCCTTCCCATCTCCGGAAAAGGTTCGTTTGCGGATTAATACCTTTCAAATATTTGAACTTCTATATCATATCACCCATGTTTCTCCTTTCCTCCAGGGTATACATGTTCAGGTCAGCAAGTCTCTCCTCATATGTCTTGTAACGTAAATCCAATACCATTCTTGTAGCTTTTCTTTGCACCGCTTCCATTTTTTTTTACATCCTTAGCAAGGTACGGCCTCCAGAACTGAACACAATACTCCAGGTGGGGCCTCACCAACGACTTATACAGGGGCATTAGAACCTCTTTTCTTCTGCTGATCACTCCCCTTTCTATACAGCCTAGCAACCTTCTGGCTACGGCCACCGCCATGTCACACTGTTTCGTTGCCTTCAGATCCTCAGATACTATCACCCCAAGATCCCTCTCCCTGTCCTTAACTATCAGACTCTCCCCGCCTAACACATACTTCTCCCGTGGATTTCTACTCCCTAAGTGCATCACTTTGCATTTCTTTGCATTGAATTTTAATTGCCAAACCTTAGACCATTCTTCTAGTTTCCGCAGATCCTTTTTCATGTTTTCCACTCCCTCCGGGGTGTCCACTCAGTTGCAAATCTTAGTATCGTCCGCAAAAAGGCAAACTTTACCTTCTAACCCTTCGGCAATGTCACTCACAAATATATTGAACAGAATCGGCCCCAGCACTGATCCCTGAGGCACTCCACTACTCACCTTCCCCTCCTCCGAGCGAATTCCATTCACCACCACCCTCTGGTTTCTGTCCGTCAACCAGTTCCTAATCCAGTTCACCACTTCAGGTCCTATCTTCAGCCTGTCCAGTTTATTCAAGAGCCTCCTGTGGGGAACCGTGTCAAAAGCTTTGCTGAAATCTAAGTAGATTACGTCCTTGATTCAATTCTCCAGTCACCCAGTCAAAGAATTCAATGAGATTCATTTGACACGATTTCCCTTTGGTAAAACCATGTTGTTTCGGATCCTGCAAGTTATTGGCTTCCAGGAAATTCACTATCCTGTCCTTCAGCATCGCTTCCATTACTTTTTCTATAACCGAAGTGAGGCTTACCGGCCTGTAGTTTCCAGCTTCTTCCCTATCTCCACTTTTGTGAAGAGGGACCACCTCCGCCGTTCTCCAATCGCACGGAACCTCTCCCGTCTCCAAGGATTTATTAAACAAATCTTTAAGAGGACCCGCCAGAACCTCTCTGAGCTCCCTCAATATCCTGGGATGGATCCCGTCCGGTCCCATGGCTTTGTCCACCTTTAGGTTTCCTAGTTGTTCATACACACTCTCTTCCGTGAACGGTGCTAAATCCACTCCACTCTCACATGTACTTTTGTCAGTCCATCTTGGTCCTTCTCCAGGATTTTTCTCTGTGAAAACAGAACAAAAGTATCTATTTAGCAAATTTGCCTTTTCTTCATCATTTTCTACATAGCAGTTCGCAGCATCTTTCAGTCTTACAATTCCCTTTTTAGTCTTTTTCCTTTCACTAATATACCTGAAGAAATTTTTGTCACCCCTCCTTACCTTTCTAGCCATTTGTTCTTCCGCACGCGCTTTCACCAGACGTATCTCTCTCTTGGCTTCCTTCAGTTTCATCCGGTATTCCTCTCCGTGTTCCTCTTTTTTAGTTTTTCTGTATTTCTGGAACGCCAACTCTTTAGCCTTTATTTTCTCAGCCACTTGCTTGGAGAACCATATTGGTTTCCTTTTTCTCTTGCTTTTATTTACTCTCCTTACATAGAGGTTTGTGGCCCTATTAATAGTTTCTTTCAGCCTGGACCACTGCCCTTCCACTTCTCGTTCGTCCTCCCAGCCCATCAGCTCCTTCCTCAGGTATTCCCCCATTTTACTAAAGTCAGCACGCTTGAACTCCAGGACTTTCAGTTTTGAGTGGCCACCCTCCTCTTCAGCCGTCATATCAAACCAAACAGTTTGATGGTCACTGCTGCCCAGGTGGGCACCCACTCGGACATTTGACACACTATCCCCATTCGTGAGTACCAGATCTAGCGTCGCTTCCTCCCTCGTGGGTTCCGTTACCATTTGTCTGAGCAAAGCACTTTGAAAAGCATCCACGATCTCTCTACTTCTTTCCGATTCTGCAAATGGAACCTTCCAATCTGGTAGATTGAAATCTCCCAACAACAGCACCTCTCTTTTCTTCCCCAGCTTTTGAATATCAGCGATCAGATCTTTATCTAGTTCCTCCAATTGAGTTGGGGGTCTGTAGACAACACCCATGTGGACAGAGGTTCTATCCTCTCTTTTTAAGGTGATCCATATTGCTTCTTCCTTTCCCCCATTCCCTGTCATTTCAGTCGCTGTGATATCATTTCTCACATACAGAGCTACTCCTCCACCTTTACGCCCCTCTAAAAAGATTATAGCCTGGTATGTTTGCATCCCATTCATGGGAACCATTGAGCCATGTCTCTATGACTGCAACTATGTCCAAGTCTTCCTCCAACATCAGGGCTTGAAGGTCATGAATTTTATTGCTTAGACTGCGAGCATTTGTGGTCATTGCTTTCCATTTATATTTCCTAGTATGTGTTTCGGTTTTAGTGATTTGGGGTGTCTTTTCTGTTTGGGTACCTTCTTATCTTTTTGTTCCACCTTCCTTGCTTTTTCTTTTTCTTTCGCCTCAGTTTTATTTTCAGGAATATCACAGTGCTGTAGTGGAGCAAAAGAATTCTGTAGGGGCAACACTTGTGAGGGCGGATGCTTCTGTGTCACATAACGAAGCCTGCCTGAGCCTACTGTGAACCATCTATTCTTAGGTGGTATTATCCTTTGAGGCAGTGGTGAGAATTTGGTATGATTCTGGGCAGTATGATTTTGTGCAGTCCTAGAAGTTGCTTTAAGTGCATACAATTCCTGCTTTACTTTGCTGAGCTCCTGTTTTAAACTAGAGAGCTGAAGACAGATAGGACAAGCTTTAAGTCTCCAGATGCTTGGCCTTGAAACTAAAGCACCACAGTTATTACAGAGAATAAAAGTCATCCTGATTTGTTGAAATGGGTATGAACAGGTGTACTATGATGGGGTTGTAATTAGGGTGGGGTTAATATATGATTCATAGTATATTTGGTAAAGCTATATAGGAAGTGTCAGTCTTGGGGTGGGTGTGTTGTGGGGCAGGGTGGGTGGGCTTAAGCTTAAGACCTATGGAATGTGTTTGCTGTAATCTATCTCTAGAACAGCATTGAAATGCCCAGAGCCACAACTGTAAGGTAGGGTTAATCAGAAAATAGTCTTATCTGAGAGCTCCCAAATCCTTCCAGCTTCTGTGTAGAGACAAAAACCACATGGAGAGAAGCTCCACCTGTGCAATGCAATTACCTTACAGCAAAAGCTGATGGGGGAGGGGAGGGGCTCTATGGACACACACACTATGGAAGCAGGAGAAATAAAAAAGGATTTTAAAGCACTTGTTAAATCCAGTTAGATTATCAACTATCAAATACAAATAGCCAATAAGCAGTTTTAAAATCTGTTACATAGAATACAGGTATCAATTAGAAATAGCCACTAAGCAGTTAGTTAGGAAACACAGATTATGAGATCACAGGTTTAGCTCAGCATCTTTATGGAGTTACCTTGGTTCTCAACTGTAAGATGGCGATCAATTATAACACCTAAAATTTTGAGGCTATCAGACATAGGAAAAAAATGATCAGGAGTGTTTAGGGTTGTGGGTTTATAATTTTTATGTGGGGAAGAGACAGTGTGTTTTTTCGGTGTTTGCCCATGAGTTTGCCCATGAGTCCATTATGTTCAGACTGCGCATTATATCATTTGTAATTTCAGAAAGGTCATGTCTGAAAGGGATGTAAATGGTGACATCGTCAGCATAAATGAAGGGGTGAAGTCTTTGATTGAATAAGAATTTGGCCAGAGGGGACATCATTATATTGAAGAGTATTGGTGATAATGGGGATTCTTGAGATACTCCGCAATGTGCTCTCCACGGTGGTGAAATATTTGTTTTTGATTTAAGTTGGTATGTTCTGATGATTAGGAAACCCTTGATCCAATTAAGTATATTTCCTCCAATCCCAAGGTGATCAAGTAAACGTAAAAGTATATTGTGGTTTATCATGTCAAATGCGCTCGACATGTCAAATTGGAGGAGGAGTATATTTTTACCTATTGCAATTTCATGCTTGAATTTAGCCAGAAGAGTGACTAGTACAGTTTCAGTACTATGGAAGGGGCGGAATCCTGACTGTGATTCGTGTAATAGTGAGAACTTGTCCATATATTCCATAAGCTGTTTGGACACCATGCTCTCCATCAATTTAACTACTAGTGGGATGGATGCGACTGGGCGATAATTATTTTTTTTATTTTATTTATTGCATTTGTATCCCACATTATCCCACCTCTTTGCAGGCTCAATGTGGCTTACAATTCATCATGGATACTGGAACTAGAAGAGAATATACATTTGGTTTTACAGAGGGTTTTGGGTTACATGATAGTGTTAAAGCAAAAGATAGTATAAAACACTTCTGGATAAATTAATGATTGTACAGTTACATGTGTTGATCTTTGTGTTATATCTTGTCGAAGAGATAGGTTTTCAATAGTTTGCGGAAATTGGTCAATTCATAGACAGTTTTCAAGTAGAGTGGCAGCGCGTTCCAGAGCTGCATGTTCATATAGGAAAAGGTAGATGCGTGCATTAATTTGTATTTCAGGCCTTTACACTTGGGAGGATGAAGATTGAGGAAAGTGCAAGAAGATTTTTTTGCGTTTCTGGGTGGAAGTTCTATTAAATCTGACATGTAGGCTGGGGCGTCACCATGGATTATTTTGTGGACTAAGGTATAGAGTTTGAATGTGATGCGTTCTTTGAGTGGGAGCCAGTGTAGTTTTTCTCGTAGGGGTTTTGCGCTTTCGTATTTTGATTTGCCGAATATTAGTCTGGCTGCCGTGTTCTGGGCTGTCTGGAGTTTTTTAATTATTTGCTCTTTGCAGCCAGCGTAGAGTGAGTTACAGTAGTCCAAATGACTGAGTACCAATGATTGTACCAGGTTGCGGAAGACATTCCTTGGAAAAAATGGTCTGATTCTTTTTAGTTTCCACATTGATTGGAACATCTTTTTAGTTATGTTTTTCACATGATTCTCAAGTGTTAGGTGTCGGTCAATGGTAACTCCATGAATTTTTAGGGTATTCGAAACTGGTAGACTTAGTTTAGGTGTGTTGATGGTGGTGAATTTATTCTTATTGTATTGCGAGGTGAGTACTAGGCATTGAGTTTTTCCTGCATTTAGTTTCAGTTAAAATGCATCTGCCCAGGAATTCATAATGTGTAGGCTTTGGTTGATTTCATTGGAGATTTCCCTTAGGTCTTGTTTGAATGGGATGAAGATCGTTACGCCATCGGCATATATGTATGGGTTTAGATTCTGATTCGATAGTAGTTTGGCCAAAGGTGTCATCATTAGGTTGAATATGGTCGGTGAGAGGGGGGATCCCTGTGGGACTCCGCATTCAGGTGTCCATGTAGCTGATGTAGTCGAATTTGATGTCACTTGATATGAGCGTGTAGTTAGGAACCCCCTAAACCAATTGAGAACGTTGCCTCCGATTCCAAAGTATTCGAGGATGTGTAATAAAATTCCATGGTCAACCATGTCAAATGCACTCGACATGTTGAATTGTAACAGTAGTATGTTGTTGCCGTTTGCTATCAGTTGTTTGAATCTGGTCATGAGCATAACTAGTACGGTTTCAGTACTGTGATTAGAGCGGAATCCTGACTGGGAATCGTGTAATATTGAGAATTTGTTTAGATACTCTGTGAGTTGTTTGGTCACCATACCTTCTGTTATTTTGGTAATTAAGGGAATGGGTGCTACTGGTCTGTAGTTCGTTATTTCATTAGCATTTTTCTTTGCATCCTTGGGTATGGGGGTGAGTAAAATGTTACCTTTTTCTTTTGGGAAGAGTCCATTTTGTAGCATAAAATTCATGTGGTTTGTTAGGACTCTTATAAATTGTTTAGGGGCCGACTTCATGAGGTTGTTTGGGCATATATCTATATAATTGGTAAGGTCGTTCAATTTTTTCTTTGTGTCTTTCGGTAATGAGGTGAGTAGGATGTTGCCATGTTCATCGGGGAAGATGCCGTGTTGGAGCATTTTAGGTAACATGTAAGGTCTTCAATGAAGCAATTAGGGGCGGATATAAGTAGGTATCTGGGGCAAGCATTCAATTTACAATGTTTATTGGAGAATTTTCTAATCGCTTGGGTAACAGATTCAACAGTAATAAGAGCAAATTTAGACTTGTAACGGTTGAGATTTGGGCGTCCCTGACCGTATTATCGAAACGAAAGATGGACGCCCATCTTGTTTCGATAATACAGGTTTCCCCACCCCTTCACGAGGACGTCCTGCGAGGACACTTTCAGGAAAAATTGGGTGCCCCGTTCGATTATGCCCCTCCACATGTAACTATTAATGCATTAATGGTTTTCACAGTACAAATGATGAGTTGTAGGGAGATAATGGAAGATAGATGCCATCTGAGCAGAATAGATGACAGCAGGAGGGGCTTTGGGCACTACTAGCTTTGACACTTGTATACTATTTATGTACTCGTTCCTTAGTGGTAAAATGGTGCATGACTCTCTCTCTCTCGCTGTCTCTCTCTCTCTCTAGGACCACAAACCTCCTGGATCCATCTTCTTGAGGCTTCCTGTAGCTGTAACTCAACTCCTTTTTTAAAAAAAATGAGACAAATCTCTGGTTTCTCCCTCATTCTTCCGAGGCTTACTTCAGCCCCTTAATCCTTTCCCCAGTTACTTCGGTGCCCAGTGGATCATTCAGCCAGAAAGATAAATTGGCATGTTACAGCGTTTTTAGCCTGAGAAGTTCCTTCTTTTAGACAGTGTAACTTGAGTACCTAGTAGAGGTTTCCACAATAAATGCTCATTAAAATGAGAATAACCATCACTTGAGAAGATATTATTTACCATGACCAAATGAAATTTCTGTTAAAATGTGCATTCTTGTGTATGACCACTTTTTGGGATCCTTTTACTAAACTGTGCTTAATAGTGGCCAGTGTTAGTTTTAGTGCATGGGTTTGCCATGCACTCCGACCACTTTTTACTAAGGCCATAAAAACCATCGTTTCCAATGGAGGCAGTAAGTGGTCATGCACTAATAAAAACATTGGTGCATGACCATTTACTGCCTGAGCCCTTACTACCTCCTATTTCGTAGGCGGTAAGGGCTCACGCGCTACTCACGCAGTAATCAGGCAGCGTGCAGCAACACCATGCACTGCCCATTACTGCTGGGCATTGTTATGTATCCTATATTGTTTATTGTAAGCCACATTGAACTCAAACTTGTTTGGGATAATGTGGGATATAAATGTCACAAATAAATAAATAAATATCAGAAAATGTTTTCTTTGATGTTATTTTCACAGCCTTTGTCAGCACTAGAGAAGCAAAGACTATAATCCTTTATGATAATACCAAAAATTATTTTCACACTGGCATTATAATATATAGAGGGACATAATCGAACGCGAACGCCTATCTCAATGGACGTCTATGTCTGAAAACGGGTACATGAAGAGGCGAGACAGACTGTATTTTCGAAAAAAATGGACGTTTTTCAGCTGGGCGTTTGTTTTTTTTTAGCGATAATGGAAACTAAAAACGCCTAGCTCAAAAATGTCCTAATCCGAGCCATTTGGTCGTGGGAGGGGCCACGATTCGTAGTACACTCGCCCCCCTGACATGCCAGGACACCAACTGGGCACCCTAGAGGTCAGTGCGGTGGACTTCAGACAACGCTCCCACATGCATAGCTCCCTTACCACGGGTGCTGAGCACCCAACCCCCCTCCCCCAAAACCCACTACCCACAAATGTACAACACTACCATAGCTCTTAGGGGTGAAGGGGGCACCTACATGTGGGTACAATGTGTTTTGAAGGCCTCCCATTTACCAGCACAAGTGTTACAAGTAGGGGGGATGGGCCGGGGTCCACCTGGCTGAAGTGCACTGCGGTACCCACTAAAAGTGCTCTGGGGACCTGCATACACGCAGGCCTCTAGGACTTGTTGCTGCTATATAACATTGGCACACCAGTTGACACCTGAAGACTAATCTCTCCGAAAACGTCCTTTATTGGAATAAGCACGCTTACTCACAGTTAACTGCAGATCAGAGGTTGTGCCCCACTGGCAAACAGTCTCCCTGGTACTGAGATTATCAGTAGGTCAGAGCTGGCAGAATGGTGTACAATGCCCTCTTTTAGCAACATTCAAGGGAAGAACTAAGTTCTGTAACGTGGCTAACACGTGAAAGGGATCTAAAACTGGCTTACAAAAATGGCCACTACCTCATGGACTACCGGAAACAAAACAGGGCACACTCTGACCCAGTAAGCAGGGGGAAAAGCACCATGGGAGTAGAGCCTACCAACTACCAACATCGTGAGCATTTGCCACAAGCTAGTGGAATCACGAAGCCCAATACCCTACACCCACCACAATGCATTGCTGATGTGACTCTGCAGTGTGCATAACAGAAAAGGTGTCACACTCACCTGAGAGCCACATCATAACCAGGCAGTGGCGTTCCTGAGGGGGGGGGCGGTGGGGGCAGTGCGCCCCGGGTGCATGCCGCTGGGGGGGTGCCGCGCGCGGCTGCCCTCCGTTGTTCCATGCTTCTTCTCTGCCCCGGCAACATCTGGCCGGAACCGTATTTTCGAAAAAGATGGCTGGCCATCTTTTTTTTTCGATAATACGGTTTAGCCCGGCCAAATGCCAGAGTTCACCGGGTTTGAGATGGCCGGGTGTTTTTTCAGTGATAATGGAAAAAAATGCCGGCCATCTCAAATCCAGCGAAATCCAAGGCATTTGGTCATGGGAGGAGCCTGCATTTGTAGTGCACTGGTCCCCATGACATGCCAGGACAGCAACCGGGCACCCTAGGGGGCACTTCTAAAAATTTTTAAAAAATATACAAGTACCTACCAGGTGCATAGTTCCCTTACCTTGGGTGCTGGGCCCCCCAAATCCCCCCCCCCCCCCAAAACCCACTCCCCACAACTCTACACCACTACCATAGTCCTTATGGGTGAAGGGGGGCACCTACATGTGGGTACAGTGGGTTGGGGGGGGGGTTGGAGGGCTCAACACTTACCACCACAAGTGTAACAGGTAGGGGGGGATGGACCTGGGTCAGCCTGCCTGAAGTACACTGCACCCATTAAAAATTGTTCCAGGGACTTGCATACTGCTGTCAGGGAGCTGGGTATGACATTTGAGGCTGGCATACAGGCTGGCAAAAAAGATTTTTATTTTTATTTTTTTAGTATGCGAGGGGGTTGGTGACCACTGGGGGTGTATGGGGAGATCATTCCCCATTTCCTCCGGTGGTCATCTGGTGAGGCTTGGTTGTGAAAATAAAAGGACCAATTAAACCCGGTGAAATACTGATTAACGCCGCTTTTTTTCCATTATCCGCGAAAGCTGGCCATCTGGTAGCCATGCCCATGCCCGCCCATATCCCGCCTTCGCTCCACCGCCGACATGCCCCCTTGAACTTTCGCCGGCTCGGCAAAGGGAAAGCGGCGATGCTGTCAAAAAAAGCAGCTTTCGATTATACAGATTTCGCCGCTTTTGAGAGATCGCCGACCATCTCCCGATTTAAGTCGGAAGATGCCGGCGATCAATTTCGAAAATAAGCCTGATAGTAACTCTTCTCTTTACTGCAGTTGATTAGAATTTTCTTGTTCTTTTTTGTCTTGACTTCTTGGAGATGAGAAGGGTAGAGGTTTTTTATGACCTTCTCATGCAGAATATTAATGTTAAAGTAACCAATTTCTGCCGGATTCTGTATAGTGTTCTGCACTGAAATCTAAGCATATTCCATAACAATGCATATAACATAGGGCCCTTTTTACAAAGGCACACTAGCGTTTTTAGTGAAGGCTAAAAATAAGTGTGTGCTAAATGCTAGAGATGCCCATATATTTCTGTGGGCATCTCTAGCTTGTAGCACATGCTAATCATTAGCATGCACTAAAAACACTAGCATGCCTTTGTAGAAGACCCCCTTAATTGGCAGAACAATCTAATCAATGTTAGTAATAACACCTAACAAGCAATAATGAGCACTAATTGGCAATAATGAGATATATGCGCACAAGTTGCTAAACATATTCAGCAATAACCTGTGCCTAAATTTTAATGCGGGCAGTTCAAAAGGGGTGTAGTCATAGACAAGGAAATGGGCATTCCATGGGCATTCCTAAATTTGCCCATGTAGTTACAGAACTTGGTCCAGTGCAAGTAAATCTATGCGCTGGGATTTATGCCACATTTTTGTTGGTGTAAATGGAGGTATGTAGTTTTAGGTGCTGGGATGTTAACTAATCATACTCTATATACTGCACCTAAGTCTAGGTGCCGGTCATAGAATATGCTTAGCCAGAAATGTTTACCGCATGGATTTTTTAGGTGCCTTATATAGAACCTGGCCCGTTATGGCTCCCCTCCATCCTTCCCCGACTGTTTCCCAGCTGCTGACAAAAGTTGAATGCTCAGATATTAACCCACTTCAATTAAAAACCAAGAGTTTAGTTCATATGAATAAAATAATATTAAAAAGTCTCAGTACTTAATTGTATTTTTTTTACTAGTGAATTATGCCTTTATGAAAGGTGCCTGATTCATGAAACTAGGAGAACTAAACCTTCCATTTAGCAGAAAAAAAATTATTTTCCATGTCATCCTTCCAAAGTGCATCAACCCTAAAGGTAAGAGCACTATTTACTCTCCATGCTTTTCTATTCCTCTAGGATGAAATTTCCAACAGAATGTACTATTACTGCCCCTTGTGAAAAAAATTATAGATGGCTGATCACTAAAGAGTGCTCTGGGCTTCTTCCTAGGGGGGATTGTCAAGGTGCGTGTGGCATGCTATTCAGATCTGTTAAGTACATACTTCACTTGGCCATGGGGTAACCACCACTGTATTGCTTCATCTGTAAGTAACATAGAAGGAACAATTTTGTAATAATTAGATCAACAGGACAAGAACACTTAAGTTATAGGTACCAAGACCAAACCATAAATCTTGGGCTTCAGATGATGAGCTGCTGTACTGGGTCAGCTATTAAAGAATCTTTGTCATGTGAAACCCATATCATTATAATCAGTGCAAAATATAATAATTATAGTACACGTGGTGTCCACACACTATTTTTAAAGTAATGTATGGTTCTCTATTATTGCAACTTTTCAAGATTGTTTAAAGTAAGTTAAACAGTACTTCACACAGTGTATTATGGGAAAGAATCCCTACTCGTTCCTGCAACTTGCCTTTGTATTCAACTATCTCCAGATTAGCAAAATTCACATTATTAATTATTCAGGATTGTGAGTGCAGGCAGACAAAATCAGTAGAGATGTGCATTCATTTGAAATGGTATTGGAAATGCCACTGATATGTCCTGCCATTTCTAATATGGAATAATGTTCAAAAACAATATTGTTTGTTTTCTTATGCTGCTAATAGCATATGCAGTATTTTTCAACAGTACATGCTACTGAAAAATAGCACAAGTTATTGTTAGCACAAGAAACCTAAACAAAAGTCTTTTTACAACAAATATCCAAATGAGAAAAAAATTTGCTGAAACATGGACCATGAGAAGTCTGTTGAAATAAAGTATGGGTTGACACCCATTCTTTTGAAGGCTCTTTGTGCTCTTTGCTATTTTGCTCCATTTAGAGTGTACTTTGGACACCCTCACCTGTGTTTCCTACCTTAAGGGGGTCTTTTACTAAAGATTAGCTCGCGTTACCTGCAACAAGGCCCATAGGAATAAAATGGGCCCTGCTGCAGATAACTTGAGCTAATCTTTAGTAAAAGACCTCCTAAGTTAGTCACCATTTATGCACTTAGCACTATTTTATAAAGGATGCGGATCCTTTATAGAATAGGACTCAGGGCTATATTCTATATATGGCAACTGAAAATTCCACATGAAAAAATTACCCCTGGGCATATTCTGCAAACTATGCCAAAGTTTTATGGAATAGGCTTAAATTCCATGCGGTATATAGAATACACCAAGTAGCTCTCAATGCATCCAAATGTAGTCAGGTCCATTTTATGCCATGTTTTACTTGGTGTAAATCCAGACGCCTGAATTAGGCACAGAACGCGTGTATTCTATAATAATATGTTAGAAATGCCTATACCCCGCCCATGGCCATGCCCCCTTTTCAACTATGTGACAGAATTTAGGTACACCACATTATAGAATACACTTAGCAAATTGTGCATGTAAATCTCAATATCAATTAATGCTGCTAATTGCTTGTTAACATCCAATTAACTGCATAGATTTACTAATTAACCAATTAAGTTATGTACATTGTTATAGAATATGCTTTGAATTCTGCACAGAAATTGAAATGCCATATATAGAATCTGGGGGTCAGCACTTAAATTTGTAAGGCTGATTTTTCAGCACCATTTATAGAATCTAGTCCCAAATGTAAATGCCTATGTATACATATATTGTTTTTGTAAAATTACGTAGAAAAGCAGGGTCAATAAAAGGAAACAACACCAAGAAGGGTAAAATTCTGCACAGAAATTGAAATGCCATATATAGAATCTGGGGGTCAGCACTTAAATTTGTAAGGCTGATTTTTCAGCACCATTTATAGAATCTAGTCCCAAATGTAAATGCCTATGTATACATATATTGTTTTTGTAAAATTACGTAGAAAAGCAGGGTCAATAAAAGGAAACAACACCAAGAAGGGTAAAGGAACAGTATTTTAATTAAAATTAAGTTTTTGTAAAATGATAAGAATTCAACATAGACATGTTTTCCCCCTACAGGCTACATCAGGCGTAAATATTTGACTTAAGGCAGTATGTTGATATTTTCTCAGTTGTGATACATTGCAGATGTACATGTTTTGCGAGACACAAACACAGAATGTTTTTTGGAATAATGCATTGACAGTCCTAGAGTTCAGATCAGTGGTGTGCTCTCTCAACACTTCCAAGAAGATTTGGACACAAGAATTCAGAGGAATATTGATAACTCATAAGTTAATTAACTTGGCAAACTGTCTTGCATTAACTTTTTACCCCTCATTGCAGCCTGTAGTTGTTATACATGGCCACATTGGGTTTTATCATTTTGTAACACTTTAGTTAAAAACAAACACTGTGCATTTGTGTTTCTTTAGTGCTGTTTCCTTTTGTGGACACGTGGTACCTTAAAGCACCACAATCTTGCCTGTAAGAAATGCATGCATACTTTTCTGGATGTCCCAAAACTTGCCCATAGCACACCCTTTTCCAAATTCTATGAGCTAAATATTTTAATCTGTAAATATTGGATTTCTAAAATTGCTTTTAGACATGTACAAAATCCTACTATTTACAAATGTAGAAGCCATGCAACCTTCTGAAATGGCTTCCCAGATACAATTCTTGGGCAGAGACCCATAATTTGTGCAAATTCAGCAATGACCAATCCAGTCACAAATAATAATAGTAATAAAAAAATAATAAATATAAAAATTGTATAGCCTTTTAACTGCAAAGCTGAAGACAGTTTAACTTCAAACATGGGAAAAGTAGAAGAGTAATTTGCTCAGTGTAGAAACAATTAAATAGAAAAATGTTAATAAAGATTACTTTGTATTGTTATTTGAATATTTTTACTGCTGTAATTGCCTATTACTCATGTTTGATCTATTCTTACTGTACACCAGCTAGACTGAATTCCTTCAAAAAGGTGGTAAATAAATCCTAATAAATAAATAAATAATGTAGATATTTAATGGGAAAGGAAATGAGATTGGATACACTGCCTTTCTGTGGTTACAATCAAACCCCTTTGTTTACTAAGCCATGCTAGCGACTGCCATGCAGCAATGCCGACACAACCCATTCAAAGTGAATGGGCTGTGTTGGCATTAAAGCACAGCAGCCGCTAGCATGGCTTAGTAAACAGGGGGGAAAGTGTTCTATATATTATATACAGGTACTTATTTTGTACCTGTGGCAATGAAGGGTTAAGTGACTTGGCCAGAGTCACAAGGAGTTATAGTTGGAATTAAATCCCTTACTTTTCAGGCTGCTGCACTAACCATTAGGCTACTCCTCCACTTAATTTCCCAAATAACCAACTGGCCGATATTCAGCGCTATTTAACTAGCCTGGTTGGTTAAATAGCATTTAGCTGGCTAACTACTAATATTCAGTGGAAACTAGCCAGTTATCTCCAGTGAATATTTGTGGTTAGTGTGATACAATCAGCTATCCGCGAATATTCAAGTGCTGGCCAGCTACGTTTAGCGGCCAAATTGGACCACCTAAATAACAGTCCTATCTTTGGCCACTATAAACTTAACTGGCCAGTACTGAATATTAACTTAGCTGGTTAAGTTAGAGCTGCCCCCCCCCCAAAAAAATGGATATTCAACGGAAACGGTTTGGCATTGAATATCAGGGGTCAGCTCAGCTCAGATCGTACATAAGTACCACCATACTGGGAAAAGACCAAGGGTCCATCAAGTCCAGCATCCTGTCTCTGACAGCGACCAATCCAGGCTTCAAGAACCCATCAACCCCCCCCCCCCCCCTCACAAAAATTTTTTTATAAAGTTCAACGGACTTTTCCCTCAGGAATCTGTCCAAACCCCTTTTAAATTCCGTAAGTCCAGCTGCTGTCACTACATTCTCCGGCAACGAGTTCCAGAGTCTAACTACATGCTGAGTAAAGAAAAACTTTTACCTATTTGTTTTAAATCTATCATATTCTAGCTTCATCGTGTGTCCCCTGGTTTTCTTGCTGTTTGAAAGTGTAAACAAACGCTTCACATCTGTCCACTCTAATCCGCTCATTATCTTGTAGACTTCTATCATATCACCCCTCAGTCGCCTTTTCTCCAAGCTGAAGAGCCCTAACCTTCTCAGCCTTTCCTCATAGAGAAGTCGTTCCATTCCCTTTATCATTTTTGTCACCCTTCTCTGCACCTTCTCTAATTCCTTTATATCTTTTTTGAGATGCAGCGACCAAAATTGGACACAATACTCGAGGTGCGGTCGCACCATGGAGCGATACAACAGCATTATAACATCTTCGTGTTTGTTTTCCATCCCTTTCCTAATAATACTCAACATTCTGTGTGCTTTCTTAGCTGCCGCAGCACACTGAGCAGAAGTTTTTAACGTCTTATGAACGATGACTCCCAGATCCCTTTCTAGGTCCGTGACTCCTAACGCAGAACATTGCATGACATAGCTGTAATTCGGGTTCCTCTTACCCACATGCATCACTTTGCACTTGTCAACAATGAACTTCATCTGCCACTTGGATGCCTAATCCCCCAGTCTCCCGAGGTCCTCCTGTAATCTTTCACACTCCTCCTGCGACTTGACGACCCTGAATAACTTTGTGTCATCTGCGAATTTAATTACCTCTCTAGTTACTTCATCTCTAGGTCATTTATAAATATGCGGGACCCCACTAACTACCCTTCTCCACTGAGAATACTGACCATTCAACCCTACTCTTTGTTTCCTATCTTTCAACCAGTTCTTAATCCATAGTAATACCCTACCTCCGATCCCATGACTCTCCAGTTTCCTCAGGAGTCTTTCATGAGGCACTTTGTCAAACGCCTTTTGAAAATCTAGATACACAATATCCACCGGCTCCCCATTGTCCCCCTCAAAAAGATGCAGTAGATTGGTGAGGCAAGACTTCCCTTCACTAAATCCGTGCTGACTTTGTCTCATAAACCCATGTTTTTGTATGTGCTCTATAATTTTATTCTTAATAATAGCCTCTACCATTTTGCCCGGTACCACAGACTCACCGGTC